>NC_137735.1:9051970-9529970 GCF_963264785.1 Psittacula echo
ATTCATTGTAAGACAGTAAGCTCCATAGTGGCATTAGATGCTTCTAGCCAAAGCACAGATAGATGTGACCGTCCCAGACTAAAGCACATGTAAGATCACTCAACAATCTGAACTGTGTGAAAAGGGCTCAAGGCTGTGAATGCATAAATCACACTGTCAGTCACTGGCTGCTTTATTTTTGTTTTGCAATGGTTTGTTTTATCAATGCCTTGAGTACCTTTGGGCCTCCAAGTCTTTCTGGTACCTGTTGGCTCTTTGCCTACCACATACGTGTAGACAGGCAGGCTGAATTTCGCATTTGCTGGCAATTATTTTGCTTCCATGCATCTGTTCACTTTATGCAGCTCCACATTTCCCTCTGAGTTTTTACAATGGTAAAGATAGATTTCACCTCTCTATTGAGGAGATGGAAAACCCGACTCTTCCTAATCACTAGCAGAAAATAAGCAACCTAATCTTCCACCTGTCTTTCCTTTCCCATCCATCTACCTGATTTACAGAGGCTCGTCACTGTGTGAAACATGTGAATTGTCGTCCTTCACCGATTTCACCTTCTTGATCACCAGATTTCAACACACAAGGAAGCACTGAAGCTGGAAGTCTCTGGCACAGATGTTCAAGGGTAGTTTTTCCCTTTGGGTATCTTCTAGAATATGTTCTTATAAATAATGTATCTCTGTCACCGTAGGCTTCTGTTTCATAGGCCTCCAAAGCCTTGGTGCTTCCTTGGCACACTTTCAATCACAGTGCTTTGGAGCTTTTTCCTTTTGTGGCTGAGAGGCACTGCTAGAAAGTGCCTGAGGAAAGCACAGCTATTTGTGATAATGAAGGTTCATGTCATTAGAAAGGGAGGCTTCTCTTGGATAGTTATTCCACAACTGTAATAATTAGGTTTCATTAGGTTTTGATGTGTCTAGCGGTGGTGGTAAGGACTGAGTTGGAGAGCACAAATGGAAGCGCAGCAAGGAAGGGGCATAGGTCTGCTCAGCTTACTGGCAGTGGCATCAAGAAAACTTCGTCAGTCTTTTCAGCTTTAGCAACAATTTATGTTTTCATCTAGGACCATGATTTTTCAAATTGACAGTGTTCTATTGAGTTTCTGCATAAAGTAACAGTTGATGATCCAAGTGACGGACTCATTAATGATCCAATGTGGTTGAGGGGGAATAGAAATGTCCATGAAGGAATATGCTGCAAGCAATTGCATCCAGGTAAGCCTAGTGCCAAGCTGTTCCTGGGGCAGATGGGGAGAACCCAGCGTCCAGGGGACAAAATACCAGTAGGTAGAGAAGGTGCTGAGAATTACTAAGAGCATGTGCTGTTGCTGGGGAACAGAACAGCAGCAATGGGGTAGTGAAGTCTAGTCCTTCAAGACATTAAGCAGGCATGATTTGTCAGCCACATCAACTACGGTATCTTAAAGGCTTCAGCTAAGTTAGGATCCCCACCTCAGAGAGGGCAGGGCCAGCTTGGAGCACATAAAATCTAGAGGCAGGAAGGTTGACAAGAAAGGATACAGGGATCACTAGTGCTTCATCCCCATGCTGCCAGTGTGCCCAGCACTGAGAGGTCAGGGAGGCAGAGGGCCACTCCAAGAGCCGTGATGCTGCCATCAGGATACAGCAGCCAGTCAAGTGCTACTCTGGACTCTCCATCCCTCCTCCTTCATGGCCAACGCTGTCTCTACAAAACAAGAAAGGAAAAGGAATAGCTCAGCGATCCGAAGTATCTCTACCGCTGAGCTATTGCTTTGCAGCAGCCTGAGAAAGAGAAGCGACCAGCTTCCACGGTTTTAGAAAAGGGAGTTGTGCCTGTTCACAGTGGGAAGGGACAGCATCTGATGTGCTGATAAGTTGGGTTGTTACAGTGCTTCCCTACTGTTTATTACCATAATGCACATCAGTTATGGATTTCTCCATCTATTGCTGTGTGAGAACTGAACTGCTTTTATGACACTGACATTCAAGCATGGGGCCCTACAGACCCATAAGGCATAGCTGCAGGGCTCAGATCAGATCTCAGTATCTCAGTTCCTCTGAGACAAAGGGTGGTCAACAGTCAGGCTCAGCCTGTCCAAGCAGAATGTGGTAGAAAGATAAAAGTGAATCCCTCTGGCCAACAGTGACTCCTGGGGACTTTCGAGAAGCCAAGTGCATTGGATTGCCTCCGAGAGCCAGCACGACCAAACTGGTGGGTAGGAGGAGGTGACAGTAATTACTCCTCTGGGTGCTTTTGGACCTGGCAAGCATCTTTATGTATCACTCAGCTGGTGGAGGTTTGCAGGACATCAGTTTTAAACAGATTATCTCCTTTGCTTTCAGTATCTGTTGATGTTTTTCTGCAGAAGACATGGGTGCTTTCTCATGCACTTACTCTCTGCTTCAGGACCATTAGCACACTCGATACAATCATATATGAGTTGGACCACACTTCAGACTTTATGATGAGCTGTTTATCTTTCACTCTGGGGACCTTTCAGACATGGACATGCCATATTCAACCGCATGCTGAACTCCTGAAGTAGCCACTATATTTTTCCAAGCCGGAATGACACTTTCAGCTGCCTCTTTGTCTCCATGAGCAAAGCAAACTAATTAAGCGGCCAATAGCTCTTAAATTTACAAATCTTACACTTTTGTGTTCACTTTAAGGAAGACAACTGCACAAACATGTGTCTCATGTTATTCATACCCCACTGTACTGATGTAATGTGCTATCTCTAAATCACCAAGCAGGGGTAATTAGAGTTTGGCTTATAGGAAAATGTCTGATTTGATCTTTGAATTTCTACTTCTGACTTGCCAGTATTTGAAGCCTTTGGGTTTTTTCCTGCCGTGAAGTGGAAAAATGGATGGTCAAAGTCAGGCTTTTCTTGGATGCAGTCCTGCTTACTGTATTTAATGTCCTTTCTCACTGAGCACTGCACTAATTCAAGGCCTCTTCTCTACTGCTGTCTTTGAGCACCAGCTCCACAGCTGCCTGTTCCCTGGAAAAGGAGATTTACTCATCTCTGAAGTCAGTGAGCAGTAGGAACCACTCGCTGGGTTGCTGAACCCATAGGAAAAAACATACTTCAAATCTGCTGTTTACATAACTTTAGTTCCAGGACGGTTACAGGAAGGCTGCAGCAGAAGGCAGGAATGGGAAAGATAACACTGTTGATGATTCAGAAGCAAAACTCACCACTACAAAAGATCTCGATGCATTATTTATAGGGCAGGCTGGCAGTACTTCCTTGAAATCACCCTGCTCTTATGTTTCGGCTGCTGTTCTGTGAGTCTGCAGGGAAGCGGGAGACAAGATGATGCAGCAGAGGCAATGTGTGAGAGTCTGGGGAGAAGGCCATTTAGGTGGGTTGTGTGAATCAAAAGAAATAAACCTTGGCTCTTTCTTGTGCACTTCACTGAGAGGTGCTTCTCGAAGTTTAGCTGAGGTAGGCAGAAACCTTCTGGTCCCTGCGAAGGGGGATACAGCAGAGCTGGAATCCTGCATTCCTCTTCTGAGCGGGGAAGAGGAATCACAGGCCTACGTGTGTCTCGTAAATTCTTCGCACAAGAAGGCAAATGCTTCTCACTTCTTAACCTAACTGTGTAAATCTCCCTTTCCATGCCATGGTTAAACACACTCTGAGCTCCCTGCTCATCAGCATTTTCACTGAGCTCAGTACATTTGCATGCTGGAGGTTGTGCACATGTGTTAGCAACTGCTTTCTAGTTCACTTGCTGAGAGATGCATAGCCTTTGGCTCTCTTGCTTCAACTGTGTATCTGCCATGTACAGTCATCTAATTCGCCCCCCTGTTTGATTTCTGGGTTGAACTCTGGGTGTTGTTGACTTGTAGCAATTAAGGAGCTTTCTGCCAATTAGGCAGTGGAGATGAGCAGTGCTGGGCTCCCAAACCGGCACTCAGATGCTCTGGCTGCTCAGTGCACTGCTGAGCTGCCGCAGGCTGTCACAGAGCTCTTGGCACTAGCATTTTTCTTCTGCTTGCTGAGGGCTCTTGGGTCAGCCTCCAAATGTATTCAAGGGTAAATGAGAGTTGAAGTTCTTGCATAAGAGTAACAGAGAGAAAAAGGCCAAAAAAACATTCTCTCTGCAGCAATTGTTAGAAAACAAAAATTTTCTCTCTGCATTAAAATCGCCATCATAGTTCACTGGGGAATACTATGTGATGTTATTTACAAAGATAAGGCTCACAGATAGAGCTTCAAGGCTCATCAGAAGCCAGCACAGCTCCCAGAGCAGTTTTGGGAGCCCCTCTAATCCCTTTATGCCCCACTTTCCAATGAGTTGAATGAAACTCACATTCCTTTTCCTAATGCCTGCTCTATTTCACTGGGAAGCAGTTTGGGTTAACAGCTGTCCTATCATAAGCAGGAGGACAGCTGATTGCAGCTGCTGGTCAAGACTTAGGTTTTGCAGCAATAATACAAAAATCACCCCAGCACCAAACCCGGTATAGACCAGTTGCCCTCCATCTAAACACCTGCAGCAGCATTCAGCGTGCAGTGAGGAGCAGGGTACAAGTGCTTAACAGCAGCTCTTGCCATTACCATCAGTACCTTGTGCAGAGCCCTGCGCCCTCCTCCCTACCCGAGAAAGTAGATGTCAATGGTGTGTATTTATAGAATCATAGAATGGTTTGGGCTGGAAGGGACCTTAAGGCTCATCCAGTTCCAACCCCCTGCCATGGGCAAGGACACCTTCCACTAGAGCAGGTTGCGCAAAGCCCCGTCCAACCTGATATGGTGCATGTTGCAAACCTTGGGATGCATAACCAAAGTTGACAAAAGTTACTGAACAAGCCAGTAGCTGAACGCTTTCTGGAGAGCCTGGCCATAGACAAGATAGCCATAGAGGTATCTAACCTCACCATTGCACATCCTGCACTCAGAGCAGGAGCTCACTTCTTGCTGGCATTATCTGGGCTGCTGAAGTGTGCCCTCAGATGGCAAACCCCATCAGCAAAAGGCTGAGCTCAAAACTCATCCTAAATGCCTGTTCTGGGTGCTTTCCCCAGCCAATCAACATCACTCCAGTGTTACCAGGTGCCATCTCAGCCATCCTGCCCTCACTGATCAGGCTCTGCAGTCCTGAGTAACCCAATGAGCCAAGCCGGGGAGGCCACAGAAGATGGAGTGATAAAACTGTGTGCTGGGGCACTGTGACAAAGCCTCCTCACAAAGGAGTTTGCCTCAGGTGTGCACTTATCTTGATGAGAACCTTCTAACACTGTTAAAGCCATTAATGCAAGGCCTTAAGGAAAAAGGATATGTAACCTGCATTGTCCTCAAATAACGTCTCTGTGGCCTCCTCTACTTCTTTCAACCTGAGAAGGGGAAAGTCCCTAAAATTTCCCTTCATCCTATAGGCCGTTTGCTGATTGATCCTGAACACGAAGTAAATCAAGGAAAGACCTTGATGTCAGTGCTCCCTTGTGGACTTTCACCACTGACATGAATTTCAGTGGCGTTGCACCTTCTGCAAACATTTGCCTTTCCAGGCTCCATCATGCAGGATGGATCTGCTAGATCTTCTCCTGAAGACCTGCTGTGATCAAGGCTGGTCCTTCATCTCACTTGTTTCCATTCCAAGTCCCACCGGCTTTGATCAGTTCAGGCCAAAGCCAAACAATCTGCATCTAATGGTTCTTCAATGATTTTATTCCCCAGTTCAGTTGGAGCTTTCCCAGTCTGTGCCAGAGCCTGCAAGAGGGTCAGAACACTCTCGAGGCAAGCTCTTATCATGTCACACACTTCAATCCAGCACGAGTTTCTTTGCTTGAAGGGTTTGTACCTCATTCCATGCTCAAATGATGATTGACCTCTCCTGAACCCAAACAGGGACAATTATCAAGGATAAAGTGCATTTGGCAGACATAAACACTCCATGCAAATCAATGTTCCTGGTTATAAGAGCTCTTAGCTTTCTCCCGTACATAGACAGCTTAATTTCACTCCTTAGGAGACAACAGTGAAACATGGAACAGTTTTAACCTTTTATTCATTTTAATTTCCCACAATTGGTTTCCACTGCAACAATCTCAGCAGGAACTAATAAGACATATAATCACCATGCCCTTGATAATGATGAAAGTAATCTGCTGCCAGCAACTATTATGCTTGTCCTGGGACTATGAAAAACACTACACATGCTTTTTTTTGGGTGAGATAAAGGGCACTTTTACCCTGAAATAGGGCTGTCAGGATGGCATTTTGTTATTCAGTGGCTTTGCTCCCTGCTCATGTCAGATCTGCTGATGTTAGGGCAGACAAGTAAAATTGTACTACCTCAGGGGCTTTAACCACTCACTACCTGACAGTATCAGATGTGATCAGTGGTTCATTATCATCTGAACTGATTCATTACCACCCTCTGCATGTCTCCTCAGAGCAGCATCTCAGCCCCCAAGCAGAAGTGCAGTGGATCAGTGGAGCTGTGAAGCTCCTTGAAGCAAGTTGGTGTCCAGTCAGGCAGCTTCCCCACACAACCTGCAGGACTAATAGAGCTCAAAAGGGTTAACTGGGTTGTTCCAGCTGTCCCCCTGCATGTGAAAGGTGAAGAGGTGGCAGGTAGGACAAGGAGAGGCAGAACTGCTCCCCTGAGAAGCAGTAAATGTGACCCCCTCCACTCTCAGGTGCTATTTGGACAAAGAAACTTCTTGGAGGTAGCTTAAGTTGATCAACTGGTGGTTCTCACTATTTATCTATGCACCAACATAGCCCTTGTCATCTCCATTATCAAGCAGCAATCTGAGCATAAACTTGCAGTATTCCAGAGCTACAGAGGAGAGCAGCTATGCCACCATATAGGTGCTGGCTGGATCAGAGGGACAAAATGTGAAGTGCACTGAGACTTCCAGTTCCACATGGAAGCTGTGGGATAAATCAGATATGTGGGATAAATCAGATGTACAGGACTATGGAAGAGCAGAGTGCCAAGGCTAGGATTTACTAGGACTCCTAAGCCAGCCTATGAACCAGTGCCAGGGATGTGTCTGAACTCTCTTGGCACTACCTGGATTTGGAGTCTTTTCCCATGGCTGCCATTAAGCACCATGTTGAAACTGGGATTCAGTCGGAACCATTACCAACTTCCTGCTGGTTTTCCTCCTAAAACATGGACAGTGGTGGAAGTGCTGGCACTTACGTGAGGAGATTCATCAAAGGTGGTTGACAGAAGATTATAACTGTCCCACCTTTCTGTCTTCATCGTCTAGTCCATCCTTGTAGGCCTTTAAAATTCATCTGAAATGTAAATATAACTCTGCCATGTTTATTTGTCTGTAGTGCTCATGGGGCAAAGGCATGTTAAGAATAAGCTGTAAATAGAAGATCAGAACATTAGAAACCTTAGAGAAACACATCCTTCCAAGTAAGTTTTTCATATCTTTATGAATACACGCAAGCAATATCCATTTCACCAGCAGCCACAAGCAAACGTATTCATTGACCACAAACTCATCCTCAGTCATTCATGATCTGATTTTTTACACTTTCAATTTCCACTGAATTCACTGGGACTTTAGAAAACCCAGAGTATCAGATGCTAAACCTCTTCCCATGTACTCGTGTTCTCCTGTTCTAGCTTTCATCATGTAGGAAGCTGAGCCTGTTAATTAAAAATCCTTTCAGGACCTGAGCATCAGATTTCCAGTAAGCACAAAGCTACATATAAAGTTATGTCATTTTAACAAAGTGCTCATTTGGAAATTAAAACTTAGAGTTCTTCTTAAAACTGGGTAATTCCAACCAGGAAGGCAGACAAAATGCCACTATATTTTTCATAGAATCATAGAATCGATTTGGTTGGGAAAGCCCTTTAAGATCAAGTCCAAACACTTTGATGTGGAGAAATTCCCCAAAACTAAGAAAGACAAAAAGAAACAAAGACCATTGTATAAACCCTTTTCCCCTTCCTCCATGTATTCAATGCAATCCTGAAAATCAATTTGCCTCAGTGACACAAAGGATCACAATTAGAAAAAATGGATAGAGGCAGTTTCTTAATGTTAATACAAAAGCAGATATTAGGAGCATACAGATGCTGTGTAAGTATTTGTTTCAGTAAGCTTCACCCTGCTGTTTCACATATGATGATCTAAAAGCAGTGCCCACTTTCATAGGTATCTGCCAAGATATGTCTATGTTCAGGCTCTCCTTTATGTTCAGGAGAGCCTGAAAATCCTCCTCACTTGTAAGTGAGCTCTGAAAAACACCACATCTCACAGAGTATGTTAGAGCCCAACTTCAGGGTCACCAGCATTCCTCTTTGAGTGCAAACCAGATGTTTCTGTGAAATACATCATCTTGAATGGTACCGCAGCCAGAGGCCAGTGTATCCAAAGAGCTTTGGGTCAGGATGACCCCCAGAAAGGTCTGGGCTTTCCAGAGTGCTCCTGAAACTCTTGCAGCAACATTTTGTCTGAGTTCCTGGTGAAGTGTCTGCTCTGGTGTCTAAAGGAGTGCTGAGAGCACGTGTAGGAGAATGTAACCACAGGTCTGGAGCACGGCTCAGGATTCTGGATGGAGCATGGATTTATGATGAGTTTGAAAGCGATACCGGAACGGGCTGTGAAATGCTTTCCAACACACATGCAGCAGCAGGGATATGGCTAAGCAAGCCTAGAGCAAGCTCCTGGGAATCAGGAGTCTATGTGACTGGCAGGGATAGGGTACAAGTGCAGAAGCAAGCAGGAGTCCCTGTAAGAGGCAAAGCTCTGCAAAGACCCGAAGTCCCTGGAGGTCATGTTGGGTAATATATGCCCAAGGAAGGTCAGGAAGAGATGAAGAACTAAGTCCATTTACCCCAGTAAATGTCATCACTGTGAACATTGTCCAACCCAAAATGTTGGCTTTGCAACCTCCTGCCCCACAACTCTGGAACTTACCCTCCCCTGCCTGTTGTTCAGCAGCAACTTCAAATCAGTACTGACAGCTGTGGGACACAAGATCAAACAGCTTGGTGGTGATCTGGGACATCTGTTTGTACCACTTACAAATGCTCTTTGATGTCGAGGAGTTGCTAGATGTGTATCTTGCTTGAATTACAAGCTGTCTTCTGAATGATCTTATTCTTCTGTCTCTATACCTATTTTGGGACAATAATTTGTTAGTCACTGAACCCTGGCAGTCTTCTGTTTGTATGGCAGTAGCCTTTGGTCAGATCAAGCAATGCAGTCAGTGCAGGCAGTTGGTAACTAAACAGTGTATTGCCTGGTCCTGGTCATGGGTCTGTTAGCGAGGTTACTGACAAAAGAGCAGTGGAGCTGCAAGAAGAGCTTGTGTGGGACCTGGGCAAAATACACAGATCCACTACAGAATTCCATTGCACGTGTGGCAGCAGGACCTTTATCAGTCGCAAAATAAATGAGGCACAAGAATCATCTGTCCTGTTGCAGCTGGCCCAAACGTTTGAGACGTCTCAGCTTTGTGCTGTTGTTGCAGGTAACAGCACTGGCTGTGGTGTAGCTGAAGGCACAGATTGCCCAAGGCAGGGTCACCAGGACCTCTCTGAGCTCTCATGCCCAGGCAGTATTAGGTAGCACTTTCTGCTGACGGCTGAAAATTGCCATGAGTGCCAAGCAAGTACGTCCATGCACTGGGCTTACTGCAGCTTGGAGCCTCTCTCTTCTTCCTATAAGCCACAGCAACAACAAAAAGAAACTGCTCTGCTCCAGAGGCAGCTCTAAGAATCTAGCTTCAGACAGCTCCAAAAATTCATGATGATTTGGGTTCAGCTTCCCAGTGTGAACATCCTTCACTTAGTGATGCCAAGAATCAAACCAGCATGCCTGCAACAAAACAGATCTAACAAAGACTGCTTCTGGTGATGCTCTGCTGTCACACCAACACCAAGTTTCTCTTTCATTATGTTCAAACCAGTCTCATTAGTTCAGTCAGACTTCATCTTTTCAATGCCTGGGGCCTACTGGAAGTAAGACACATTAACTGCAGCTTGATTTATAGCCCCTGGGATGGTTTCACTGGTTTGTAAACTGAACCCCTACACATTTTTCCTTCCTTATGGCTGTATTTTCTGTCCATTTCCCTCCCAGAGCTGCTGTCTGATCAGCCCATGTGCTGTGTAGGCTAGTTAAAGATTAACAGCCAAACTGCGGCAGTGCAGATCTCGACCAAGCATAGAAACATAGAAAACACTTTTGCAAAACAAGTTACACAAGCACTTCATGAAAAAGACTTGCTCACAATGTTTCCTTTTGTTTGGCTTTATGATCAGTTAGTGCGCAAAGTTTAGGGCTGTTTGCAGTTCTACCTTCTTGGCACGAGTGTTAAACCTAAAACTCATGTTGAGAGACTAGAATTCAGTCAGCCTGCAGGCGAATAAGGGTCTGGAAGCTTGTGTTACTGCCCAGGCTCCCAAGTGACCTCGGTGCTACTTAACTCATTCTCTTTTGGGAATGATGGGAATGCTGAGGCTTTCGCTGGTTTATGAGAGCAGATGGGGAATTGCCCAGCACAGCCATCTCCTCTAATGACTGTATGATGGCGGGAGGCCCATGGACAGGCTCATGGGTGGAGTTCCTGGTGGCCTGTGCTCCTCGTGGACACCCTGCTGCCCTTGGTGGTTTCTCTCTTGCATGCATGGATCTGTACCACCCTCAGACTCTCTATTCCATAATCCCTTTCCACAGTTGTGGTGGGGCTTGGAAGGATGCTGTGACCCTATCATGTAGCAGCAATGATGCTTCAAGATGAGGTTAGAGACAGAATGTGAACATAATGGTGTTTATAAATCCAGAATCAGGCTGAGTAAATACAAACAAAATAGGGTTTAATAATTCAGAGCCTCCTAGAGTGGTCAGGCGGCTGCCTGGTCCTGGTTTCTCCAGCCATGCCCTATGCAGGCTGGGGAATAGTTGAATACCCATAAGAATCTGCTTTACCTATTTGCCTCCCTAGAGGCAAGCCCCAGCATTCATCATTTAATAGCCCCAGCTCTCAGCATCTGATGGGAGGAAGGTCAGCACTCATTCCTCTGGGCATCGGAGAATCAATCCCAAGTGCTTAGAGCAAAATTTCCCTAGGAAAAGCCTATTCTAAGATAAGATGCTAGACAAGGCTGACACATTTTCTGGTGGGGTACAAGCTTGTAATGAGTGTTAACTTGGGCAGCCCCTTAGCACAGCCTGGGAAAAATCCATGCTTTCTGTGTGTTACACCTGCACAGCAGGAGATGCAGGCACCTGCCTCAGCAGGAATCCCTGGCTTATACCAGTATGGATATTGGAGAACTTTGGTGGAAGTGTAAAAATCCTTTTATCATCCAGCCATCATCCTCCCATGACTCAGCTGTTTCCTCTGTGATTTTCTCTTCCAATTACACTTTTCATTGGCATTCCTAGACTGAAATGATCTTATTGGGATGTCTTTGTCTCTGCACTAACCTCAGAGTAAACATGGCCTGACACGATGTCTTGTTGAGTCATAGGAGTCTTTTTCAAGACAGCTATTCAGTCTGTGTTTGATTTACTTCTGTTTCCCTGCTCAAATATCCGTGTCAAGAATTCCCACCGATACCAGCATCCAAATCCACGTTTTTTGCTAAAGAGCATCTGCACTTCTGTGGGGCTGCATTGAGCTAAAATCCTTTCTTCCTTCCCCACAGAGAGACTGGAGCACTTGGGGATGAGTCCTATGTGGTTATGTCCCTTGAGGCACTGTTAAAGCTGGGAGGAGCACCCCTGGGAGGGGAGTTGACTGCAACAGTAATGGGCATGGTTCAGACCATGGGACTGGGTCTGCTGACTGGGTTTGCTAACTGGTTTTAGTTACTGCCACTGCTCCAATAAACATAGGGAAATTGCATAGCTGCACATCCAGCATAAGAGTACCTGCAGTTTGCACATTTCACCTTGTGCTGGGCAGGACACTGAACCACAGCATCTCCAGCAGTGCCGCAGCTTCCTTGGCACAGGCTGTGGTGGGCACAAAGCAAAAGAGAAGGCAGGAAAAAGGAGTGAACCAATCTCTTCCCCTCCCAGATCTGGAGGCTACTTAACCCTGATACACTTGCCCTTCTGGTCACCATGCCCTCCATGGGCTCTTCACCACAGTCCCTCTGGGGGCCCAGGTGGATAACTGCAGTTTCACCAGCGATATGTGTCTGGTTTAGGAATCTGCTACAAACTCCCTCCCCAGAAGGGAGGATGCCAGAAGATCTCCGTTGCAGTGGGGATGAGCAGTGCACACTGCGGAAAAGGAGGGAGGGACTGGGCAGGAATTTCAGTTCCCAAGGGCATAGATTGCCATGAAGCAAGGCTAAAACAGCAATGTCCAGAGATGCTAACCCTCTTCTGCACCCAGCTGGGGACCAGGTGAACTGATTTCACATCATTTTGGGCACTGTCAGCTACAAACTAAAAGGCACCAATTTCAGAATGCTAGAGGAGACCTGCAGCTTTCCAACACACACACACACACCCCCAGCCGTTTCTCTGACAGTGGCAGCACAAATATGAGTAGTTTTACTGGATGCCAATTTCCTCTCAAATCTCATCCCTCAGGGAGCCAAGGGCTTAGGAAATACTGAGAGGGGCTGGAGTCTTGCCGCTGCTCAGCTCATGTAGGTCTTGGAGTGTCTGATGATGCTCCAAAGGATGTCAGGCTGCACTGATGGGCCAAGTTCCTTCAGATGAGGCAGAAGATGGTGTTTTGGCAAGAAAAAACTGCAATCCAACCAGGTGTCCCTAGAGAAGAAGGGGTTTATATCAGTGCTGTGTGTCACACCAATCCAGATAGGGCCATCTCCAGCACTGTGTGAATATTAAATTCAGGCTAAAGCTGAGAGGAGCAAAGTGCAGAGTGGGCGACTCTCCAGGAGCAGACAATGGCTTTTAGCACATCCTGCTTTTTCATTTCCTTGTGTAACCCTGCAGTGTGCTGCCAGTTGCTCCTACTCTGTTTATAGCCATGCACCTACTGAGACTTTCTATTCCCATGGGTGCAATTTAAACAAGGTGCTTTTCCTCTCTCTTGCTCTGCTGCACATGAGGGTAAACTGAGATAGTTAACAGTGGTGGATCTTCTCAGTTGATGCTGAGGGCCTTTCCCTTCACAAAGCTTCTCTGCTGCTTTTCAGTTCAAGGTTCATTTGATTTTCACTTTACAGCTTGCTAGGACATAGGAGGGAATGAGCTTCAGTGAAAGTGCAATGCCCTGCTGAGGGAGAAAATGTTATCTCCAGTGATTCACACTTGCTAAGGCTTGCTGTCCCCATCATTGGTTGGTACCCTTTGACCCCACATGGCTTCTGCACAGGAACTTGGCTCCTGACTTGTAAACATGAGAGATTGTATCCATGGCTATTCCCAACAGTTCCATACAATATATTGTCTGGTTGTTTTGCAGAACAAGAGAGCTGGTGGAGAGAGATGGGTGAACTGCCACTGTCTTGAGACACAGAGCTGCTCTGATTGCAGGAACAAATAGATACATGGGTTTGGTTGTGCTTCCATCTTTGTGTCATGGTATTTGTCATTTGCATTGCTGAGAGTGCTGCAGTGGACAAGGCTGGCAGTAGGTGTCCAGCAGTGAAATCTGGGGGTATTTTCAGTAAGGAAAATACAAGATCTTGGTGCCATCCAAGAAAACTGAAGAGCTGCTTGTCTGTCTGTTAGCACTCCCCCCCTGCACAAGGTGGAACTTGTGAATGGGTCAGAGTGAGAACACTTTTACTTGCCTGACTGGTGACAGACAAATCAGCCTCCTGGAGATAAACACACTTTGCAGACTGTCCTTTGCAGGTATCTGCATGGCCCCTGTCACTGTGTTATCTGTCACTGTTTTCCTGTTCCAGCGGGTGAGGTCTGTTCTCTTTCTGCAGTTAGAAAACCAAAGCACAAAAACCTCAGGGTCTAAATCTGTGAAGTCGCTGAGATGCTTGATTTTTGTTGTGTGGAGCTGGGTCACTGAGTGCCTTCTAGTTAGGAAAGAAATACACTATACCTGAAGCAAGTGCAGCACATTCTTCTGTGAGCATCTCTCTTCCCCAGCCATGAAGGTTCCCATTTTCTGCAAGTATCACAGCTCCCAGCACAATACCAGTACAAACAAAATTAAATCCAGGCATTCTCTGAGCAGCATTTTGCTCTTTCCACCGACTCCTATAGCTCTGAGGTTCAAGGACACCTTGTAGCTTATGCATCAATATCCATTTCAAACTATCTACTCTTTTGACACACTTTCCACTTTACCCACTTAGTGCTGTCAGCCTGCAATCACTGCACGTGGCTTCCCTCTCCTCTTTGTCACCTTTGATAAGGGAAACCATTTCCAGTGTTTCAGCACTCTGTTTACCTCTAATAGGACAGTATCACCTTAGATTTAATGGGATTCCATAACGACAGATGATTTCCACACTTAACAGCAAAAAGTGAAATATCTGTTTTCAAATAAACACCCTGCTGCTGTACTGTGGTGTTGAGGACCTGACAGAGATGAGCTAGGGTCAAAGATAAACCTGACTCGTTGACTTGTATTCTCTAAATAAAGAGGAAATCAAAATCTAGCCTAGAATGTAGGCATCTGCCCCTGGTTAAATCAGAGCAGCCCACTGCAGTGCGCTGGCTCCTGCTCTGGAGCACTGCCACCTGGTGGCACAGCGCTGCCACTGTCACCGGGCCACCTCCGGGACCCAAACTTGCCCCGCAGGGTGGGCTGCGGGGACCGATCGCCGCCCGCTGAGCTCAAGGACTACTCATTCACCCTCTAGTCACTGTTTCTAACGGGATTTCCGTCGCTGTTAGGTGGGATTTTGCATTCAATGCAGCCTCAATTTCACTCCTCAGCAAGGGCATCTCTTAGACCTGCTGGGCTTCAGTTATCAACCTCACAGTGAAGGTGTAACCTCATGGCCAATTTACAGTGAGTCGGTTTAGTCAGGCTTGTCTCTAGTGAACGTCCAGGGCACTGCACACCTTAGTCATCACTTCCTGATGTCATCCAAAGTCTTTGCCTCATACGTTTCTGATGAGGTTGAGGTCTCTTGGCTCCTCTCTGTTCTAATCTACTTTTAATTAACAGTTTGGGCCTTTGCTGCTACAGCCATGGAAGGTGATCTCTGTGGCACAGTCTCAGTTATCTCTATGGACGGGTGTTCATGCCTGTGCAGACAGCTGTAACACGTTGTCCAGGCAACAGTATGATTGAGAGCAAGGACTGAGGAGCATGAGGATAGCTCTTGGGTAGAGGCTTGCTGGATGCTCCAGGACAGGATGCCAGGCTCCCTAACTAGAATGGCAGCATGCCTACAAAAAGAGGACAGGGAGCCAGTGATGGAAAACTTGCTGCTTTGTGATGAACCAGCTCCAGATCCTGCCGGAAGGACAGTTGTTTTCACTGCCCGCAAAATCTGTGCAAAGCAGTCAGGAGAAATACAGGCTATCAGAATAAACCCTGTCAAATTGAGCTGCTTCATGCCATGGGATGTTTGATTTCCCATTTGTCTCACTACAGGGGCAACTCAGCGTCCATGACTTGGTAACGGATTTATCCTTCTTGATCATGATAGAGTTGCAATGCATCAGGGCCAGATCCTGCAAGGGACTGAGGATCTTTTGAACCCTGCTGAGTGCCTTTGGCTATCCCCTTGTCATTAAGAGCAGACAGGGAGACAGGCAGGCTCAGCATTTTAGCAAGGGCTGGGACAAAGTCGTGGAGTCCTTTGGCACTATTGCAGCCCAGAAGGGCACAAAAGAGGCCTACAGGGACTGTTCAACCCAGCCAAAATCTGTGCAGAGCCTGGCACTTTTGCTGGCTGTGTTTACAGGGGATATTGTCCGTATTTATTGATTGGTTATTTGTGTTGCAACAGCATTTTGGCTGTGAACCCTCAGGCCATGTGCATCAGGGGCTGTACAAAAACAGAACAGAAAGACAGCCTTTGATCCAAAGGAGCTCTCAGTCACAAAGTGAGACAAGAAACAGCAAACAGTGTCATGGGAAGGGAAGAAGGGGCCAGTATTATTAAGTATGAAAAAGTATGACTACACAGTTAGCTATTGTTGCTAAAACATTACAGAAATTGCCATTTCTCATGCCTGTTTCCCCTTTCTAGCTAGATGTTCTGCACAGCCAGAAATGTGTCAGTTGCTTTCGATGTGCTAGGTTTGTTTTACATCTTCCTCAGCAAGTTCCTGACCTAAAACACATGGAAAAAGATGGAAGTGTTTTTGCTGGCTTCAGTGGACTTTGGATGAGCCAAAAGTCTTCAACACAGAATACTTTAGTGGAAATGAGATATTATGTTTTCAGTCCAACTTTTGTCAGCCTAAGGCCCCTAATGCCTCAGAAGATTTATTCAGGGGCTTCCTTGCTTACTAGTACCACTGGTTTAGTAGTGCCTCACATTTTTTCCCCCTTCAATTAAATGCATTCCAAAACCAGCTCCTGCCACCTGATATTGGCATTGTTTTCTGCTTGAATCAAATACTTTGGTCTCAGAGCCATTTTCACAGCTGTTAGTTAAAATGCCACCAATCTGACAGGTATTTCACATGAGGAGCTTTTAAGAATCTTTTTCTCCAGCAATTCTATAGTCTGAGCAAGTATGTCTGGTGTTCCCAATATAAGAAGGACATGGAGCTGCTGGAGCAGGTCCAGAGGAGGCCACGAGGGTGATCAGGGGACTGGAGCACCTCCCGTATGAAGACAGGCTGAGAAAGTTGGGGCTGTTCAGCCTGGAGAAGAGAAGGCTGCGTGGAGACCTCATAGCAGCCTTCCAGTATCTGAAGGGGGCCTACAAGGATGCTGGGGAGGGACTCTTCATCAGGGACTGTAGTGACAGGACAAGGGGTAACGGGTTCAAACTTAAACAGGGGAAGTTTAGATTGGATCTAAGGAAGAAATTCTTTACTGAGAGGGTGGTGAGGCACTGGAATGGGTTGCCCAGGGAAGTTGTGAATGCTCCATCCTTGGCGGTGTTCAAGGCCAGGTTGGACAGAGCCTTGGGTGACATGGTTTAGTGTGGGGTGTCTCTTCATGGCAAGGGGACTGGAATTGGGAGATCTTAAGGTCCTTTCCAACCTAAACCATTCTATGATTCGATAATTCAGTGACATGGGTTTGAGCAGCAGCTGGAGCTGGGGATGCAGGAGGTACCTGGATACCTGTACTTTATTTCTGTTTACAGTCACAGGGTAGAAATGGAAATGTTTGTGGATGTTAATGTCTTTTTTTCTTTTCCAAAATCTGTCGCCATATATTTTGCTGCAGAACTACCCTGTGCTCTGAGATTAAAAACAGTCAGAGCTGGTTTGCACAGGTTCTTCCCCTTCTTTGCTCCTGCTGACCCACAAGTTTGAAGGAACTGTGGCTTTAATGGAAAGAGCTGCTATCCCACTAGTATCTGCTTTTGCTTTCCTGTGCCCTCCATTGCTTACTCAGAAGAGTTAGAAAACCAGCTTTGATGGTGATAAGTAGCAGTAACCCTGTTCACTACTGCCACTGCACATGCAGAGAGGCTGCACAGAGCAGGCACCCAGCAGCAAAGCTTCATTGTGCCATCAAAAGGAAAATAAGAGGAAAATCAGCACAAAAGCCCACTCATTTAGAGAAAAAGGCCCATCTTCAAGTGTCTTATACAAGTGGAATAACCTGTAAGAGAAAGGGATGAATCTAACAGGTACCTTCACGGAGCAGCAGAGCAGCTGAGGGCAAGAAGATAAATGAGCTAAGTGAGAAAAGTGAAACTGAGAGCAGCGTAAGCCTTTAGCAAGTGTTGCATCTCCTTGCAAGAAGAAAAGATCTCTCATCTGGTTACAACAAAGAGGCAGAAAGTCACTCTGACAGCACTTCCGTACTGATAACCCCAGCAGATGATTGTAATCAATGAACGTGCCTTGAGGAACAGGGCAAATCGACTGGGAGGTTTTATTTCCTGCTTTACTGGCTGTAGCTAAAGGTCTGATTTACCTTGTTCACAGTCGTTTTTAGAATGAGCATCTTCCCATGCACTCAGCATTCAGTTAAGTCTGCAAAGAAGCGGGGAAAATACTCGCAAAGCTGGAAGATGGTGGCACTTGGCAAGAGAGGCTGTTCAAGTAATTGATATGAATATCTGGAAAAAGGGAATGGGATGGGAGATGGAAGTTCATGGCTCAGAAAGAGGGACACACCTTCGTGAATGTGTAGGAGTTATGCCCGTTTCTTTGGGAGGTGAAGCATTAGCCATGCCAATGGGAGGGCAGTGGGCACAGGTCTGTCCTAGCAGGATTGGCCTGTATTCCTCACAGTGTGGATCAGACCCTCAGCTGGGGAAGATACCTCTGTAAAGTGAGATAACTTGATTTAGGCATTCAGGGGCACACCAGTGCACCTCTGCTCCCGATGCTGAGTTCAAAGCAGCATTCAGCTCTCTGTCAGCACTGGTTACATGTCCTCAGACTGAAATGGCAACTTTGATGCACAGCTGGAGGTGCCTAAATGTGGGTGTCTCATTTTATGAGCTGGATGTCAACTGCACAGCTGAGGCAAGGCCATCATTGCTACCCCAGCTGGCAGCAGCCATAAATCCCATCCTATTATTTTCCTGGCTTCAGGCATATCAGTGTCTTTATTTACATTAACTAGACTTAATGGACACAATTTGCTAGCAAATTCACCACAGGCAGCAGGACAGAAGTGAAGGTGTTTTACAGATCTTTGTAAAATACATTGCTAACTGCCCATGAAATACCAAATTCAGGGGCTTATGCCTGGAATATCTGATGCCTCTTTGACCTCCTTTGTGCTTTTGTGGTTGGCCAAAGCGTTTGTGCATCTGGAATTTGGCTTTTTGGTGAAATGTTAACCAAAGGTAAAGTTGTCATCACATATACGAGGAAATCCAGAGCTTTGTATGTTGCCTTTGAGAATTCACCTTCACTGGGTCTGTTCCTTTGGATAAATGCCACATTTTACATATCTGTTTGGATGTAACAGAACTTTTGCCAGTGTCAAGGAATGTAACACTTGCTGCAAGTTGGGGCAAGGATTTTCCTTCCTCTGAAGTGCACACACGACCTAAAATGAGCTCAGTTTGCCTGCGAAGACTTCCTGCAGGGCTGTGTAATGGCATAGCAGGTAATAGCTTAAACCTGCTGACAGCAGCATCTTTTCAAATCAAATTCCCAGGCAGCATCACATTTAGTCAGCACAGGAGATGCGGTCAGCGCTCTAGATGAGACTGTTGAGTTTTAGCCTTGCAGATGATAAGTACGGCCTTCCTCTTGTGTACTGCTCTTCCTCTTGTGTCCTGCACTTCCCAAACAGGCAGGCTGTGGATTCACGCACAACCTACATGTGCTGTGGCATGCTGAGGAACAGTGAACTGCAGGCAGTGCTTCCAGGAAGAGGAGCTCTGGTGGGGAAGCATATGCTAAAACCTGTGCTGAAACCTGCCTTTCGATACCTCAGAGCCTGAAGAGCTAAAGGAAACGGGCACTTACGGCTCAGCTTTTTCTCTCTTTCCACAACAAAACAGACTTTTAAAAATCATTTCCTAGGGTAATGGATTGATCTGGTTTTCTAGAAGGGATTTTATTGTCCTTTCACTGCCTTTGCTGGAGCATGGTTTATACAACTTGAACATTTATTCACCTGGGCTTTCACACAAGTTATTGTAGAGTTCCTCTCTATTATTTCTACCCTTGCTTCTGTCCTGGATTATTCTCCTTCCCTGATTCATTATACAGTTCTGATGTACTCACACAAAAGATGTCATAGTGGCTATTTCCTATTTCCACCTCTTCTTTTTAGCAGAGATTTTGCTCAGTGACTTAGGATTTATCTCAGATATAACAGTTCATTTCAGTTCTTGCAGGAATTTGGGAGGAATTGTGCTTGGCTTTGTAGGTTAGTTGCTTAGCTACCTAGGTTGCTCTGGGAACATCTCATCTTTTCTTCCCTCTATATTTAGAGTGTCCAGTAGAGTCTGAACTTTCTTTTGTGCCTCCTTTCATCCAATATGTTAGCAGGCTTTTATAAGGTTTTTCTGGCTAGCTCTATGGGAGCCTGGGACAGCACATTTTCTTAGTTAGTGCTGTATTGTTCCAGTTGCTGCTCTTCAGTGGTTGTCCCTTTTGAATGGACTTCTGTGATTTCATGGTACCATTGTGCGGTTCAATTTCCTTAAGGAGCTGTGAAGATTTCTGGTTATCCCACACTTGGTAGGTCAATTCAAATCTGGCCTGAGTATAAACATCTCCATTGCCTTCACATATAAACACAGAGGGAGTTTTAACACTTTCTGAAATAGCTGATGCTCTGTATTCATCCCTAAATGCTACTTTGTTTTAGGAAACAAATACCATCATGCAAAGGGCACAAGCTTGTAAATACATCCAGCAGGTCACAGGGTTCTGGGTTCACTGTGTGAGCTCTCACTGAATTAGGAAGGAATCAACAGGGTAAGTGATCCCTTTGAATCTAAAGGGATATAGAATACCTGGGCTGCCTTCAGCCTGCACATCTCCCATTGCCTTCAGCTTCCACATCACCCAGTGCTGCTCCCGAAGCTGCCTGCACACAGACAGAAGCTTGGAAATGTGCTCTGCAGCTGCGGGGGGCTTCTCAGCATGGAAGTGTGACCTTCCCCTGGGGTGGCTCCTTTCTGTAGGGCTCAACCCCATGTAGACCTGGCTGCCTCCCTGCTGAGCGCGTGAGTGGGGCAGGGAATGAACTTCACAACTGAACAAACGGCCCTGCCAAAGGACTGTTCTGTTGGAGTGAGGATGGCAAAGTGGAGGTAGGAGAGAGAAGGAGAAATAGCTACTATAGCTGCTAGCTCTCCAACACAGCAACCTCTCACTGGAGAGGACAAGAGGTGAATTGACTTCATTAACTCAAAAGGACTGAGACTTTCCAGGTTTCCATCCACCCCAGGCTGGGATGTAGGGCAGAGATGCCCTGCCCATCCTGTTGGCCTGTCCCAGAGCCACACACTCAGGGGCTGCTCCTTCCCAAGCCAAGTCTGCTGGATGTGTGCTTCTAGCTGCCCCCTCTGGCTTTCCCTTTCCACTGCTGGTTGCTCCTGTTGATCACCATTTAGTGATTTCAACTCCACCACAGAGGGCCCACATCTCCTCTGCCACGCTTGCTTGGGCTGGCAGCTCCAGCAGTGCTCCTCGCAGCCCTCGCCACTTATGATCTCCCTCTGGTTTCACACAGCCCAGCTCTCTGAAAGGTCACCAGAGGAAAACTCCTTTTTCTCAACACAAAACCCAGAAATCCAGTTGAAATCCAGGTAATTAAAAAGACTTTTTCTTGTCTCCTTCTTTCAGCCTGACGAGGTTTCAGAGCAAAACAGTGGCAGCCAATATGGACACTGCAGATGCCCAAAAAGCAAAAGAGAAGGGGAGGGAATTGATTCAAACTGATGGGTGTAACAACTGTCAGTGGAGAAAATGCCACAGCTGCAGCTTCACTCCCAGCAGTGGAGGGTTTAGCCCTCAGGTAGGTTTATTCCAGGCAGATCTGTGTGTGTCGTAGTGCTGGATCCAAATCCGGGTGTGGGAGTGATGGCTACGGTGAGAAAACTGGAGTGGGTGGAAGAACGCTGTGATGTGCTTTGAGGCTGTGCCCAACGTTAGATTTTGCTCAGGAACAGTATTAGCTCATGAGTAAAAAGTTGCCACGAACAGTCCACTGCCAGCTACTGTGTGCTGTGGGGACAAGACAAACCTATTTTAGTGCAAGAAGAATAATACTCTTCTCATGTAACTCCTAGCTGATCCATAACATAGAATAGAATCGGGTCCAGTTCTGAAGCTGCTGAGCTTCTTGTCTGGGACTCAGACTTTCATTAAACAAAGGGGAAAAAAGATAAAATGTCTAGCCTTTATAGCTGTGAATAAAACCTTCCAAGCATGAAAAGAACGGCAACTCTTGCCTATGCACAGAAGTCCATTGCTTTAACTACTTTCAAAGGCAAAATGGAGGAAATTAGCCTGGTATAAATCTGCTTTATACCAGTATAGCTAATCCCACATGGCAGGGAAACATATGGGCATAGCTCTCAGACCCTTTTGTCCTAATAGAGGACTAAGCACACAAGGGGAGGCATTTCAGCCCGGGCTGGCAATCAGGAACAGCCTAGTTTAGCACAAGCACCAACCCAAAACTCAGCTGTAACCTTGCTCTGAGCAAAGCTGCTGTGCTCAGGTCAGAACAGATCAACTCCAGCGATGTCTGCCTGTATTACAGCACTGGTAGGGCTTTGCTTTTCTCTTTTAATCACAGATGTCTGGTTTTATGTCTGTTTTCACGCAGACATACCTGGGGCGGCAGACAAGTCATCTTGCTAGCAGGGCTTTCTGTGCTTGGAAACTGTTCTAATCAGCAAAAAAAAAAAAAGGGTCATTATGTCTGCAGAAACTGAGTTTCCCCTCAAATGATGGTTGGTAGAACAGCAAGTACATCTCTGCAGGAAAGCCCAAGTCTGAATCTGCAGCTGCCCTGAAAGGTTTGTTCTGAGACAAGTGGGTGCCGTGCTCCTTCTTCTTGGGAGCACTGACCCTAATGGAGGTACCATTCTCTTGATGAGCTGTTTCTCAGGAGTGTAACTCCAAGGGGCTTCTTCCAGTGCTTTCTCCTGTGACCTTCAAAGGAGTTCTGTCTCCTTTTTAGACATCCCAGAAATAAATGAGCTTCCAATGGTTTCTACAGCTTACGTGAGCTCCCTGGGGCCTGCAGAAGAAAGTCCTTCTGGTCTTTTCCTCCCTTGTCCTCCAGCTCAGCTCTGCAGCTCTCTGTGGCAGATGGAAGAGCCTAATTTGTCCCAGGTAACTGCTCTGTGCCAGCACCTGGAGTTCTGCCTGCAGGCCCTGGGCCCCCAGCACTCTGCCTTTGAACTTGTGCTTCCTTTGCATACTCATCTTCTCAGATGGTCTCAAGCCACAAGCAGATAGCTCCAGTTAGTGCTCTAACAGCCAGCATCTGCACACAGGGTATGGTATAGGTTGTGTAATACTGTTTCTATATATAGCTCAACAAAAAGCTGTAATTACAAAACACTCAGGGGTAAACATGCAGCAAGAGTCCTGACTCTCTAACAAAGTGCCTAGTGCACAGACGCAGCCAGAGACAATCCTCAGCCCCCCCCCGTTTACTGACTAAAAAGGCAGCTGAAAAAGCTAAATGATAAAGTAATACAAGTAAGATCATAGACTGGGTCAGTGGCAGAGCCAGGAGGGAACTCACTTCTCCCATCACATCACCCACCACATCACCCAGATCAGGTCATGTTCCTCCCTTGCTGTGTCTTACAGACCTAGTGCAGCCACACTGAGTCACAGGGTGGCAACTCTAAAAGAGCCTTGCTGAGCCCTGCTGCCGCCGAGAGCCACACTGCCTTCAGGGAGTGGAGGGGACTTGTTTGCCCAGTGCTGGAAGGTGACTGTGGCTTTGTCTCTAATCTAAAGATAGTCATGAAAAGCCATTGTTTGAGCATAGGAGGCATTTATACCCCTGAACTACATCCAAAGGGCTCCTCAGCCTCCAGGAAGCAGGCAGAAGCAGTCAGTAGGGGAGTGAAAGACAAGAAAGCAGGGAAAAGTGCTTTCCTGGGAGACTTGTTTTGACCATTTGCTACCTGAATGTACATTCTTGGCACATAGCTCAGGAGATCCAACTCCCCAGTTCATACCAAGTTACTCAGGCACATATCCCACACGCCATGCTTGGAGCTGCTGGGGTAGATGGGCCTTTCCCATTTACTCACCTCATCCTGGCCTCTCCTTACCCTGCAAAACCTCACTCAGTCAGAACTGACACCCATTGCTGTCCTAGCCCTGTGTCTGTGGCAAACTCTAAGGAAGAGCAGGGGGCTGGGTACACCAGCAGTGAGGGGTTCCTCTTGCCATGGCAGACCTCAGCAGGCTGAGCAGCCAACTTCCCACTTCCTTCTAGTACTAAACACCTCGAGCCCAGGGCATTCTGCAGCACTGCTGGGGACATGGACAGACCTTTCTTCCTCAGGGCTTTGCTGCATTTAAACCTGCAGCACTTGTGTCCCCTCTGCATCAGGTGAGAAACACAGAAGTGACTGCCAACAAAAACAGACCTGAAGGGACCCACTTCTACAGGAAACACCAAAAGACCGCAATGGATGTAGTGCAGTTCATGAGCTGTGCTGGGAAGGGGTAGCAGTACTCTGCCAGGAGAGGCTTGGCAGTCAGAGCAGACTGGGAAATATGCAGTGCAGCATCAGAAGATTGATTAGAAGTAGGTGTAGGCTGTACAATATAGAGGTGAACTCTGAGCACAGCACTAGGGCAGCTAAAGCATCAGCCTTGCCAGGGAAATAGGAGGTGCTGAGAGGGCTTGAAACATCCAAAGACAGCCTGACAGTACCTTGGCTGCCACACTGCTCTGCTCTGCATTCCAGGAGGAGTGAGGGGTTTAGTTCAGAGCTGGATTTGTGCTTTGCTCCTAAAAGCATTTATTGCCATTCCTGTTTCATTTGGCTTATTTGTAGTTTTCCTTCTGTTTGCCTTCTCAGCCCTGCAGTGGTGGCTTTGCTTCTCTCTCACTTCCAGGACTGTATGCTAGGCAGGAGAGCCATCAGGTATATACAGATGGGATGTGAGACCAGAAAAGGGTCTGGATTTGGGAAAGCTGCTTTCCAGTTTGTTCTAAGCATAGAGTCCTTTCTGTGTGGGACCCCTGGAATGTCTCTCAAATGAACCCAGGTGTTATGCTGCACCATGGAAAATGCCATTGAACACAAGGAAGGAACCCTCAGTGACCCACATGATTGCCTTTGAATAAATAAGGACTCCAGATGATGGGAATGTAAGTGATGTGTGTGCAGTATTAGAAGCCCTGCAGGTAAGCTGCTCAGCACTAGGATTACTTTGCAAATCCTTTCTCAAAGCAGGAGCAGTGGGACACAGCCACATCAGACAGATCATTTTTCTCCTCACAAATGCCTTCAGACACTCCATCATAGCCTGTGGCGTGTTCACAAGAGGACGTGCATCGGAGCGCATGCTTGGTCCATATGCTCTGGAGCAATCCCCAGTTCCTCCTCATTTACAGCCAAAAGTGGCATGAATTTGGGGAAAATCATCTGTCTTGTCAACATCAGCAGGATGGATGCATTCCCATATATTATAACCAATGCTTTCTTCATGATCAATCTTTCAAATGAGACAGTTACTCCCAAATGCACCATCTTCCTTTAATAACATCAGATCCTCAGAGCTTCTGATCTCTGCACCCAGGCAGCTTTTTGTTTCAGCCTGTGCTTATGCACAGCATGAAATTTGTTTTCTATTTCTCTTGCTTGGTAAATCACAATTAATCTCATGCTGCCACAGATGCTCTGCGGGGCCAGACTTCATTCTATGATTGTTCACCTTCAACCAAACACTGCCTGCATGAGAATTTTGCCTTTTGTTTTTTATGGGAGCTTAACAGGGAGAGACATATGCTGCCGCCAGCTCATGCCACATCTTTGGGGGCTTTCATTTTGCTTCTGTGCACCTTATTGTAGAACATCATTGAGTAAGAGCTTGGCAAGACTGCAGTGTGCTCAAGGGTATCTGGTGCAGACACAGTTTCTCCCACAGAAGGGATCCCACCAGAATCCAACCCTGCTGCCCCATGATGGGAGAAGGAAACAGCAAAGGAAAAGAGTAATTTATTTCTCTGCAAGAGAAAGAGACCACTGAACAAGACACTTAAATCCAGCAACCCAGGAAGCAAACTGTGTCAGAGAGCAAGCTGCAAAGGGGAGGAGGAAAAGCCAGTCTGTGGGAACAGGAGGATGCAAGTGTGACATCCCAGCCTGGCTTTCCAGCAGAAGGCTACAGGAGCACTGCAGCAAGTTTCTCGGGGAGGCTCTTACCTCTCCAGCACTGGAGGTTTTGAGCGACAGCCATCTATTAGGAACAGTTGAAGCCACTGCCTGTATGCAGGTGAGGCTGCAGGGCTTGTATTATCCTTTCAAGTTCCAGATCACTCCCACTGGCAAAATATTCACTCTCTAAGGGCAGGTGGCCAGGTTTTGGGATAGATACTTCAAAAGTTATTGCCCTCCTCTGGGTTATCAGCCCTGCCTCTTCTAACCACTCTTACCTTGTGTCTTGTAATGCAAATACCACCTCCCTCTGCCAGCAGAGGAAAAAGCTGACTTGGAGCCAAGAGAAATGAGTTGTTCCCTGCTCATTGCCCAAGCTGAGTACGACACTGAGATAAACAAATAGCATATGTGCCTAAAACTACTTGAATTTACCAGTTTTACGTCCCAGGTTACCCCGGTTCAGTGGTCCCTAGGGGCATTTTTCACCTCAGCACCTGAAAGGGGAAGGATCATGGTACCCAACAACCTTCAGGGAACAGGAAATCTTAAAGGCCAGCTGCACAAACAGTGCTATGTCTTCTTCAGCACCCTGTGGCCTTTGGGAAGCTCAGATCCAAACTCTGCCTGCTGGGCCCAGGTGTGGATAAAATTACCTTTACCTGCTGCAGCTGTGTTGCAGGCAGGTAGTGGGGAGCACAGCCTGCACTTGGGGAAAGTTCTTGCTGGCCTTACATCATTCTGCACGTTTGGTAACATCTCAAACCATTTATGTCTTTACAGTGCTGAACACCACTCAAGCAGGAAAATGCTTTCAAAACCACCTAGCAAAGAAAATTATAACCTTCCCGTACTCATCAGAGTACGGCCCATATTGGAGCCAGTTGGCATTGGCTCTACGGGATGTAGGGGAAGTTTCTAGCAGCTTCTCACAGAAACCACTGCTGTAGCACCCCTGTTACCAAAACCTTGCCACACAAACCCAATACACAAGGCAAATGCAGGAAGGAGAGCTCTGTCCTGGCAGCCCATGCGAGGTGCACCCTGATGGGCATCAGTGGGAATCAGAACTTCATACACTGCAATGCAATGCAGTGCAGAGCTGAAATAACCACTGTTGGGCAGGAGGTTTCTAAAGCGCCCTTCCAGGGTCAGTCGCCACCATGGCTTTGTCCAGGTAGGAGTATCAGCGGTCTCCTGTGCACAGTGCAGAACAGGGCTAGTGAGGAAATGCAAGAGGGAGCACAACAGTGTCTAATAATGAACATCTGGCTCTCAAAGCACAGGCTACAAGAGGCTGATTTATAGGCACCAAGACAATAGACTATTGTGCTGTATCACAGGGACCATTTGAGTGCATCTATTCATTCTTACAGATATATGAACTACCCATCTCTTACAAATGATCTCCTCCTTTCTTAGGTTGTTGCCTTCTCACTTCTTTTCTCTCCTGCTCCTCCTGGAGGGTATTTTTGAGCTGAAATACAAATCCATCTGACACCAGTGCACTAATGATTTTTCCCTTGACCATGGCCAATGGCAACATGTACAAGTGTTATCTGAGGGCGGTTATTCTACTTGTAGCAAAACCAGATTCTCTTTGCTATGACTTGTTCTGGCATGTGTGTGCAGGGCTGCATGCACTGGGGTAATAGGACCACTCACTCAATGGTAATTATGACTGAGTGAGGACTAAAGAGTGAGGTGTTCAGCTGTGAACTGCAGAGCTGCTCTTCACAGGTTCTTGATGGCTGGTGTCACCAAACACCAGTGACTGAGAAAATCCACTTTGCATTGTTATTGTGTAATGAGGAAAACAAAGGCACAATCAACTCCCAGCCCGAATTATGAGCTGTGATTCTGGGAGACCCCAGTTCTTGGCTTCCCAGTGTTGATGCCAAGGGCTCCATTCTCATGTGTTTGACACTGTATTTCCCACCAGTGTAAAGTGGAGAAGAATTGCTGTTTGAGAATAAAAGGATGCACTTGCTATCTCTGCTCTGTTTCCATTTCCTTTGGTCCACATAATGCTGCAGGGTACAAAACTAGAAGAGAGAAATTGCACTAATACTGTTTGTGCAGCGTTAACTCAGGCCCTGCCATGCATATGTATCTGAAGGCAGACCATAATTTCCCACATTGTTTCCTTTGGTCCCCTGCTTCATTTAGCACCCAGAATGGATGATGCTCAGGGAGCAGCTAGTCAGTAATCTCTTCTATCCTTATTGTTCAGTGGAAGGGGCCTGTGTCTTTTTTAATGCCCATCTTTAAACCCTTCTCTGAATACTCTGTCTCCCCTGGGCATGGTCTCTGGAACTCTTTGGTATTTGGGTACTTTAGTGCTTTTTGTCACAGCCTGCAAGTTTATTAGTGAGACCAACCCCCTTGTGCCTCTGAGGGAACTGAGACACAAACCAAGGTTGGAAACCATCTTTAAAACTGGATGTCCTGTTTATGGTCCTAATGACTGTTGGTTTCATTTTTAACCACTTGGTATGATCAAAGCCTACAGCAGAATGACCTCAGTTTAGCGTTGCCACTGTTCAGGTCTTTCCCTACAAAACAGCCCTATTGAACCCCTTGCTATTGCATGTGTATGAGCTGCGCTGGAGCTCTGAGCCTGGCACTCCACGGTGTCAGGTGGATCAGGCTGGTTAAACATGGAGGAGGACCAACAGATCTGCCCTGACAGCTCCAGCCAAACAGAGCAGGAGCATGGCTACTCCCGGGCAGGCTGTCAGCAGCAGCCTGGGCTCGGCCACGAGCATCTTTCAGAGCAGGACAGGCAAAGCCAGTACAGCCGTGGCCTCAGGTTTTCCAGATTAAAGGCAGCACTGGTGCCTCTGGGGTCAGGAGGAAGTGTCAGGCTTGAGGAAGTGTCAGGCTTCACAAAGTGCCACTCCAAAATTGCAGGCCAGTTTTACAAATACGCTGCAAGCAATTTGGCTACAGTCATATGGGAAATCTGTGGCAGGCTGGAAATACAACACAGACAGTTTTAATAACACGGCTGTCCTTCCCAGATACCCATCTACTTAGTTATGTTTTCCTCTATCAGAAACATTCTTTGTGCATGTCTATTATGTTTCCCCACAGCAGCTTTACAAGGGTGGGTCATACTATAGGCTGTTTCCCTACACAGAATACTGAGAGCATTTTGACGAATTGCTTGTGAAAATAGTTCTGGTGATTAACTTTCAAGCACTCCAAACACATTTGCTGCCCTACAGGAGCCAAATGTAGTGAAAATTTAATAAACCAGTGAGATTCAGTGCACAGTGATCTGCAGCTTGTCTAAAAGGTATTAGCATTTTAGGAACCACAACACAAGAGGCAAAATGCTGCAATGTGTTGCGTTCAGAACTAGTGGCGAGTCAAGGTAAGCAGAAGAGCTGCTCTATAGAGTAATGCTTGAGGAACAGCTTGAGGAATTTTGCTTTGTGCAATTTATGCTCAATGCTTCCAGGCATAAGATGGGTCTTTTTAAAACTTCCTAATGAATAAAAACTTTTAACTCCTCTTACTCCCCTTGTTGTTCTTCTGTGCAAGTTTAAGCCAGGCTAAATGCTCTGAATGCCTGGTGACTCAGGAGCTCGATGAAAGCATCAGGCCAAGCCACTGGCCAGGAAACAGTACGGGCAGACCATCGATGGTTGTTCTCAAACAAGTTAGTTAACCCAAAAAAAAACAGTGCCCTGAAAAGGTTATTGTGAGAACTCCTATTTAGACACTTGTTACTGTGTTTCTTTACCTGCATGACATGGAGATAGTTTAAGACCAAAGTCATCCTCTCCGCAGGGCACAAAGCTCTACTGGCTATTTTAAGACATAGAGGCAGCAGGAGAGGAAGGACTACTGATGATTTGAGAAATGATAATCACTGTGCAAGGGCAAGAAGCACAAGTGCCAGTGACTCAGAAAATTGTGTGCCAGCCAGGACTGGGAGGTGAAGGGGTGTTGGAGCAACAACCACTGCACAGCCCAGGCTCTGAAGGCTGCTGCCTGTTTCAGATGCACGCATGCAGTGATGGCTGAGTTTCAAAGCCACATTAGCCAATTTGAGGTATTTCTGATCAGTGAAATGTGAGCAACCTCTTCTGAAGCCTGCATCTACCTCTTCAAAATCACCATGCAGCTATTTTTGAGGTGGCAGAGTTAAGATTTAAGGACAGGTTTTGTTTTTCTGGCAGGGGTTGAGCCAGGAGATCTCTGGAGAGCTGTTTGTATAAGCTGCAGCAGTGACTTAATGATGAAATGGAGGAGAGCAAACTTAAAGACCAAGTACTAAAAACCTGTGGATGTATTTCGGACCAGATTCTTCCTAAATTAACTTCTGGCAACAAGTATCTAAACTAGCAGGAGGTAAATAAGGTGAAATAATGACACGTGGGGGCTCCAATGGCTACAAAGGGAACATAGACAGAGTAACTATCTAACTTGGGCATGTAAGGTTTGGTGGGATGTATCTGACCACGCCATGAGATGGAGAATGTAAAGCTAAGAAGACTCACTGTCATTCCCTGCTGAAATGAAGGTGGGTCTGTGTCATACAGAGGGCAAAAGGCTTTGCTAAAAATGGTGAAGAAAATACCTATAGGAATTCAGATGAATCACTGCAGAGATGTTTGGGAAGTGCAGGAATGCTTATGATGATTCGTGAAAAAGTTACTGCTGAAATACAGAGGCAGAGACAAAGCCAATGAGAAACAAACCCACAGACTGAAAGATGTTTTCCAGCAATTCCAGCTATATTAACTCTTGGTAGACTGTGAAACACACAATGTCCTTGTAGCAGCAGAGCATGGACCACGTTGATACTACCCGACAAAGTAAATTGCATGATTGTCATGTGCTGCTATTTCTCATCCAAGTGGATGCCTTGCCCTTGGCTCTTCACCTCTTCCAAGTCCTTCCATTATTGGAATATCTGTGGCTCCTGGATCTCATGATGAATTCTTGGCTGGTGAGACCCATTGCTTCTTCGTCAATCTTTCAGCAAGGCAGGGACCAAGTGGCCTTGGTATGAGTCTGCATCATTGCATACAGAACAAAACGCAACAGTAGAAAATGAAGAATGTTCAAAAATGTACTTATTGTCCAGAGGGAAATGAAAGAGAGAGATTTGGAAGGGATGTTAGGAAGTGTTCAGAAGCTGTCAATGTAATGCTGCCATGTGATAATTAATGCAGGGGAGAAGACGATTATACTGCAATGATACAAATAGCCCTGTCTCAGGTTAAAAGCAATTGACTGGAGTTTAAATCACTCACCAGAATTAATTCAACATTGCATCCAAATGCCTTGGGAATTATCACAGTGCAAATCATCCCAGAACAACAGCAGGCCTCAACATTAGTTGGTATGAATTGGTTTACTCCACTGACTTTAATATACCTTATCAAACTGGTGTCATCAAACAATAGGAAACAATAATCAAAGGCCTTATTTCAACCACTGAATAATTCCAGCAGCTGCTCAGAAGAGGAGAGGATATTATTATCAATGTTCCCAGTGCGAGGTCTCAGTGCTAACGCATGTTACCAAACCAAAAGCTATTACAGAAAGTAAAGATAGCAGCCACAGAGGCTGACTCTCTGAGCAGATACCCAGAGATGGGCTGAATTTACCACTTTGTGCTAAGGCAAACTTAGCCACTATCTCCCTATCCGCAGGAGGCCTGTGGATATTCCCCAGTGGATGCTACCCACTCTTGTGGTTATACCAGCAGACAAAATCAACATCACCCTCTCCACGAGCAGGTAGGTGGACTTTGTTTGAGATGGGGCTGTCCTAAGAGAGCCCCATCTAAGAGAGCATGAGGTTCAAAGTCATTGGAGGCATCTGGGCTTCAGTGAGCTTTGGAGATCACCAGCTTCAGAGGGGACAGAAAAGGTCCTCCAAAGTTGGTGGGATTTCTCAAGATGGAGTGGTATACGTGTGGGAATGAGGACAGTCTAGGAAAGAGCTTCATCCACCCTGCTGTGCACCTTTCCTCTTAATACCTACGTAGGGAGATGTCTGAGCAGAAAATCCTTAATCTCCCGAGTTGCAGGTAACACTCATCTGAAAATCTTCCTGTAAAAGTCATTTGGAACTGCAGTTGTTCAGCCTCCTTATGACTGCATGCAAACCCAGGTAAATACACTGGAAACCCGTGTACCATCAGTGAACAAATTAAATCAGCAGCAAGCTTGTTACTAGTGTTCTCATGCTACAAACCTGTCAAATGCTCACCCCGGGTACCTTTGGTAGTGCACTTCCCCTCAGCCTGCAGATCTACCAGCCAAACCAGTCACCTTAAATCAGCAGAGCCTTCAATCTCCTGCTCACCGCGTCACAAACATGCCTTTCTCAGCTCATTTCTCTTGCTCTTGCTGAGCTTTCTGACACAAGCTGCCTCTCTCCGGCTACATTTTCTTCAGCAGTGCCTGGGGACTGTCCCATGACAACTGGTGGTGATAAGGTGAATTTGCTCTGCATGGCTTACAGTTGCTGTTTCTCCCTTCAGCCAGGGAGAGCAGTGATTATTTTCCTCTCAGGAGTTACACTAAGTTTCTGGCATTTGCGCTGCCTGGCATGTCAGCAGGAGATAGGGCCAACCCTTGTGACTTGCAGTCCATCTTTTAGCTGCTGGCCTCCAGTCCTTGTGGATCTTGTTCTCAGGTTATTCGGGATAACCAACAACCATCAGTCAGCTAATACCTCTTAAACGATTTCCTTCGTCATTACCTTGTAAATAGCATATTAGAGACAACTGGAATCAAGAGAGAAAGTCAGGATCACACTTATTTTCTGGAATGGGGCATATCCATGGCCATCATCTGGCCCTGTTGTTTCTCTCTGAATGTGCTTTGTAGTTTCCTTCTGTACTGCAAAATGCTTGTGCTGGGCAGCAGTTTAGCATCGTGGTTTTTACCCTGTGTAGGGTGCATGGATTGTTTGCAAGCACAGAAGCTTTCCACCCCCTGTGGTGAGGTCCCCCAGGCACTCGCACTCCAAGTCTCCAGCACTCACACTCCAAGTTGGAGGCTGCCTGGGGAGGCCAGGCCATTTTGCAGTGCTACGGATGTCTGCAATGAAAGCAGGCCAGGAACTGTCACCTCATAGAATCATAGAACGGTTAAGGTTGGAAAGGACCTTAAGATCATCCAGCTCCAACCCCTTGCCATGGGCAGGGATACTTCACACTAAACCATGTCACCCAAGGCTCTCATCTTGAACTGGCCTTGAACACTGCCAGGGATGGAGCATTCACAACTTCCCTGGGCAACCCATTCCAGTGCCTCACCACCCTCTCAGTAAAGAATTTCTTCCTTGTATCTAACCTGAACTTCCCCTGTTTCAGTTTAAACCCATTACCCTCTGTCCTCCCACCACCCCTGGCTCTGAGGTGCTTTACTCAAACTATGGCCACGTGTATTGCTCTCCAGCACGTGCAGAAGTGGAGCAGCAGCCACAGGGTCTGCCTGAGATAGAGCAGAGTCTGGGAGAGGCACAGCGAGCAGCGAGGGCTCAGTCACTCCGTGTGTGCATGTGAAAGTCAACACAGGAAGGCACACAACCTTCCTCTCCACCGCTCACCTTTGTCACCTCTTCTGAGAGTGATCAAGCTCCCAGCTTTGCTCTGGAAACATTCCAGAGCTCTGCTAATCTCTGCAAGTTTTCTGTCTGCCTTTTCCTATCTTTGTGGTACTTGGCAATTTTCTCTTCTCATCCAGTTATTCAGAAATGATCCCAATATGCAAGGGGCACTCCAAAACAACCAAAAAAGAGAGATGCTTTGTCTAAGAAAGAAATGCAGAGCATCGTCTGGCTGGAGGAAAGCCGCGACGTTTTAATTACCCTGTGAGTGGTGCACACCGAAGGACATGATTTACACAAGTGTGCAAGGAACCAGCACATTTCTGATGGAATTACTGTGCAACTGACAGCATTAGGCAGAAACAGGAGCAGTGAGCAGTGTCGGGAGGTTTAGAAAGGGGAAATGTGGTGTCTAGAATGCTGCTGTTCAGAATAATGCCCCAGACAACAGATTACTTGAAGAAATAAGCATACGTATCAAAACCGGAATAGTGAAAGGAGTAGAGAAAGCCACAAAATCATCAGAAATGGAACCAGGTAGGAAACCTGATGGGGCCAAATCACTCCAAAAATGGTTTTGGTTTGGTGCACTCAACTATTGCGAGGATGGGATTTGTGCAGTGGCCACTGCCCAGGCTGCTGCGGGATGCCTAAGTTGCTCCTGGGACACAGCAGAGCACAGGACCTCATCCCCACGGTGTGGGTATGGTGCAGTTTGGGGTTCAAGCCTGATCCTGGTTTGTCTGTTCTGTATCAATGAGGTGGGGAGTGCCTCTTGTTCTGCTTAAACTGTGGACTGCTGTAATTCCTTTCATCAGCTGTCAGCCTTTGGTGTATCTCATTTGGGGTTTCTTTGATGGATTTTTGTAGCTGAGAAACTGGAAGGAAATTGGATGTTGTGTTTGCTCTGAAAGCTCTCTAAACCTTCATGTAAATGAAAATTCTTTGTCCTCTACACTCCTTTTGTGGCAAATGAAATTCATTCTTTTTAAATCTACGATAGGACAAAGGAATAAAGCTCATTTCAACCAGTTTTGGTTAAAAGGACATGCCAATTGCATTGCCTGTGCCCTGCAATGCTGGTTTGCACCAGTGTGAGTGGGGCTAAATGATGTGGAGAGCAGTGGATGGGGCTTGAATACCTGAGTTTCATTTGCACCTCAGTTACAAGCCACTTACTATCCTGTGGATCTCCACTGCTCTCCTGTACAAAGGCACTGACCTCTTCAGTAAGCTGGTCAGGAAGCAGCAGAGGGAAAGCTGGCTGGTGTCTCGCACCAGGAGCTGCTTTAGGCTTGCAAATAGCCATTAATGCCCACAGGGGCAGCGGCTACTGCTTGAGCATCACAGGAGGGATGTGAAGGAGAGCTAGTCCAGACCTGGTCCTGCAGCAGGGTGGGTGAGGGGATGGTGACTGACAAATTAGATCCCCTCTTGTCTCTAGTCGACCCTTTGCAACCCAGGGAAGGGCTCTGTGCTTCCTGCTGACCTATCAGCAATCCCAGCAAAGGCTGCAAAGTGGATGGCTCTTCCACCAGGCACAGTTCAGCTCCTGGAAACATTCAGGTTTGTTTTCCTGTGCTTTTAAGCCAAGAATCACAGCAGTAAGCAAGACCTTTGGCCACAGCTACACTAACTTACCTGTTACTCAACCCTAGAGTAAAACATGCACTGGCATGTTCTCACAAATGTCTTCAGAACTAGCAAAAAACATGAAGCTCTGACCTGAGCTACACAAAGGGCAAAACCAAGGTCTGTTTTCAGGTTTGATCTTTCTTCTGACCTAGGCATGGCTCAAAAGGAGACTTGATAGTGGGGTCAGGTCTCCTTGCTAGGAAAATGATGTGGTGAGTTTTGTCAGCAGTCAGTGGTGAGCAGTAGTGGTGCAGTTTACATGTTAGACCCCATGGTCCTCAAGCCTGTCTCTGTAGGATGGAGGTAGGATCTGTGGATGAAAGAGGGTTATATTAAAAGCTACTTCTTTGCTGTTGACTCATTCTTCTCTCCTGCGCAAAATACGTCACTTACCTGAGTGCTGCCTTCACTCATGTATGCAGATAATGATGAACAGGAAACACTGACTTTTCAGGCTCTGAAGGAAAGTGGAGAAGAGAACCTCTGGGCTCAGGGTTTGCAAGTTTTCTGCCTGCCTGCTCAAACACATAGGGAGCCACACCATGTCCTCAGCAGCCTGGCTGTGGGCAGACCCTTTGGACCAGGGGTTTTTCTCCTAGAAGTAACCCCAGAGGCTTCATCATGGTTTAGCCTCAGCTAAGCCCCACACAGCTGCTTGCTCACCCCCTCTGATGGGATGGGGGAGAGTCAGAAGGGTAAAACAAGAATACTGGTGGGTTGAGATACAGCCAGTTTAATAGGAAAGCAAAAGGTGCACACTCGAGCAAAGCAAACCAAGGAGTTGATTCACCACTTCCCGCTTCACCAGAAGTCTTTTTGTTGACTTGAAAGGAACGCTGGCAGGTCACCTGCGGTCCTGCATGTGGGACAGCTGTCCTGTCAAGCATCGTAGGCTGAGTCCAGACCTACTTAGCTGCTATCAAAAGGATTGTATGGCCTTCAGCAGCAATCAGCAGATGAACAAGAAGCTGCCCTTTATCTTTTAACATGCACACAGTGGGGCAGCTTTACCTCTCGGAGAAGCTTTGGCCAACAGCTTTGTTTCAGTTCTGTAGTGATGGATTCAGGCACCCTGTGATGCAGTTCAGTCTGTTGACAAATGGAGGAGTTCCTTCTTTCCAAAATGCAGGCTAAAACTGAAGGTCACGCAGAACCCTGGTCATAGCTCCAGCTTTCTCTGTCACATCTGGAGACTGAAAAGTGTCTTCTCTGGGATTTCCCTCCAACAACCATTAACAGCATCTTGGATTCAGCCTGTCTTGGTTTGCCTTCCTTGCACCTTTCAATGCACTGCCCTGCATTTTCCATGGTTTCAGATAGAGGCATGTCTTGGTGGAAAGTGTTTTAAGGGCAGCTTCACTGGTTTTTAATATCAATGATAATAGATCCTGTTAACAGGGTAATATGGTGCCGACTAAGTATAGCCCAGTCTGGCAGAGCATTTTGCTGCAGCCTACATATCAGATGGATTGCTTCAGTTATTTAAAGATATTCCAGTTGCAGTCATTCCTGGACAACATGGATGGATATTTCTCCAAACTGGGCCACAGCTGGTTTATATTGTAGCTGCACTCGCAGCACCGGAGGAGTCGGTGTGTACTCAATGAATCATCCCAAGAACCTTCCAGGTGTGGGATGGGAAATCCATTCATGTTTTATCAGGAGCTGATCCAATATCCAACAGACTGTTCACACAGCAGATAAGCAATGCATGTGGTGTGGAAATCTCTGCCTCCAACATTCCTTCTCTCTCTTTCAGGAGAGAGTGAAAGGGTAAAATAGAGGCGAGCTTGACTGTTCACAGAGGAGTCCTTTGGTGCGTTGCAGGGAGGAACATGTGTCACCACAAAGTTAAATGAGACTCTCAGCAAAAGCAATAATAAGGTTTAAAATCATGTTTGTGGGGCCGGAGTGAATGCTGGAGGGGTGCTGTCAGGATGTCTGTCACACCCTGCAGGGTCCCACTGAGCTGCCCACATTTTGTTGGGTGCCAGGAACCTGCTGGGCAGGAGGAGCTGCTGTTGTGGAACTCAGCCTCCAGGGCAGAGGGAGGTGCACTGGTCACAGAAGAGTGCTGGAGACCTGGCTGGTGGCTTTGGTTCATGATTGAAGGCCATTGGGGAATGTCACTGTCATGATAAGTCATGCACCAACCTTATAACTAAGAAATTCCCTGCAGCTGCCTTTATCCTTCACACAGGGAGGGGATTCTTGTAGGCATGGGCCTGTCACTGACTGCGGAACCTTGGGGAAAGGCTGCTGGGAGCTTGCTGGTGGGCATTGCCTCCTGCAGGAGCTGGAGCTTGTGGAAACACCGGCCTGGGTGTTTCATTTTTAAATCCACAGTTGCCAGAAGCTCTGCTGTGCCTTGTTTCTGCACACACATGCTTGGTAGGAGAATAACGCAGGGAGAAGAAGAGAGCCCTTGCCCCACTGCCAAACTTAAAGTGTATAATGGAGAAGAGCTGGTTTAGGCACGTGCTGTGCGCTGCTATGATATGGGGAGTAAAAGGGAAGCAAAAGCTGTATTTCAAATAAATAATAGTTATCTATGTTTTGGCAGGCTCAGATTCCGTGGCTGTGCTCAAACGCATTTCAAGAGAGGTTGAGTGGGATAAAGACAGTAAAAGCAGCCATGCAGATGAATGGTCTCCATGCTGCTTATGTCTTACGGTTACTGTCCCTGCCTGTATTAACGTGGTCAGCAGACAAAGGGCTTGGCAGACTAGCACATAAAATGCCGCACTGTAAAAACACAGTGAATCAAGACCTCAGCTTGTCTGTGTTCAAAGGAGAACAGGTCTCTTGTAGAGGATGTAAATAGTTCCCATCCCTCAGGGGGGACCAAGCGTGCCTCTCTGTGGGGAAATCTGCTGTTCTTTGCTGGCCCAGATGCAAAACAGCAGGAAGAGTTCAGCAGGGACCAAAGCCAAGGAAGCCTCCCTGGTCCAGCAGCAGGGACAGAGGATGGAAAATCTCCTAAGTGGGGCTGTAACGTGAGGGGGGAAAGAGGGACTGGACAAATCACCTTCTTGCCATTGTCTACTTCCACATAGTGAGATCTCCATCCTCTGGGCCAATAGAAGGTCTTTGTTTTCAGCATACTTTTTAGAAGCTTTTGTTTTCCCTGATATTTTTATCATACATTGCCTATTCCCTAGATCCAGAACTCTGCATTTCTTACCAGCTCTGAGCTGCTTCCCCTCTCCCACTTTGACATATGGCAATTTTTCATTTCTAATTGGAGCCTTCACTATGCCACATTGTTGGAAGGGATTTTAGCCAATGTTATCTTCTTTATTGATTGTGAGACTGTGATTATTTTGGCTTGAAAACTCATTGATTTCCATTAGCCTTCTGTCTTTGTCTTTCCTACTGTTTGCTTATAATTTGCTTATCATTTCCTAAGTCTGGAAGAATTAGCCCTTCTGAATCACCAGACTTGTGTGCATGCCTGCGTGTGTCATTTGTTAGTGGGATTGTCCAATGTTTCCCCTATTAAGCAGAAGGACTGTCACTTAGTGCCTGAGCAAACATAGTGTGAGATGTACACAAAAGAACAGAACATAAATCCTTCCCAAATTGCCAGCAGCACCTTGCTGTTCCTCTCTTAATTGCAGCCAGACCTACCTGTAACTCGGGTCCCATGTGCTTCATGTCTAAGGATACATCTGTGCTAAAGTGAAGGTCTGCACTCTTGCACAAACACTTGTTAGCTTGAGACTACCTAAGAAGAGCCACGACCATGGGGGAAATGCAGATTTACTAATTTGAGCCCTGGGAGCAGTTCAGCCCACGGTGCCAGCTCCCAGGTGAGTGTGCTCACTGCATGCTGCAGCTGTCGAGGGTGAGGAAGATGATGCCATTTGGGCTCTGCTACTCCATTTCACAAGTGCTAGTTTTCAAACCTCCTGTTCCCTCAGGGGCAGAGTTTCTCAGTGTTAAAAGCCTGCAGTGTGGTCTGTGAGCAGAGCGATTGCCTCAGGACAGAGATGTGCAAAGAGAGCAAGGAAGCTTTGTCAGGACTGCAGAGCTTCTCCCTTGCCCCTGCAGCTGGGCACACAGTGGTCCCCCTCACCCTCCTCATCCAGGACACCCCAGGGGCATGGAAAACCTCTAAATATGTCTAAGTAAGAAAAGCCCAAATGTACCTGCAGACAGCACCACCAAAGGTCAAGCATAAGAACAAGGGGTGCCTTATTCAGAGCCCTGGGATAGACTCTCCTGCTCTTTGCCCATCTGAAGTACCAAAGGGTCTTTGCTCCAGCAGCACTGGGAGGTTGGATGAAGTTACTGCCTGCCCCATGCGCAGAGCTCCAGCATGCTCAGTACAGGCATGGAGCCTGCCCAGGCTGGAGGTGGGGGCTTGCTTTGTCACTACCTGATGCACAGCATCTGATCTTGTGTGCACAACCATAGGAGACAACAGCTGAAACCCCTGCACTTTGTGAGGCACTGGGAGAGGACTGGCAAAGCAGGAGGCCCTCTATGAGACAAAATGGACATGAAGGGAGGACCAATTCTGCAGACTGAGGCCGCTTGTGGCAGCCAGGTCGGGGTTTGACCCAAGGCTGATGGAAGTGGGAAGGGTTCTGCTGTGCCTGCTCACTTCACTACTGACAGAGCGCTGGGTCTGGCAGGGGTATCACTGTCCTCCCCTTGGCTGTAAGCGGGGCAGGCAGTGAGGCCGGGCAAAGCAGGCACAGCAACAACCAAGGTCTCACCAGCTCTTATTATAATCCCAAAATGTCGTGAAAGTACAGTGGCATGCAAGTGAAGGGGGTTTGCGCATCCAAAGATGAGGTGAAGGTGAGCCATATCCTGGCTGTGAGTGCTTGGTAAACTCTAATACAAGCTGCAAATGTTTTAATCAGGCTGCATTTATTAGGAAACGAACTGAGGGGTAAAATCCAAGCATACTGTGAATGTCCTGACATACAGTGTCTGCAAGCTCCTGATACAATCCCTGCTAAGGAGATGATGAGGATTGGAGAGGGTGCGGGTTTTGCTGTTTAGCTCATTACTTAGACACACAAATGCCTTGTGCTGCCACTGACTGTGTTTATACAACCTCATTTTGGAAGTAATTAGTTGTTGGATTAAACACAAGTCAACTGTGATCCCTCTCAATAGGAGAGGGAGGGAAGGTCTTTGCATTGGCAACAGAGAAAGCAGGGCTGAGCAAGAGCACAGGAATTGCACAGTCAGGAGGGCAGACCTCCTGGGAAAGATAGTGTTCCAGAGACAAGACTGCAACTTCATATTTGTCTCCCTATTGGGGAGATATAAAGCATAGCAACCTTTGAAATACTTCTGTGGATGCTTTTATTAACAATAAAATACTGCAAAGTCTGATTTACTACATGCTTAACGTGTCGACAGACAGATTTGTGGCTCAATAAACATATTTTTCTGCAAATCAAAGACCCATATCTCAGTAACACTTCGTTTGTGTTACAAATCTTTCCTGTCCCTTAGAAAAATCCTGAATTTCCCTGAATGCTGGCCAGTTCTACCTGGGCAGGACTGCAGGAGGCTGAGAATGGAAGCTGGAAAAATAAGTGACCTGCTTAAATAACACTGGCAGGCAGAAGTCATTCCAGGGAGAGGGTGCAGAGAGGGTACATGAATCAATACTGTTATGTACTGAGTAGCAAAGAGCTCAAGAGCGGGCACTGGGAGAACAGGAGACTCTTTTGGACAGGATGTGAGCTTTCTGGTATGGGAGCAAAGGACCTAGAAAATGCTGTTAAATGCCTGATATCCGAATCACAGTTGTGTTTATAAGTACTTTTGTTCATGGTCTCTGGAGTGGAGCAAAACTGAGCTAGGTCCAAGGATAATGAGAAGAGTGTGTAAGGTCTTGTGACAGGAGCCAGGTCTCTATTTTCCACATAGAATCATAGAGTTGTAGAATGGTTTGGGTTGGAAGAGACCTTAAAGCTCATCCAGTTCCAACCCACTGCCACATGCACAGACACCTTCCAGTAGAGCAGGTTGATCCAAGCCCCATCCAACCTGGCCTTGAACACTGCCAGGGATGGGGCAGCCACAACTCTGCGAACCTGTGCCAGTGCCTCAGCACCTTCACAGTAAAGATCTTCCTGATATCCAATCTAAATCTACCCTCTTTCAGTTTAAAGCCACTCCCCCTTGTCCTGTCACTACATGCTGGTGAAAAATGTCCCTCCCCATATTTCTTGTAGGGACCTTTAAGTAGTTGAAGCTGCTCTAAGGTCTTTCTGGAGCTTTCTCTTCTCCAGGATGAAAAACCCCAGCTCTCTCAGCCTGTATTCATTAGTAGAGCTTCCATTAGCAAAAGGTATGTTCAGCAAGATGAGGAAGATGTCTCTGTTAAAATGACAAGGCTGACACCTGCAAATCTGTTCAGACTCATCATGTGCCATCATGTTTCTTCTACCTGCTTAGGAGAAGCAAAGAGACACTGCTGTAGTTGTCTCCTATCCCATGGGCTGTGATCCTCAAGATCTAGCAGCAACAGGTCCTTGGCAGCCAGCTGGCACCAGAGGACAGAACAAGGCTGCATTGCCCATAGGGTTGCTGCTGACTTGGCTTTGTCCCCAGCTGCACTAAGGTCTCACTTCAGCAACATCACCTCTTCCCAGAAGAAGACTTCCCTCTGGGACATCACTAAATGCAAAGTTATATTTGCAGGGTGGCCTCCTTCCCAAAGGTCCAGAGCACCAGGCCACAGCATGTTTAGGTGTTGACACTGTCAAACTGCTTCAGAAAAGAGTCTGATAGTGATAGCATCTCAGCTTATCGCTGCTGGTGACTCTGGTAGAGTCAATTCGCTACCCCTCCTATAAAAGCCGCTTGCATTTGTGGAAGACGCTGTTGTATCCTCCCACCCCATGGATTAGCATCAGGTCAGGGAGTTTGGTGAGTAAAGAAGGAAATGATTTGTAAATGTTTATTTTGTGTTATTATTCTTCAGCTCATTATCTGGGCAGCGAAGGTTGAACCTTGTGTATCTTTGAAGGTCAGTTCTGAGGGTCAAGCTGCTAATTACATCAAAATACCATTTCATTATTGCAGCAGCTGGGGGGACTGTACACTGCTACAGCAGCTTCATCTTTTCCTGCATGGGCCTACATTGCAGAGGTAAAAGGTGATGTTCCCAGCCTGGAAGATGACTGGGGGTTATGTGAAGGTGGCAGCTCTTTGGTTGCAATCTGGGTCTCCTTCAAGATGTAGTTAAATCAGGTTTTGTAAGCTCCGCTGCGCAAAACCGTGACAGGCAAAGGGAAAGTTTAACAGGCAGAGCTGCTAGAGAAATAATGAGATTTTAAAGCTCAATTTGAATAGAACAATGGATTAGAAAGGTACCTCAAACAGTAAAGAATTAGTTAGCTTCCTTGGTCTTCTTAAAGTAAAAAATATGTTCTCTTCCCCGGAAAGATTATTTAAATCCAGTATAATGCCAAATGGCATTACCAACATGCTGTTTCATTTCATTTCATTCTGATGGCATGAATTAAACACAGGAAGGTTCCCTCTTCACAACACTTATCTACAGTGCTCCAGTCTGATATAATGGGCTCAAACCCCCTCTGCACTGTGACTGATGAATGCTGCTGTGCCCAGATTGTTTCCAGAGATGCTCCATGGTACAAGATGACAGCTAACCTCACCTACTAGTCACTGCATTTGTCATCATCTGAAACAAAATCCTGAAACAAAAAGATACTTGCCATAGTGCAGCATTGCCTGGATGAGCCCAAGGAGACTGCTGGAAGATGCAGTTCAGCTGATTTTCTGATCCTCCAGGTTTACTCACATGCCAATACACGATGGAGAGATGAGATCAGTTTATAAGACGCATGAAGAGAAAACCTGGAAACAGAAAATCAGCTGAACCCCGTTTTCAATCATAATTTGGGACAGGATATAAGCCAGGAAAATTATTATAAGAGTATGACTGGGGAAGGTGATGGTGTGTTACTGAGGATTTGGATGTCAGCCCTCAAATAGGCAGAGAAGCTGATTGCACTATCTGCATATGACAATACCTATGCACAGGATCAATACAAGGTTGACATACTAAATCAATGTAAACGATTACATCTACACTGACTGTTACAAATCACATCTAACTAGGGACACTGAAAACTAGAGAGGCAAGCCATAGTGGCTGAACAATTACATTTCAATCTGATCTGTGTTTATTTATCAAGACGTCTGTGCACGTTCCTACCTGCTGTCTCAATGATGAGTGTGAAGGCGACTGATTAGAAGGCACAGAAAATGAAGAGGAGCAATATAAGCCTGACACAGGGCTGACCCAGTAGATCTATCCTCATTGTGACCAGCATGGCAATGCAGCCACCTCAAATCCCCAGCTCCTGGAGATTAGATGGGGGCAGAAAGTGACTGAAAAGAGTACTGAGAATAATCCAGTGGTTACAGAGAAGTGTATGGCCCAGGCGCTGAGGGCCAGGCTGTGGGATCTCAGTGCTGTGGATAAATAGACTATGGGATAAGCCTGGGTCTGAAAGGTCCAGGATATGCCAATTTAACCCTTGAAGCAAGGATATGGCAACCACTGCCTGAGCCAATGCCAAGACAGTGCCCATCAACCCGGCACAGACAGGATATGGATATGAACAACTTTTGACATGAGGCTGAAGGTACTGTCCCTCGTGATGGGTTCCTGCCCCATCTGAGTAAGGATGCAGCTCATCATTAGCAATTCCTGTCCAGTGGTTATCAACATTCTGAAGGAAGGATTCAGTTTAATGACATGTTGGTCCAATAATACAAACACAAATGATTTTAATAATTAGAAAAGGAAAACTGGGTCACAATAATACTTTATCCTGTACTTTTGGCCTGGACTGCACCCAGAGACATTTTCTCCACATTTTTTATGGTTTTCAGTTTCCAAGTCTGTGCAACTTTGGCCTTGTAGATAGTGTCATTCAATGTTATCTCATCTCTCCTGAGTGCGTGGTTCATGGGTCTGAGCTGCTTTTTAAGCTGTGATAGCTCAGGGAGAGCCACACTACGGATAGCTGCTCTGAAGACATTCATAGGGCAGATAAATTCCTATCTGAGAGACATAAGACATCTATTGTCTCACCCACCAGGGGATGTCAGGCGAGCTGCTCGGCGTAAAACCCTCAGCATTCAATGGGGACAAACACTGGCTCTTCTGAACAAACACCCACACTTTGCATCCTCTCCATTATACGTAACATCTGCTGAAATCAGGCAGGGAAATGTGCACCCATAAAGAAGGGAGCTAGAACAGGAGTTATGCAAGCTGGCAAGGAGGGTTTGTGTATACTTTCATTTTGCAAAATGAATACCCTGAGCTCTTGGTGGACAAATACCTCTTCTCATTATAGAGAAATAACAGGTTTTAGGGACTCTACCTCCCCTCCAGAGCTTAGAATCATATAAATCACAGAATGGTTTGGGTTGGAAAGGACCTTAAGATCATCCAGTTCCAATCCGCTGCCGTTGGCAGAGACACCTCACACTAGACCAGGTTGCCCAAGGCTCTGTCCAACCTGGCCTTGAACACTGCCAGGGATGGAGCATTTGCCACTTCTCTGGGCAATCCACTCCAGTGCCTCACCCCTCTCACAGTAAAGAGCTTCTTCCTTATATCTAACCTGAACTTCCCCTGTTTAAGTTGAAACTCAGGTTTACCTGTACTGTCCAGCTTCCTCAGCCTGGTGGTGCTCTGTTTTTCTCTGTGTTTTGCTGTCTGCTGTAACTGATATGAGCCTGTGGAAGAACGTGCCATTCACTCTGAGATCAGTTCTGAAAGGAACTGCTGGCTCAGTGTTATCAGCTCAAAGGAAATATCTTCTCCAGAGGATGCACTTCCTCAAACCAGGCATCTTAGCAAGTGACCATCAAGAGACTGACGTTCCATTTTGTAGTAACTAAGCACTCAAAAGAAGCCATGACTGGAGATGTGAATGATTTCTTTATTCATCTCAGAGCAGAACCTGGCCATGTCCAGGCTTTCATGGAGTCCCAGTTTTGCTTGTGCCCCGTGCATTTTAGGAGTACCTATTTCAGCCTCATGCTGTGAATGAGGACAGCAGTGTGCCTCAACACCAAACGTCAGGAAATGGACATGCAGTCCTATAGAGCCACACGTACGAAGTCACGTACAACGTGGAATGCTGCTTTTGGAGGAGAAGATAGACAGCGGCGTCAAGCTTCACCACATCAGAAACAGTAAGCTTCTGAGAGACTCCCTAGAGCTCCAAGGTGACAACAAAGTATTTAGGAGCATAAAGACCTTTACAGCAGAGCTAAAGGGTTTATTAATATCAGTCTGCACCACAGAGAATGCTGGGAAACATTGGCCACAGATGTATTTTTTCAGGCTCAAATCGTAGACAGTGAGATGTTAAACACGAGGTGTTGAACAAGCTAAAGAGCCACAAGCTGCTGGGAATGAAAGGTATATGTCCCAAGAGAACCGGAGGAATTTAAGCAGAAAGGAGCCGAGTTGCTAACAAAAATACTCTGCCTCTCATTATGTCATATCTGTAGCTTAGAAAGAGCTGATCCTAAGACGTGGACCAGCGAGCCCTTCTCCAGCGCCAGCTGCATTGGTTGAAACTAATCAAAACCAGAAGTTCAGCTGGATCAACATGACAGAATGGGGACGACTTGGTCTGGATTCACTGAAGGGAAATTGTCTCTCAAATCTACTAGAGGGTATTTTTTAATACATTGCCAGAAGAGTGGATGTGACTTTCTCGGGCTTTCAAGAGGCATAGGACAAAGTCCTTCACAGGAGGCAATCTGGGAAACAATTACCCTAATGTATGAGACCGAATATTGTCACAGACTAGAAACTGGCTAAGAGAACACAAAATAAAGGATCAGTTGCAACAGAGTAAAGAATGAACATGAACCTTCCCTTCCCATACCCTGCAGAATAAGAGTTTCTGACCAGGACTGATGCTTAGTATTTTTTATAAGGAATTTAAGAACTGACAGAACCTTGAGATGTGTTGGAAGTGCTGAAGGCTGTGAGGAAGCTCTGACAGCTGGGGTGTGCTCAGTCTCCTGCTCAGTGGGGTTTCGAAATGCTCCACACAGAATACTGCTGCTGAGCAGTTATTTCCAGGTTTATGTGCCCCGCAGAGACAAGCTGCCAGCACAGCAGTTTTGGAATCCTTGTTTTCACTTGCTCTGTAACTGAAGCCAGTTTAAATTAGTTTTGTCACTTTTCTAGGAATAAACACATCTCGCAGCTCTGTTTCAGAACCATGGCTCTGTTAAGATCTCCATGCCGAATTCCACTCTCTTGCAAACCCATTGGCATATGTACAATTACTCCATAAAGGATTGCAGCCCAGTGGGAAAGCAGGATCAAGCTGTGATTTAGCTCTCACCTCTTCTGAACTACTATGCAGCATTTCCTCAGGCTCACTGTATCATGCTAGACATTGCATGATTCCCTATCAGCAGCTCAGCTCAGCGCTCCTTCATCTAAAGCTTCTTGCATTTCTTCCATCTGAAAGGCCTTGAGAACCAAGTATAAACGGAGCTGTGGTTTAGGAAAAGGAGTCACAAGTTAAAAAGATTGGAAAATCTCCAAGATGAGTGTCTTCTTATTCAAGAGTTCTAATTTTCCCATCAAGTCATGTTGAGTTGTGTGTCAGGTTCATTTTTTTTGATGGGGATTTTGCAGACTTCTGATTTCCTGTTTCCAGAGACTTTCCTCTACACTGGATTATGTGTTTAAAGGCCTTTCCCCAGAAAGTATCTTGTTTATGGTACAGAAACAGCCACACTAAATGATTTTCACCTACTGCTTCTGTTACTGGCTAAGTTTGCCAGTACTTACAGTCTCCTACTACTCAGACACACTTCATTATTCCCTCTGTGTTACCTGCTCCTCATTAAGGGATACTGGCAAATTCAAAAATGACAGAGAAGTGCCAGTAGTAAAACAGATGACTGCTTTTACCATGATTATAGATGCATGATTTTAGCAGCTAAACTGCTATGGAAGCCCTTCCTGAGAAGGTAATCTCTGCTTTCTGGCCCATTTAACAAAGAAGACTGTATCTTTGTGAAAAAGAACAGAATTTCTAATAAGTTCTTTACTTGTGATCTGTAACAGGTCAGTTTGTATTCTCACTGGAAATAAAATTACTGGAACCACCCAAGCTCTTTAGGCCAAACGACCAGTTTAATGTCTAAAATACAATGACTAATGTCTGAAATACAGACAAAGAGATCATACAATAGTTTGGGTTGGAAGGGACCTTCACAGTTCATTTACTCCACCTCCCCCCCGCAATGAGCAGGGACATCCTCAACTACATCAGGTTGCTCAAAGTCCCATCCAGCCTGGCTTTGGATGTTTCCAAGGATGGGCAACCTGTTCCAGCGCTTCACCACACTCACTGTAAAAAATGTCTTCCTTATATCTAGTCTATATCTACTCTCTTTTAGTTTAAAACCATTACCCCTTGTCCTATCACAACAGGCCCTACTGAAATATTTGTCCCCATCTTTCCTGTAAGCTCCCTTCAAGTATCAAAAGGCTGAAATAGGAGTCCCAGGTGTCCCAGGAGCCTTCTCTCCTCCAGGCTGAACAACCCCAACTCTCAGCCAGTTTTCACAGCACAGCTGCTCCAGCCCTCACACTGGACTTGCTCCAACAAGTCAGTCTTATGTTGGCAGCCCCAGAGCTGAATGCAGTACTGCAGGTGGGGTCACACAGGAGCAGAGTAGAGGAGGAGAATCACCTCCTCGACCTGCAGGTCATGCTTCTTTTGATGCAGCCCAAGATGTGATTTGCTTTCTCGCTGCAAGTGAACATTGTCCACTTGTGTCCAGTTCTTTATCTGTCAGTGCCCCAAGTCCTTCTTGGCAGGGCGGGTCTCAATCCCTGCATCCTCCAGCCTGCATTGATACCAAGGGTTGCCCTGACCCACTTGGTCTTGTTGAACCTCATGAGATTCACATGGGCACAATTCCTGAGTTTGTCCAGGTCTCTCTGGAATGCATCCTATCCCTCGGGCATGTCAGCCTCTGTAACAGCAGCACCTTTGGTAAGATGTAGCAGTGATTGCTAGAATTACTAAACTCTTTGTAGAGCAGTAACAGCACTTGAAATGATCGAACAGTTTTCTGGTCAATGGGTGGCCTTGTGCTTAGAATTGATTTTAGCTGGAGAGGTTGATGCAACATCAGAAGCATAGAGAAACACCGATGAGGTAAAGAGGGGGTTGTTCGTTGTAAACCGTTTCTGATGAGGGTTTTTAAATGCATTCGCAGCATCTCATCAGCACCAGCACTGAGAGCAGCCAGAGAAAGATCTTAATATTTGTAGATACTTTTATTTCCCTGGAAATCTTCAGCGAGCTCTGCTAACCGCCGCTTCCCAGCTGACTTCTCACAAATGTATAAAGTAAGTGGGTTCAACAAGAGATTTGATTTTGTTTTGCTTAATTGGCAAGCACGCACACACACACACGTATATCTACAAATCTGAGGCATTTACATGTTTAAATTGAATAAAGCCAGGTCACCTCCTGTTGTAGACCTTCCCCATTCATTCTCCACTCTTTGACTGCAGTTTACAAGGTACTTTGAGTCACTGGCAAAACCCTAAACTTACTAAAGTCAAGAGAAGTAGTGTTACCAGCATCCGTAGGCTTAGGATGTCACTCTTATTTTTCTATGCCTCCTGCAAAAAGCTAGGCTGTTTGGGGCAATGGAAATAATATTGATTACAGTGAATTGGAAGACAGCATCTCCTTTAATCTGGATTTGACAAAATTTAACATGACAGAACCCTACACAGGTTGCTTTTTAGTGCTCTTTCGCAATAGCAGCATTGTACAAGAGAATTGTGCTCTGTTCCTGTAATGGGGTGGGGGTGAATATGCGTATCTCGTTACAAAGGGTCACCTATACTGCAGAAGTGCACAAGTTTGCACATCAAACACCACTCCTGAGCTAACAGAAAGCTCATGTTGTCAGCCACAAATCATCATGAGGGGGCACTAAAGAGCTGTCAATAGCAAACTTGCTTTGATGCAGGGTTTGTGGGGAGAGGTAGGTATCTGGTTTTAGATCACCCAATATTTTGACTGAGATCTGAGGTAGGCTGATTCCAAACGATGAGGAAGCTGAAGTTTTCCATGAGCCTTTCAAGATCGTCTTCTAAAAACTGGGCCTAGAAAATACTTGCTTTGTAGAGCTCAGAAGGGGTTTGGGAAAGGTGGACAAGATCTTTTAGTGATGAACTTGAAATATTTCCTGTTTTGTAAAATATCCCGGTGGGAGACTAGAGATATCACCAGGCCTTACAACACCTGCAGCACAAATGGAAAATGAATGCAAACTGGACTAGTAAAGATGGACTATTTCCTCCTAAGGACTGGATGATGGATGGAGTGGCAAAGCTGGTGCAGTTGGATTCAGCAGAGTTAACCCAACAAATAGCATAGAAAATCCCCTATCTCATAGAAAAAGCAGAGGATTTTCAAAATGAAAATGGGCCGTTTTGCAAGTGACTCGTGAGCATTCCCTTGGGACTGTGCTGCTAACAGATGTCCTCAAAGTTGTTCTCGCAGGCCCCCTTGAAATGGAATGCACATATGGCACAGACTGCAACCAGACACTCTCAGTGCGGAGAAGGCTGGTCACTAATTTTGCACTCCCGGTTTAAATCTGAGCAACTGACTCCATGGAGCAAGGTCACCATCACTCAAACCCCAGGGAAGCCAGAGAGAATGGATTTGGGATTCAGATTAATCACAACAAAATAATTGGTGTCTGCTTACTGGCGATTAATTTTCCTTCCTAGACATTTCTTTACATAGAATATTTGACGTAATAATGCCAAGATGTTTTCAAGCCAGGGGGATACAAAGATGTGTTTGACTACAGTGCAGACTCCTAATATATGGCTTAAATGGCCAGAACCTTATGATCCTGGGCTTCTGGTACAACCCCTTCCCAAGGGTGTGATGCGAGCTTCCCAGATCGCTGTTCCAATCTTCTTGAAAAAATATTAGTCTTGATTTAAAGACTTTAAAAACAAGAAGCAATGAAAAATAGAGCATATTTTTTGCAAGCTGTCCCAGTTGCCAGTTTCCATCACCAGGAGAAACTTCACACCCAGCTTCTATTCTGAAGTGCTCTGACTTCAGCTCCCCATGGTTGGGCTCTGGTACCTTTGTCCAGCAAACTGAGCTCCTTCAGTGTCAGACCACTCAGTCACCTTCCATGTTTTCCATGAAAGACATAGATGGGTTTATTTGTGACCTTTCCCAAGGCACTTTAATCCTTCAGGCACATGTTAGAGTTAACTATTCCTGCCCAGATTTATCCGCACGTGCTTGGATTCTGGACCTCATATAGGAAGACCCCACGGCAATTCACATCCCTCATGGATGTTGTCCTGGGTTCACTCCCATTTAGTCTTTCTAATCACTGCATCATCATCACTGCCATGGCCAACTAAATATCTGCTACTGCTTGCTACTGCTTTTCCAAGTCAGTTTTCCATAGAATTGTGCCTGTGCCTGTGAGAACATCTCCCAGCCTCTGACTCTAAATATAGCATCTGTATTCAGTCATGATAAAAGGCATCTTGTCCATCCAGGTTCATCTAAAAATATAAATGTGTTTGGTTAATACCACCACTCTGCCTTCCTTCTGTTAACCTGCCCTTCTGTTAACCTGCCCTTCTGTTAACCTGCCCTTCTGTTAATGTGCCCTTCAGATTTTGCAGCACGGAATAACTTTGTGAGGACTTGGTTAATTTTTTTGTTTCCATTGACAGAATCATAGAATGGTTTGGGTTGGAATTGACCTTTACAGATAATCTGCTTCCAATCCCACTGCTATGAGCAGGGACATCCTTCTATAGACCAGTCTGCTCCAAGCCCCATCCAACCTGGCCTTGAACACTGCCAAGGATGGGGGAGCCACAGCTTCTCTGGGCACCCTGTGCCAGCGCCTCAGCACCCAATGCGTAAGAGCATGGTGACAATACCTGTGCAGCTTTGACCATAAATTATGATTCTTTTAATGCTGAGATTGGCTGTTTTAGCCAGTTTTCCACTCTTTTACTGTATACTGAGTTGACTTTTTTTAATCCTTCGCTCAGAACTTCTGAAGTGATCTTTTGTTTCTATTGTCAACAGAAACTGTGTATGTTCAAACATGAATGGACTATTTGAATTTGCTTCTAAGAAAGGTTTTCAAAAGTTTTGACTCTTCCTTGACTGCAGGATAATGGAGGTTTTGGGAAGTTTTGACTCTTCCGGATAATGGAGGTTTTGGGGTTATTTCAAGACAGATATTTTAAAAAGTCAATGAAGAATCATATTTTTACATGCTCCTTTCCAAGTTACTTGGATTACAGTTGTTTCTGTTCGTAAAACACTTTTCTAAGACATTAAGTATATGTATCGCATATTAAAATAATCATCTGGACTTCATTTTGCCTGTACACAAGAAATCTAGTTAGGTAAGACCATTTGTACCAAAGCCATCACTAAAATTAATTCTGAGGCCAGTTCTTTGACTGTCAGGATGAGATTTAATGCTAAATTTCTTGTATTAGACGGAACATTTTGAGTAAAGAGATTAATTTCTATTAATTTTAGAAATTCCAAGGCCATTTAGTTTTGGCAGTAAAATGCCTGCAGCATGTATTAGAATAAGGATCCTCTCTCCCTACCTTTTATACTTGTGAATTCTAAGTATCTACAGATACCTGTAGTGTGAATTGGTGGTGTGTAGAAGATACCAACTGCTATCTCCTTTGCTGGTTAGGGCACTGATCGCTGACTGTCATAGGTCTTGTTTCTGATCTGTCAGACAGATCCCAGCAGTTCTGATAATGTAATTACTTCTCCCTCTTTAGCCACTTTTGGCCGTTTTCAATGTAAATCTGCCCTTTGTATCTTTGATCACTTGATTCATTCCATTCCAGATATTTTGATTTTGTATTAAATGACCGCTGACTCTTTTCTCTCTTCACCCACTGCTTTTGGCATGAGTTTGGCAGTTAGTGCAGTCAGATCAGCTCTTGGAAAACTGCTTGTCTTCCTTTCTGTGAGGCACACTGCTCCTTGGATGAGAGACTTGCTGCTACAGCCATGGCCCTTGGCTTTCTACCACTGACCTGGCCACTGACTCACTGCCAGTTCATTTCCATCTTGCATTGTTTGCAGGAGAGAGAGTGTTTATGAGCTCTCCAGGTGTTTCTCTCTGTTAAGAGCCTTTTAAGTTCCCTACAATCTTGAGGAAATTTTCTCCCTGTTCCATTCTGGGAATTTGGGGGCAGTTTTCAAATCCCACTGCTGCCACCTTTCTGCAGGCTGCTCCCTGCTTCCTGTTGTGTAGAATCATAGCATAGTTTGGGTTGGAAAGGACCTTAAGATCATTCAGTTCCAACCCCCCTGCCGTGGGCAGGGACACCTCACACTAAACCATGCCACCCAAGGCTCTGTCCAACCTGGCCTTGAACACTGCCAGGGATGGAGCATTTACCACTGCTTTGGTCAACCTGTTCCAGTGCCTCATCACCCTTACAGTAAAGAACTTCTTCCTTATATTCAACCTTAACTTCTCCTGTTTAGGTTTAAACCCATTACCCCTTGTGTAGTATAACATCTGATCCTTTTCCTGAAAGATGCTGCACTGCCTTCTGCTCTGATCCCTATGTTGCTCAATCCACACTTTGTGGAGTCTGAAGCACAGAAGAGAAGTGATGCTTCTCATAGGGAGTTATCTAGGAGCTCCAACTTGTGATGTTGCCAGCCCTGTCCCTCCTGTGCTGGGACTAGGACTGAACTTATAAACCATGTACTTACAATTCTCCAACCAGCCCCCAAAAGTCCGTGAATACTGGTTCTGCTTGTCCACCATGTAAATGAAAAGGTAGCTAAATCTGCTTTCTTCAAACTATCCATAAATAGCCTCTGTTGTCCTAAGAGCTCAAATCTACAGGCAATGTGGAATTAAGGTTTCAAAACATAAGCTAGTTGCCACTGTATCTACACAGTATTTGTCCTCATTTCCATGTTATTGAACTTATGCCAGTTTATCTTTCTGGTGGGGTGAGGAGCTGAGGGTCTGCAGAGGGAACCATGCTGGGTTCCCCAGGCTCATAATCCAGTGCCCTGGGTCCAAAATAGGCAGGAAATGAGTGATCGACCACAAGATTAGAGGCCTGTCCCTATAACCACAGCACAGAGAAAGAAAGGTCAGTTCTACATTTTCCTGTCATCAGAAGTGCCCTCACACAACATCCATGAACATTTCCTCTGCAGCACACACATCTGTTGGTATTAGCACCAAACCACCAAGGGCTTTGCTCTTTGGCTCTTTAGTCCTCTCATTCATAGAGCTTAAATTACAGTCTTACTACCATGGAGCATTCCCATGAGGCAAATTTCCCATGATTTATGGACACCACATGAGCAAGCTCAAACGCCTTCACCAAAGTAGCAAAACCAGGTCTAGCCCTGAAGACATCAATCCTGATTTCTCTGAATTTTGCATCGTGCTTCCACAAAGCCATGGTCTGTGCTTACTTCATCCATCTAAGCCTTGTCTGATGCCATGTCCTACCTAAATAACTATCATGACCTCACTTTTCCTTATTCAGTCTCCCTACTATTTCGTAGGGATATAAGCTGAGAAGTTGCTCCCAAGGACATTCTGTTTCTTCTCTAACTCATTAGAAAATTATATTTGTCCTATTTTTCTTCTTCTTCATACTTAATATAGAAACTAGTAGAAGAACTTCACAATTAGCAAGGTGAGATGGTTTGGTTGACTAAGGCTATAATAACCTATTATTTTGATGATAGTAGAGTGAAGCATTATTGTAGGTGAGAGATTTATTTGTTCAAGTCAGGTGGAAGAAGTGGTTAAGCTCTTTTTGTAATGAGCAAAGCAATACTGCTTTTGGCAGTCACCCCCTACAACAATTCATCTGTCATTGAATTATGTTGTGTTATATGATTACAGAAATTTGACTCCAGATTGGAAATAAAAGCAGGGAGCTTGGCATTTTTTAGGTATGTGAGTGAATGAGAATGAGAACAGAGGTTTAAGCTACAGAAACTGATAGAAAAAGCAGCAAAAGTTTTTCTGTTTATTTTCAGAATGGCCAAGAACAGTCAGAGGGACTTTCGGAAGAAATCTAAGAGCTGTCAGTTGCAGACTCAGAATCATAGCTTGAGGTATTGGCAGCTTGTACCCCATGTCCAGGGTATTTTAGGTACATCAGGGACTGTAATGACAGGACAAGGGGTAATGGGTTCAAACTTAAACAAGCAAAGTTTAGATTGGATCTAAGGAAGAAATTCTTTACTGTGAGGGTGGTGAGGCACTGGAATGGGTTCCCCAGGGAGGTTGTGAATGCTCCATCTTTGGCAATGTTCAAGGCCAGGTTGGATGAGGCCTTGGGTGGCATGGTTTAGTGTGGGGTGTCCCTGCCATGGCAGGGGGGTTGTAATCTTAAGGTCCTTTCCAACCCTAACTATTCTATGATTCTATGATTCTATTTTGTATGTTAAAGAAGGTCTAAAGTACCCTGTAGCACTCAGGATCCTAATTATAATGTAGCTGCTCACATCAATGGTATCATACTCAGGGAAGAATATGCTTTAAAATATTACCTGCAATTTTGTCTTGATAACTATTTTTTTGTCTCTTGTCTTACATTTTCTCAGTTGTTGCTAGACATTTGCTGGTTTTCAACCCAAATAACTCCAACGCTATGGTAAATAATTTCCTGTGAGTAACACATGAAGTGTGTTGGAAGCTTTCCAGACAACAGTGTCCAACACTTCCCAGGCACACACGGCTCCCAGGTTTCAGAGTGAGGTGCAGAAATGACTGAATGCATGCACGGTGCTCCCATAGAGAAGTAACCCACATACAAAGTGAACATTAGTCTGGATGCACAGGTGACTCACATTCCAACTTACGTTTTCAGTGCACACCTCAAGCTGCTTCATGAGCCCCATGTCATGGACCCCCGGTGGTTCTCACCTGCTCCAGGTTAAAAAACCTGACACTTTAAACCGGAAGATTACTATTATTAGCAACAGGACTAATTAGTAACATGTGTTACTTCCTTAGCGAGCCTTTCCAACCAGGTTATAAATGTCCGTAGAAGATGGCACACTATCAACCTAGATGGTTTCACATATTTTGTCTATACATACATGATTATCACCATGCCTTCAACATGATGATGGTTCTAAAAATACCCAGGCATTAGGGGTATAAGGCATGGTAAGATGCAATCAGAGGGAGCAGAGCAGCGGTAGTGGGAGAAGGGGCAGGCAAGGAGAGCAGAGAGCATACCTCACATATCAGCATTCGCTTGATCCAATTTGGGAATAAGCATCACCCTGCTGTGGTCACGGTCATGCAGTATTTATAGAATGCCATCTCCTGTCTCACAGACATCTAATGGCAGCGAAGCATTTACTCCAGGAGTCAATCAGAACCAGCTGGCCTTTGGGACCAATGCAATATCTTATAGAGAATCAAAATAATTTGTTTGCTTACGTGATTCCCCCCAAAGCCAAGAGTTTAATCTTTCAGTGTGATTAATGGAAAACTCTTCAAAATCAATATTCTTCCCTGCCCAGATCCAAAAAGTACTTCCATGAATGCTGAACTTCATGCATGGAAATAATCCCTCTGATGAGTGCTCCTGATGAATTGGGACTTTCATTTTAAAATACTTACCACTTTTTCACTCTATGGTGCTTGTCACAGGGTTATTTCAGTCTCAATTTAAACTAGGGTATACATCAAAAATATTGCACTCTATCGCATCTACTCTCTATGATCTTGCAAAAACAGGGAATTGTGATTGCACACAAACAAGCATCACTGAAAAAGGATCTGGTGTGCATGTTAAAAGTGAATCTTCATCAGCATTTGGAAACTTAAACCTGTCAGATGTCAGACCTTGCAGGCAGCCTCAAGGTCCAAGGAGCACGTTTCCTTTTCAAGCATGCCATTGCATTGTTTCTGAACTGCTATTTCCCTCCAATTTTCGGTTTGTGAGAAGCTTCACATAGTTATGGGTTCTGTATAGCTCAAACCACAACCAGGTTTCAAATAACAACAACATTTCCCTCCATAGAATGAGAAACAAAATGGGAACATTTCCCATATGTTCTGCTTTCTCATCTGGCTTATTATTCCAGGAGCAGCCCAAGGTTCCTGTATGGGTCAGAGACACCCAACATGGGACTAGGCATTTTTTGCACCTTCTAGAGCTAAGTTTAGCTTTGGGAATCTTGTTCAGGGGACATCTCAGGTGGAATTAGCTGAGCAGTCTCCATCAGCATTGCTCGGCTTCCTTAAGAGGTGAACATCCAGGCCTGTGCCTTTCAATGGGCGACCTGAAGTGCCTCGTCAGGACAGTGCTGTTTGCCCATCAGCTGCTCACTTCTCTGCTTGGCAGAGGAGGACTGAACACCACCCTATGAAGATGCTGAGGAGGCAACTCTCCTATTTTGTACTCCCATTTTACAGGTACACATCTTGTCTAACCCAGCCATTCGCATCCTGTCTTTCACCTCTCTCGCTGCTGGGTAGGTCTCCATTCTGTGCCTGTGAAGCATGAAGGCTGGTTAAAATGCAGCCCCCAAGCTTGGCTCTTCCTTGTATTGGAGCTTTATTTGGGCCTGAGCACACCCAAGTGTGTGAACCAGCACCAGCACAGACATGAAAAATGGCCTCATTCTGCCAGACCCTGAGTTTTCCAGCAGTGGCACTTCCCTGGGAAAGCTTTGGGACTTGCAAAGTAGCTCCACACAGGCAACAAAAAGCACATTTAGACAAATGCCTTTGGAGAGACCATGGGTTTAGTCTGCAAAGGAAAACAGGATCTGAGTTCTTATGGTCCATGCACTTCACAGAAGTTCTCTCTTGTCTTCCATCAATATGTGTTCTGTAGTTGTTGGATAAAAATCTATTGCACTGTAAATATGGTGTGATGCCTTCCACCAAAGCCACAGATTTACAGAATAGCCATAATGGATACAGATATGATAATACATTTGGATTCCACAGACAGAAATCCAAAAAACAAAGCTACCAAACATAAAATACTAGAAATGCCTTTGAACCAATGCAGAACACCCAGGGCACATCAGGGTGTGCCCATCAGGATCCCCCTGTAAAGAGGGAATCGACATGATGGAGTTTTAAAACTCTGGTGCAATTACATTGTCTGTGCAATATCTGTATGTACTATTTAGGAAGCTGGCTGGGAGAAGCATAATATACACAGACTAAAGATTTCATCCTGTTGCATAAAATGTACAGTATCTGAATAGAGAGACCCAAGCACTGACATGTTCATGGTTGCAGATTACAAGATAAAGTAGTGCCAATTTCAAGTATTCCGAAATCATGGATCAGACTCTCTAAAGCTGGTCTCAGTGTGACACTGACCAATTTCTATGGAGGAAATCACCCCTAATTGCCATTTTACAAGATTTTTACAAGATTCTACCATTTTAAGACTGACTTTAAAATGATGAGATGCAGAAAGAGACTCTTTGAATTTATCTCCTGGCTTGCAGGGCACTGGGATGTTCCAGGTCTGTTGGTTTAAATTTGCTTTGTGACTCGGAGGATTAAAAACTTCTTCTTTTAAATAAAATATGACTTTCTTATGTAATCAGTTGCCCTGTGAGCAAGATCTTTAAGATAAGCACCAAATTCTATGAAACTTCTGATAAGCTCCTATGAATTGGAATCACTAAATCAAAGAACAAAAAATGTAATGACAGGGTCATACTACAGGGCCTGTGAAACAGAACTGAATGGTGTTAGGAAATCAAAGCAGCAACTTCATCTTGTAAAATGACAATTATGGGTGCTTTCATCAATATAAATTTTTCAAATGTCACGTTGAGACGAGTTTTAGGGATGTTAAATGAGTACCTTAAAATGTCTTTCTCTAAAAATATTCTAGAGAAGTAATTCCTTCTTGGAAAAAGGGGGTTCAAGCGACTAGCTACAGAAAGCCAATGACTTCCCAAGCCATTTGGGTGATTAAATGATAGATAATCATTATCCATACATTCATACTAAGTCTGTCCCTCAGTACAAGCATAGGAGTTCTTATGCCATGGCAGAGAGGTTGGAACTACATGATCTTAAGGTCCTTTCCAACCCAAACCATCTATGATTCTGTGATTCTATGACATGTTATGGTCTACACCCTTATTGAGAATTGTACCCACGTTGGTTGATGTTTTGTGTTCCAAGTCTGCCCAAGAACAAGAAATCAAGATGGAGCAATAACTGGAGAGGTTTTCAGAAGTCACTCTGAAGTCTGATGGACCGGTGGCATGACCGATGGCGGATGAGCTACTACAGGTTTTGGTGCCACTCACAAAGGAGCATTGACTATTTCGATTTGCAATAACAGACTTATTAATCTTCCTAATGTATTTTCCAGGCTTCTTAAGGTTTGGCATTACAGGAGAAGCTAAATTCAGGCAGGCGTTATTGAGCGGAAAATATATTCTGGTCAGGTACCACTTTCTTTTCCAGTTAGTTCCATACATACTTAGCTGGTTCCATCATTGCAGTGTGCTGACAGCTCCTCACAGGAGCAAAATCATTTGTCTGATGTGGTGCCTGGGCTGATTAATGGGTTCACTGTGCAAAATGGCCCTACCAAGACCTAACTTTATTGAGAAAGGAGGCTCATTTTGTCTCTGTTTCTGCAGGAACAGATCCCTGTAAACACTATTTGTGGTGTGATTCAGAATGGTTTTTGCATTATTCTTGTTGGAGCTATTTCCCTGGACGTTTCATGCACCAAGGTAAATCTGTGCAGTTTACTGCTAAGGTCATCAACTCTGTATTTATGTACTTCACTGTCTCTCATATTATCCTCTCCCCTGGAATGGCAACAATTGATCACTGCCTAATGTAGGCACTGCCTCAATGAGGTTTTAGACACTTGGCCTGGGAGGGCAAATCCAACCCATCTAATATTGAATTTCCCTTTGCAATCAGTTGAGTTCAGCACTTTGTAAGACATATGAGGAGAGGCCAGTTCTGTCTAAAATAGTCTTTTCCTTTTTTCTGTTCATTCAACAGGAAATTAGACACCTCCAGAACATAATCCAGCCCATACCTTAGACATACACATCTTTTTAGAGTAAGAGTGTCATGAAGATCAGTATCCCTAAGAGTGCTCTTCTGTGGATGTACCAAGGTAAATTTGAGTTGCAGATTCCCAACAATGTGCTGGGAGCCTTGTTTGTGCCAGAGCCAGGATCTTCTGGCTATCGTTTGCCAAGGAAGTTCTACACAGGATGGTCTACACAGAGTGAGCCCATCACACAGAGCTCACATCCTCACATGGATGTAGTTGTTTAGCTGAAAACTGGCTTTGAAATGTACACAGAGTATATGGAGAACAAGTCAACGTAATACCTAAGGGAAGATATTAAGATATTCAGTATTTCTACCACTGTTTGCATGTTACTAGTAATTGTTTTGTTAGCTAAGGTATAATAAGGTGCTATCTGACAGAGACTCATACAAGGCTGAGGTGCAAACACTGAGCAGAAGAAGCATTTTCAAGAAATCTAAAACTATTTGCCAATGCAAAAGTCAAAACTGACATTTGAGAAGCTATTAAGAGTGTTGTTTGGAAGCAAAATGTGACTTTTAGAATTGTAAATAAGTGCTTTTCCTAAGCATACGATTTTTTTTCCTACTTTATTGAATCATTGTAACTATAGCAATGATTCCTGGGAGGACCTCAGACCTAGTTCATTACCTTGCCATGTCTAGTGGTCACTGGGCTGTTAATGGGACCTCTTTTTTTTGTCAACCTTTTCCTGGGTGATTGATTTCCCTGCCTGGGTTGTGGTTGCTCTCTGCACCTCATCCTTTTGATTATTCCATTACATGAAGCAGTGTCTACCTCTCCTTTGACCACAAAGGGAGCCAAGACTCTTAACTTGGGACCATGGTTCAGTGCCTGGACTTAGATGGGGTGAGCTCACGCATTAGCTGCTCATCCCTAGCTCATTAGTTAGCAAGTTAGTTACTAAATGTGCCACTTGAATTCTTTCTGATAGGAACAAGACAGCTGGTGTCTGGTGATGTCCATTCAAATTCAGCTCATGTTTGAACTTTTCTGGCTGCACCTTTGTATTCCTCAATTCACCAGCGTGTTTTATGTATGCTGATCCTGCTCATCAGGATGCCCACGTGGACCCCAGGCTGCAATTAATTATTCAGCTCTTTTATATGAACATGTTGGAGGGTGGGTGAAGGCAGGGGAGGAAGAGGACTTAATCAGCAGCCTTATGTTCTGGTAGGGTAGGTTAAGTTAACCTACATTAACTTAATTAAGGTTAGGTTAAGTTAAGTTAACCAAAAAATTAGGTTAACTTAATTCTACTTTGATTCGATAGTTTTCCAATAGTTGATGATAAAGTAGAACCTCTGGTTGTTAGTTGAACCCAACCTAGGTAATTCATCTCTCCACTTCAGGGCAAGTCTTAGCCATTTGCAGAGAATATTTTTACCATTCACTTGTGATACACGAATGACAGAAAGGTTCCTGATATATCTGTCAGAAAGCAAGCCCAGCTCCTCTGGCAATAAACTTCAAAACTCCATATTGATCCTACATGACTAAATATCATCTCTATTTATCAAATTTCTGCAGCTTGCATAATCAAATGCAAGAAGATTTTGATACACGGGGAAATCCATCTGATCCAACAGGCAGTTCGTCTGAGATCTCTTACCACAAGGGAACTCTCAATTTTGCCTCTTTGCATCCACCTAACTACCTGCCTTTGTGTACGTAATTAACTTGCAGTGCTGCCACCAAGGGAACCCGTGACCTTTCCAAACAATTTTGTGGCAGCCGGAGATGAGCCCTCCATAGGAAAGACACAATCTGTTTCTTGATTGCTGTGTCCATTTTGCTCTATTCCCTTTCTGTGTACCCTTTCAGAAGAATCACAAGTGAGGAGAAACAAAATTGAAGGAACGGCAGAAGATACACCATGAACTCCTGCTACGGCACTGTGCAACAGTGAATCCTAAAGGGATCATATGTAAGCAAAAAGCAGGTTGAAATTCTCTTCACCTTTCATTGCAACAAGCAACTCCTGAATATTTAATTTCCCTTTACATCTCATGGATTTAACCTGGCATATTCAGTTCCACATCTTTTTTCTATCCTACCAAGTATGGTTCTATACTTGAGATAACGTTTTCTTACCTGGCCAAGACATTGCAAGAATTTGCCTGAAGAACAAGCTCCCTTTGGCATCTTCAAGGACAGTTACAGACTCTTGTACTTGAATACGACAGTGGGAGTCAGGAATTTTGGGGACTATTTCTGTCTCTGGCATCAATCACTATAGGAGGGACTCAACAGCAAGGCTCTGACCTTTCAAAAGATAGACTCAAGTATTAACCAAGATCTTCTCTGTTGGGAGATTAAGACAGAGCCACTTGTGAATGTGTCATTCCACACCAAATAAGTACATTCAAGTAAGTAAAGTAACTCACCTCCAAAGTTAATACAGAATGTAGTACTGCAGTGATGCTCCATGTCAAATGGAGACAATAAGGTTTATTAGCTATGATATGAGGGCAGCCATAAAATTTAAGCTGTTAACATATATCAAGTGCTCTTAAATCCCTGGGCAGGATGTAAAATTGAATTTGTTGTCATTTTTATCCAATATCAGAAAAAGCAATGATCTCTCCAAAACTTTCCTCCAATGACAGAAATTTCCAGAAGAAAACCATAACTGCATTAATACCTCTTCTGAGTGCAGACAGTGATTATTCTTGTAGAAGGGAGCAGGAGGACAGAGAGCTCTTGTAATTTATGTACAACTGTGTAGGCTATTCATATTCACTTAAAGGTCTCAGTCTTGCCTCTCTCCTGTCAGTTGGTGTGCACCAGATTATACGGGTGATGTTGTAGTCAATCAAAGTGCAGTGCCATGCGGTGCCCTCACGTCTTTCCTTTTCCCTTTCTTCGCCTTTTTAGCTTTTTCATTCTGGTGCATTAATGCTGCCCATGACAATGGGCTAATAAGTATTTGTTCTGTCTTCTCAGCATTAGCCTGTATTTGCCTATCTCTGTGGTCCTTACTTCCCATGCCAACTTGCCTTTTTACTCTCTTCATGCCTCCTAAGCCATGCTGAGTGACACTAATTCCTGGCAGAACTGGACTCTTAAGTTGGATTTTCCCTGTGTTTGTATTGAGTCTCCCTAGTCTTGGCTATCCCAAACGCTTTGAGCCAACAGCACATTTTACCTCGTGGCTGGCCAGCAGTAAGAAATCACAGCACTAGTCTGCAGTCCTGTCCTTGCAGCTACCCACAATTAATCTTTTTCCACGCTCAGAATCGGCCATTCGTTCCAGGTCTTTGCTCCTTATCTCTTCCCCAGTTTTTAATCCATGACAGGACTTTACCTTTCACCCCTGGATTGCCAAGTTTCTCAATAGCCTCTTGTGCTGGACTTTATCAAAAGCCTTTTGAGAGCTGTTGGAATCCTCCCTGCTCTGCAGTTTCCTTAACCCTTTCAAGGATTCAAGCCAAAAAGCGAGAGCATGAGAGGAGGAAGATTATTGCTCACAGGAAGTTTGCTGGTTGGCACATCTGTCGTCTGTTTTGTGTTTTCTTGCCCAAAAGGCTCCAGTTGCAGGAATGATGTGTGATTTATGTTAACCTGCTTTTCTTGGGGTGGACTGGCTGTTTGCTGCTTCATCACATTTTGAGAGGGAGCAGAGGAGAGCCACTTCAGACTGTGTTTTATGTTATGGACTTATCTTGGTCCCTAGGTGTTTATGTAAACTCAAGGGACTGCTCCAGACCCTCAACCTTGGAGGCTGACTTGCAGGTATCCTCTCATGGCAATTGCATGTCCAATGTGACAGGAACAATTGAGTTACTTGAATGTGTACCATGAGTACGTGGTTGTCTGCATTGTGGCATGGCTATGTAGGTAGTAGGTACCACACAGGCGCTATGGGAGACCTGGGCCATGCTGGATAGACAGCTGGAATTGGGCATGTGGGTTATCTCCAACATCTAGAGTCAGCAGTAGACAGCTTGCAGCATGAGGTTGGGCAAGAGGCCTCCAGAGGTCTCTTCCAACTCCGGTTTCCTTGCATATGTCCTAATACAGTCTTATCAACACTGGCACTTAGTGGCACTTTGTCCTCCCTCCCAATCCCCCTGCAAAGACAGGGCAGCAAGCTCTCGGGTGCTGCAGGGCACTTCTCATTGTTCAGCCTCAGTGGGTGACTGAGTGGGGCTGGCCAAAACCAGGCCCTTCGCTCTGCTCAGACACTTCTGTCCGCAGTGGGTAGCCTTTGCAGTTCTGCATACTCACGCCAAGCCCCCTCCTCAACCCTATTTCACCACTTTAGCACGTCTCCTTTATTGTCACTGTGCCAATTCTCCATTGACAATGTCCCATTTACTGTTGTCATTTCTTTGCTTCCACAGAAGCAGGTCCCAGATGAAAGGTCCCAAACCCCCCATGAGCTAAGCCTGATCACATCAGTGTGCTGTTCTTAGCAAGCCCTGAACAGGCTTCTCTTCCTGCACCTTTGTCCTGTCGACTGTGTCTGGGCCTTTTGAATCTTCACCTTGCAAGTTGTCTCTTAAAAAGTGCTGAAGACCCTCAGATCTATAATGCCTTCACTTCAAAGTAAGCGGGATGAATTCAGTGTCTCTGAGGGCATACCTTACTAGTGCCTCTGGCTTTTGCTTTCCCTTTTTACCTGTCATTTGGCCTATATTAACATCATCCTGCCTGGACTTCTGTTCTCACTTGGTGTTGTTATCACCATAAAACCAGCGGACAGGAGAGCACAGGCAGTAAGTGAATCCTCGTACGTCTCCCTTTGCCTGTGAGTACCATGACCATTTCCTTTTTCTCTTGCAGCCTGGTCTCTTTGCTGCTCTTGCATCCTGCATCCATGCTCCTGTGGGTTTGGACATATGTGTTCCAGCACCATCTATTATGTAAAGAAAATACAGCAATTGTAAGTGCATCTGGACAGGAGCATTTTGGGTCCTTGGGGCAGGCAATGGGAATTTCATCATTGGCCATTTTATTTTATGTATCTACTGCTAGCTAAAATATAGCCATATATTAGTTACATACGAAGTACTCTGGGAATAAATAAATATATGGTTTTGGTTTACATCAAACATCACACGATGAATAGAGCAGGAGTTGCAGAGCATGGACTGAAATCTCTGGCTCTCATATGGAATCCCAGGATTCCCAGAAGTACCAAAAAGCTAAGGAGAAAGAGAACAGCATATTTCAGTCCCTACCTGTAATCCTTAGGGACACCAAAAGCCTCTGGAGGGATCTGCTATTTCTAGTGAAGAGTCTGAAGAAATACCAGTGCCAAGAAATCAATTCCCGGCTCATAGACAAGCGTTAGCAGCTTACAAAGAAACACCTCCAACCTGGATAGATGGGGATAGATGGCAGTTGTACAAACACAGCCACCCCTTCTGCGGCAGCAGCATTCAGACAGCTTTAACCCTTCCAGCAGTGCTCGGAAAAGCAGCCAGTTCTTGGAAATGTCTGCTTTAACCACCTTGCCTCCTTAGGAAGTGAACACCATAAACCTGTTTCCTGGTGAGAGCCAAGGGCTTGCTGAGGACGATGGTTTCATCCCAAAGCTCTTGTTCAGGAGTGAAAGCAACAGTGCTATTGTGTAAATACCATTAAAAGTTGCCAAAACAACAGACCTGACAACAATGGATAATATAACTGTTTGAAAAGGGGGAGAGACGTTCAAATCAATGTCACCGTTCCTGCCAGGCAAAGACCCTGAAGAAGAGCAAATCTGTTACTACCAGAGCCTTCTACAATGTGACCTCGTTTCTTCACCTTTTGCTGAGGTTTGACAGGTTTTCATTAAACCCTGGCATTTAGTTACATTGGTGTCCCAGCTGCCTTGCCTTTCTGAAGTACTGCTGCTGACCAGGGCATCCATCAGTTTATCAGGTTCACAAAATACCTGTATTTTTGGTAAGACTTGCTCCAGGAAGTTTCCTAATGGTCATATAAGCCATAAGTTGTTCTGCTTCTGTTGTGTTTGAACTTTTCTAACAGGATCAAAAGTGTTAATCTGAAGGAAAAACCTGAAAGATTGGAAATTCAACTGCACACCCCACCTTCTTGTAGCCAAAAAGCATTGACCATCAAGGTATGACACCCTGTGTAATGCAGCACTACCCTGGCTGGTGGAGGATTAGGAAAAAAGTAGGTAATATCTGCTGGAAAGGGAAAGGATTTATACACAATAGGGAAACTGCACATCATTTCCTTAAATGTCAGCAGAGTGAATAATCACATAAAATAAAGTATAAAAAATGTATTTTCTGCACCTGAAAAAATAGAACACTGCTGTGGGATCCCTGCAGGAAGCGAATGACTTAGACTTAAATCTGAGTAAATCAGATTTTGCTCAGCTCAGCTTGAGAGCATCCAAAGGAAAAAAAAAGAGCTGCTCTTCTGTTCCATAAAAACACAGCTTTCCCTTTATTTAATTTTGGGACTAACAAAACAGGGAGATTCTTATGAGTCAGAAGTATATTGCTTTCATATGAAATAATTTTTATTAAACTCACTCACCTCAACTGTTTTAATTTAGCTTTCTTAAGTACGTTACAGAGAAACTTTATCCAACCTTGATGCTCTGGTGTCTCAGGGATTATATATCAAGATCATTTTAAATCACAGATGTAACACATCATGTGTTAGCTTTCAGCACCTGATAAATGTTATGGGTTTCCTAATGTTCTTGCAGACTTGGAGCCACCAGTTATTCTGCTCTCCAACTGTTGTTTGGCTATGTGGCACTAAAGGCTGAATATTTTATTAACAAAAGGAAAACAACCCTTAAATTAAAATTAAATATTCCTCCCAATAGCCCAACTGCATAATGCTCAACCTCAGATCCAATTTGTGCTCCTGGCTGTCTCCAGAATACATAAATTGGATAGTTTTGACAAGTAAAAATGTTTTCTAGTAACCAAAGGTGAATCAGATTCAATAAGCTGCCAGAAGCCCCACCTGGTACAGTCTAAGGATGTCTTCTGAAATAGAACACCATCATTTTGGGCACTTTGCACAGTAAGACTGAACCAAACTTTCAAGCATAAATGCTGAAACTGAGTGGCAATAGCCCCAGAATCATAGACACAGTGGATGGAAGGTACCTCTGAAGGCCTCTAGCGCAGCCTCCTGCTCAAAGCCAGACTACTAACAGCTCGAGACCAGGTCAGATGTGGCTTTGCTAGCCAAATTCTGGTAACCTCTGAAGACAGAGGCTGAGCATCCTCTGTACAACCTGTTTCAGTGCTGCAATACATTCCTCATGAAATTATGCTTTCCCTGCTGTCCTTCCCACACTGCAGACTGGCTGTTGCTCTCTCTTACACTGCCCTGGGCTCCTGAAATGAGTTTGGCTCCATTATGTTCATCATTGTCCAACAAGGAGTTGTAAGCGACTGTTAGTTTCTCCTTTAACTCCCTTTTGCCAGACTAAATGGGCCCAGCTACCTCATCCTCCCTGTCTAGAAGTGCGGGTCACCATGTTAATAGCAATGTACTCAGAAGCTGGAGATCCAAAGAAACCCAGGCATGGTGTTCCCATACAGAATGCAGCAGGCAAATGCTGTTTTTAATGCATGGTCAGAAGTAGGTCCCACAGTCCTTTGGATGCCTGCACAATTGGCTTGAAATGACTGGCACAACCTTCCCAGCAGAGCAGGGATGAGGCTGGTTCATGGAGAAGGGGAAGGGGAGGGTTTGACAGGGCCATCATCCCTGGAGAAATGGCCTCCTGCGAAAGCTTCCATTCCTCAATCCAATTGGTTTGTAATTTAATCTCCTGTCTTTCTCCTCAGGGTGATTCAGTTTGCTGTGGGTTTTATTTGCACACACGTGATTTGTACTTACAGGGATTCCTGCTTTCTCTCTGTGAGGACTAAGGGAGCTGATGTTGGGCTGGTGTGGGCAAGCACCTGCCGCACAATAAGTGCATCTCCCTCTTTCATTCCTAGCTCTTTCGTCTTCCTTCACTAATTTTTTTCCCATTTCTTAGTTTTCTTTTTTTTTTTTTTCTCTTTTTTGCTTTCTTCTCCTCTTTTAAAAAGCAAACAAACACCTCTTTTCCCTCATTCTTGATTTCTTTCTCTATCCACTCTGCTCATTGCCTTCACAACTGTACGTAAGTCTTGATGCAATGTCAAAGTTGGAGCCTAACTTGTGAACCCATGCAACTTATATGCCAATGGCATTTATAACCAGAAGGAAAAACACCCAACTTCTGCAGTAGGTCTGTTAAGATGAGATGGATTTGTAAGGGAGATGTATTAGAGGCAATGACAGAAGGCACTTGCTATTTGGTCACAAACCATCACCATCAAGGGAAGAGCAGCAGCTCCCTGGGTTTCTGGGGACGTGCTCTGTCTCTGCTGTGATGGCATTTGTAGGCTGTAGCACATTTGTCCACAGTTTATGGATGTCAGGCAGCCCCACTGGGGCAGCCATCCTTACCAGGCAAGCAGATGTCCTCAAATCCTGACATATCCGCTGTGCACAGGAACATCTGTTGGATGGAGGCTCCCGGGAAGCCACGGGGGATCCTCGGCTGTGGCACTAACATCAGCTACTGCGTGACCCCAGCATGGAAGGTCTGGAGGGCACATCCCTGTGCTCCCACCAGCTTTTGCAGCCATAATGAGCAGTGTCAGGGCAAAATAGGGGACTGAGGAAACTTTTGTCTGTGTCAGAGGTTTGCTACGTTGCTGTGAATGCCACGGCATTCTTAGTGCCTGGATTTGTTACCTTCAGCACAGAGATTGTGTTCCCTTTCTGCTGTTCCCCTCAAATCATCAGCTTTGATGCTGAGAGTTTCTTGGTGTTTCGTAACCCTAGTGGAGACCTGATCTTCAATTGCACATCCCCTGAGCCATGAGGGAAGCCTGCAGCACAGTATGGTGTTACATGGCATTCCTTATTTCTTCTGGGCTGAGAAAAAGCAAGCTTTTTCACGTAGATCTGAGGTCTTTTTAAGTGCTGTGGAGGAAAATGTGTCCTAAGCCCAAGCTGTACAGGGTTATATGTAGGTGACACTAGAACAGGGATGACATGATGCCAGACCCTACTGGCTGCTGTCAGACCCAGTGGCACTCAATCCTCCCTCACCAGTGTCCCAGCAGCAGTTTCCCCTGTATGGCAGGATCCTCACTGCCCTCTTCCCTGCATGAAGCACTATTCACCTCTAAAGCCAACAGGGCTAAGCCTGGAGAGGCTTTGGTCAGCGAGGAGTCCTCAGCCCCATCCTGCAGGGCTGTTCTGAGCTTTGCCTGGTGACACGGTGGTTTCAGACATAAGGGGGATTAGGGTATAAAAATCCCAGAGCCAGGGCTGACACCACATTTACAGGATCTAAGGCAGGGCCAGTCTGTAAGGCATGGTCATATATTTACTTACAAAGAGAGCAAAAGCAGGGGAATCATGGCATCTTCCTATAGCTTCCCCAGAAGAAGCATGGCACTGGTAGTGATGTCCTCACCACCAGATATTGCTTTCCCTGTGCAACCAGGCAGCCAGGAATAACACTTCACCTTATAGCTGACAACAGAGAGGGAGCAATCACTGCCCCAAGCTTCCTAAATAGCATCCAGCAGCCTTGATCATCACAATGGCTGTCACTGGAGAAGGTAGGTGACAGATCATGGCAAGGACTAGAGGACACTGTTTCTGCCTTGCCGAGTGCTGTCACCAGCCCACATGAATCTCACGTTGTCAATGGGCAGCAGAGCCAATGTGTTGCAAGGTACAGGCTCTGGATTAGACACACGTCCAGGACAGAGAGACGCTGTGATCCAGTCATCTGATGCTGCTGCCTCTTCCATGATCTCATTGCTGGCATCTGTCAGCACCATCCTCTGGGGAAACCCCTCACTGTTAAAAGGTCTCCACTCCTGTCAGGGAGACAGCTCTGCTCTCACTGCCCGGGCCAGAGCAGGGGAAATCCAGCCTCCCTACATAGATTGGTTTCCATGTTTGGTCTTCTTTAGCAATAGAAGAGATGGTATCTCCATAAGGGAGCACCAAGGAGGCCTGGGTGACTCTCCTCATGCTGAGAAGCTCCCCAGCAGCTCCTAAATCAGGGAAAACTAAAGCAAATGGCATCTATGATTGGTGATGAGCACACTCCTGTTACATATTCTGGGCCTTGCAGCCTGGCAGGATACTCTATTCCTGATGTGTTGGGTCCAATGTCTGACACAGCTAAAACTCTAGTTAGCTTAAATAAAAGGTTGTATGTACTATAGAGATATAGATATATAGAGATATAGGGATATAGAGATAGATACATAGAGATAGATATATGGATATATACATATATAGATACATCGATACATAGATATAGCTATTTTTATTGTAGGTAAAAAGTCATATGCAAGTTTGCCAAAGTGAAGAAATCTTCTGTCCTGCTCGGAGCATGGAAAGTAAGCAGGAGTTTGCCCCAGATTTTCTCTGATTTTAATATTCTGCATTTTTTAATCTCTCAAACTGATCAGAGTGGTCATCAAAGCAGAGTGGTCATCCCACATTACATGCCAAGGGCTTTGTGACAGCCACTTCTACAGCACCCCTGGGGCTCCTGAGAAGAAAAGTGTCATATGAGGGAAACCATCTCAGACAAGGCTTTCTGAAAAGATAGATGTGTTGAAATTAAAGGCCACTCTTGAAGATGTTATATTAATAAACAGTCCCTTCCCTTCCCAGTCGCAGGGAAAAGCTTTTTCCTAGATGGGAATGCAGTTCTCCATGCCACAAGCAGAACATCTGAAATTAGCTGAGGGGTTTGAAGCCTTTGCCAGCAGTGCTCAAACAGCATTATCTCCTGGCTGGGTGCCGGGCCCTCTCTGTCCCTGCTCTGGAGCCACAGCTGGCAGTGGCTGTTAACCCTTGAGGCTGTCACCCAGTGCCCCAACAAACAGAGAAAACCATGAGGAGCTTTGCAGACGTCGTTGGTCAAAGCTGCCCCTGCCTGCGTGAGAAACACACAGGCTGAAGGCCATGTGGAAGAGCTGACACCTACTGATGTGCTGGAGAGGAGCCCACAGACATGCCAGGGTCTCACAAGGCTGCACAAGAGCTACATGTTCCTCCTGTGGTTGAAGAAACCCCAGAGGAGTGATTTAGAGATTCATCATATGCAAGTAGTCCAGGGAATTTGTCATCCCTGAAGAGTTTAGCATCCAGGAGGAACTTTGAGGTACTTCTGGTATCTCAGCTCCATGTGGCATTTTTCTTAAGGACGATGATACTCTGCAAGCAGCATAACTTGAGTTGTTGAATATGTCCTCAGTAGCAACTAGGGACTGAAGGAGCAGCTGGAATACCTTTGTTTCTCCCCTTGCAAGGATCAGGTTGGAATCAATGCTCTCCAGCTGCCTTCGGTTGATCACCGTGCCTGTCTACCCGAGAGACTGCCCCCGTGGGACAGTCTCCATGACTCTGACAGGATGCAAGGCCTGATTGCCATGCACAGCTCCCTCCCTACTTCTCCCTCTGTTCCCTGTTCAATAATGCTAAATATTATCTCATCCCAGGAACTGATTCCATCTCACGCTTGACTTCACATCTTGGGCCAGGAGAAGCTCTGCATGTCTCAGAGCTCATCAGAAACGCATGTTCCTTTCAGATGGCTGATAACAAAATGAACACCTCCATCTTGTCCCCTGACCAGATATTTCCCCATGCACAGAGGTGAAATCCCCCCTGAAATACGTCTTTATGAAATAAAATTGCAAGCTCGTAGCAGTAGGACAAAGGGTGATGGGTTTAAACTTAAACAGAGGAAGTTCAGGTTAGATATAAGGAAGGAATTCTAAGTGATACTAGCTCCAAACTCCTCTGTGCCAGCACTTACCACATCCTTAGTGTCCTCCTCTGATATCTCCTCCTCTCACTGCTAAAGCAGAGCAGGCTGGTAGAGGTGTTGGCTCAACGCTGCTGGGCAGGCAGGTGGGCTGACACACACATGCCTTAGCTCCACTCCTGGCTCTGTTTTCCACATTCATCACAGTGACAGGTTGATACAGTGTGAGTAGGCACAGACAGGAGAGACCCAGACAGCCCTTTTGGGAGCACAGCAGTAGGGAGAGAAGCAAGGAGATTCCTGGAGAGCATCGGAGCTGCAGGGGAACTGCAACCACAACTGGGAAACACAAGTGAACTTGCGTAAATCACTCCACATGCCACATGTATCCCTCCAGCGCTCACAGAAATGGCAGAGCCCAGCTACAGCTTGGGGTTTATAGGATCGCTGCTGGGCTAACGAGATTCATGGGAAAATTAAAGATTCATCAGAAGAGCTAAAAACAATGCACTCTGCTGGGAAAAGTTGGATTCAAGTCATTTTGCAACTTGGAGAAGCATTTATTTGAACCACGCTTGACAGCGCTGACCACATATTGTTTTGCAACCGGAGCAGGGTGACGGGCAATCGCTGCATGCTTGAGATGGAAGGGAAACATTTCAGCTGCACTCACTGGAGTCTTTATTTCAGGTTTACAGCTTGGAAAATGTTTCTGTGATTGTGGCTTTTCATTGCAACTCGTGACAGATTTATTATTCTTCTCTTTGATACCCTGACAAACTTCACCAGGGAAGAAAACCCTGCTCTGCCCAGCTCTGGCTGCACGTCCTTTGGGGCCAGGCATAGTTTTGCAGGGAAGGCTGTGTGTACATTTAAAATAAGGGCTACCCCAAGCCCAGTTGCACAACTGGCTGTTTAACCCAAACAGTAGTATTAACAGTCAACAAGCCAAAGTTGCTCGAGTCCCCAGCAATGACATCTTGCAGTCTGGATGCAAGTGTCCCCACTGGGAATTGCCTATCTGTACCAGGGTCTAGGTCTGCTTCTAGTTTTGCAAAGCAGAGCCATTGCAGGCCCTGTTCAGCTGCTCATGCAGAGGCCAATAGCACCATAATGTAGGGCACTGGACCATATGTGTGGGACTAATGGCTGTGGCAGAGAGACAGGGGCAGATTCCTGCCTGTACAGAGTAGCTGGACACCAGATAGGCTGTGAAATGGTCTCTCCTGCCTCTATTGAAGCAACAACACTGCATTGTCCTAACCTGCTTAAAGAGAAGACTCTTCTCTGTCTGAATACTACTGCGGAGCTCCTACAGAGCTTCCCCCCACTGCTGAGGCAGTCAGGTCTGGTGGGTGCACTCATCATTCTCCTGACCTTAAGCACCATGATTAAACCAGACACTTCATGTAAGAACTCTAAATTCAGCCCAAAGCTCTTGCAAGGCCCCAGCACTTATCACCTCAGCCCCAAAGCTGTGGCAGGAGGCTGACACTTTGCTCTCCCCATGCAGTGGGACAAGGCTGGCTCAGGAGGAGAGGCAGAGGTTGCAAAGCGCCTTAGGGTGAGAAGCACCAGCAGCCCCAGAGCATCCCATGAGAAGGTGGAGGAAGCTTCCCGCAGGAAGCTGTAGAACCTGTACCCAGCATGATTTATAGCAGGATTTACACCTGGGATTTACAACAGGGATTGCCTCTAGTAGGCAAACTGAGCACTATTAGTGATACGGCCAGAATTCCTGGGAGTCACTGAGCGTCAGGCATAGGCACAAAACAGCCAGGGTGCTGGCTTCTTTGAACAGGTCCTTTCCTGTGGGGTCAGGTGCCTTTTTAAAGTGAAGGCACTGGCTATCATTAGCTTCTGATCTGGGTAATTTGCTTGGGGTCATTTTTGGTTTGATCTGCTGGAAGGCAGAGGCAAGTCAGGGCTGCCCTGTTTAGTCTTACTCATCTGGCATCTCACTATCGCGCTTCTCTCCTGGCTGAACCAGCTGTTCCCCACAATCAGTCCCACTGAGATAGCAAAACCAGCTAAGCGTGCTGTTCCCAGTGTGTCCTCCAGCCTACAAACATCCTTACGACTTCCACACATCCCTGAGGCCACTGTGCAGACACAGACCTCTCTCTGGGGCCTCTGAGATGAGCAGGGGATTTCTGAAAGCAGAAGAGAGGTCTGCAAAATGCGTCCTCAGCACTGGGGACCCAAGGAGGCTTCAATGCAGACCCAACCAAACCTTATCACAGTACGGATGTTCTGTCTGCCTGCTGTCCTGCCTTTCATCCTTCTCCCTTTCCCTCCTGGTGCAGGACGTCTAGCCCAGGTGGTCTTCTATGATGGCACACCAGTCACATAAGTTCCCACCTATGGAGAGGAAAGGAGACCTGTAGGCAAAGCCTAAGGAGAACAGTTTTCCATCTTCTCCCTACCTACACATACTGCTTTTCATGCAGGAGGGAGGTATCCAGCCAGGACTGGAACAGCCCATGGTATCTCTCAGAGACCTGCTGTAGCATAGAGGGGTCCCAGTGAGGGTGCACAAAGCAAGATGGCCTACCAGCCTGCCTTGCACGAAAAGCATTGCACAGACTTTTGCACCAAGCAAAGACAAAGCAAGAGCCTTGCAGGACACATTCTGCTCCACTTTCTACCCTGTCCACGGCACCAGAAGCAGCCAAAAGCACAAGGAAGCTCAGAACCAAAGGTGCAGCTTGTGTCCTCTCCTGGAAAGCCTCCTGGAGAAGTCAGTCAGTGCCAATGCCACTGGGAAATGAGACAGCAACGTGCTGCAAACCACCATGGTTGCAACAAAGAGACAAACCTCTGAGTTTCAGTGGAATGTGAGCTACAAAGCTCCTGCAGAAGGGCTCTACTGACTCAGCTTCCCTGTGGTGGTGCGACCACAAGCAGCACCAACAAAAGGCCGCATAATGGATGTAGCCGCATTTGCTTTGATGAATTTGCTGGCACAACTGCAGCGATGGAGAGGGACTTTTTGCTCACAGTCTTACCTAGGCACACCAGCCAAGCCTTATGCTATAAATTAAGTCCAAAAGGCTGGAAAAATATAACAGGGTTGCAGCTGAAGTTGAAGGAAACGGCCAATAGCCTTGTTTAGTCTACAAAAGGAGGCTAAAATGCCATAAGATAATAATCTTTCAACATGTAAAGAGTTGCTCTAAAGCAGGAGGTGGTCAGTCATCGTCCCTCAGCTCCTGGAAGGAAAACGAGTACTATCCAGCAAAAGTGACTCAGGTTAGACATGAGGAGTAACTAAAAGGAGATTCAAATACCAGGTAATAAAACTGGAGATTAAGTTACAGAAGAAAGCTGCAGACTCCCCATCTGCAAAGGTTTTTAATGACAGATGAGACTAACTGACTGGGAATAGTTTGGGAATACTTGTTCCTTACTTGAAAGAAATCTGGCCCCATCTCAACCATAGACTCTGGTTTAGGGGCTGAGCATGGGCAAACAGATGGGCAAAACTGAAATATAAAGATGCTTTGAAAAGTCATTGCCCACAAGAACAAGCCACTCTGTGAAATATGGAATCCCAGCGTTTTGGGCTCTGCTTATTTCCCATCTCCTGTATTGCAGCTATACGCAGTACTGGTCAGAGCCCAACCCTGACTGTATGTCCTTTCCTCTTCTCCAAGCCCTGGTCATGTTTTCCCCAGGAGCAGGGCTGCTATATGATATTAAATAGGTATTTTTAGCACATGCATCACTATGGCATCTCCTCCTGCCTAACAAAGCTGAAGTCAGGACCTGGACCTGCTGTGACATGAACCTGTAGTTCCCAAGAGCACAGAGGGCAAGCAGCTGAGCTCTGCTTTCCAGATTACACAGTTAACTGGGGCTTCAGGACCAGACTGATTTATTGATGCTTTTTGAAGCCTGCAAATTGACCTTGTGTTGGTGAGCAAGGGCCAGTTGATCTTCCAAGGTGCTCCTTCTCGAAACAGGTGGATGAAATCCCTCCTCACCACAGCAGAATAGATGTTAAGCATCAAGCCTATGTCAAAGTCACATCCAATCACCTCCTGGTAGCCAAGTGCTGAACCAGCTGAAAAGGTCACTACCGTATCAGCCAGAACAGCTGGATCGAATAGAAAATGAGTCAAGATGATGCATAGTTGGCATTGCAGGAATAACAGATGTCTCCCGGGTTGGCTGTACCAGCGTGTTGATGTACTGAAACAACTGAAAGGAGACTCGCATGACTGCAGCATATCATCCTCTTCCTGTCCACTGAAACTGAGAGGATCCGCAGATGTTACACACAGATTTTATGGAGACCAGGTTTCTGTACATGGCAGATACAAGGCAGACCTCACTGCAAAACATGATCCTGGCAAGGGCCATTTGCAATGAGGGATATGGAGATGGAGCAGATTGCAAAGTAATGGATATAACCCAGTTTTGATTTGCATTAGGACTCTGCAGTCTTCAGTCCCAGGCCCAGCAACATCAGTGCTGCCACTCTGGACCAGGCATGCCAAACCCCCAGATTTGCCATTTCACCTTATCACGGAATCTCAGCCTGGTCTGGGTTGGAAGGGACCTCGAAGCTCATCCAGTTCCATCTCCCGGCCATGGGCAGGGACACCTTCCACCAGACCAGGTTGCTCCAAGGCCCTGTGGAGCCTGGCCTTGAACCTGGCCTTGAACACTGTCAGGGATGAGGCAGCCACAGCTTCTCTGGGCACCCTGTGCCAGTGCCTCAGCACCCTCAGTGTGTTCCCTCCTGTTGTTGAAGAGGTGATCATGTCTGCAAGTGATAAAAAGAAAAAAGCAGCTGCTTAGCTCAGACATCTTTTATTGTCCATATTAAAGGAGGCACATTGGGGGCAAGGTGAGGAAAGCAGCTTGCAGGGAGCAGGGCTGTAAAGCTTGTAAGTCTTTATGCAGGGACTGTGATGCTGCACTGGCAGCACCTCGCTCCCAGAGCTGTAAAAGGGATTAACTTAACAAATTCATAAAGAAAAAGAAGGCTAAAATAGGAGCCTAAAATAAGAATCAGAATCCCTTTGGTAAACTGCTGAATTCAATCCCTGCTGCGGAAAGCCAGTTGCATCAGGGGGAGTGAGCTGTTTTCTGGAGATGTACTGGAAATGGCATGGATTATTCAGGGAGCAGCAGTAGGTGAGCATCAGCGAGGGAGCCTGTGGTCCCTCAAAAGCTTTCCCACTAGGTTGGGCACCCCAGCCTACGCTGGGGGATACAGCAGGAACCAGGCGGTTGTGGGATGGGATGGGAAGCAGGAAGCACTGGGCTCAGCGCTGCTGATTCAGGCCCCCAGCACTGTGGCAGTGACAAGCAGTTGGTCAGCTGGCAAAGCAATTCCTGCCAGGCCAAGTGCTGCTGCTAGTGCAGGAACTGCTTTTGGAAGCAGTTGGCAGCAGTTCCCCAGGGAGCACTGGTGGATGGATGGGGGACAGCAGGAAGGAGGTTTTTCTTACCAGGCTTCAGCCCTCACTCGGACGTGCTGAAATTAGATGCTAAACCTTGAATTCAGATCCTCTGGTCTTCCTTTTCTGCATTCAGCATTGCTCTTTGTTTTCCCCATCTAAAAGCTGCTTGTTGAAGCCACACATGACACCTCCTTGGGAGCTGGGCTCTAAAACATTTGTCCTGAGTTTCTGCCTCTTGCAGAGTGCATGGCACAAAGCTGATGGATTACTGGGGCAGTGAAAAGAAGCCATGTAATGGAGGAGACTGGGGCTAAGAAACTCTGCTAAGGAAAAACACCTTTCCCATGTGGTAAAAGGGGTCACAAAAGAGAAAAATCCATCAAGCCTAATTCCTGCTCATTGTTAAACCTGGGAAATAATCACCAAAGGAGCAGCAGACTGGCACGTAGAGCACTACCTTGTAAATGAGTAACCATTCCTTATGGAGGTATTTACAATAGAGGCACGTGAAGAAGTGCTGGTTGTTAGAAGGGTTTTTGTGAGATCACATGAAGCTGATGAGTTCAAGCCTTGCGTCTCTCTGTATGAGAACACCAGGAGAGAGGATTGCATAGGAAACCTCTGTTGTGTCTCAGAGAGGTATGGAAGGGGATGTAGAGTTTCCACACCATGCTGTTTCCTGTAGGCAGTAGGTTATGTGTGGCGCTTGTCCCAGAGATGCACGGTAAGAGTCCCTTTCTGGCCCTTCAGTATGTTTTCCACCAAGCATTGCCTCATTGCAAGAATGTTGTGGCCAATCCCTGTGTCACCCGCACTCAGGCTCTGTGTTGTAACACCCGGGGGGTGTAAGCAGCCAAGCTGAGCACCCAGACCCACGTCAGGGCTATGCAGGTTTATCTGACCCAAAGACCTGTGGCTACGAGCACCACCCTGTGCAAGCTGCAGCCTCTGGACCCCAAAAGCCAGAGTGAGCCCAGGAGAGGCAGCTCAGCAGTGCCATGGGATGCTGAGCAGGCAATGTGCCGGCTGTCCTCCTGCTCAGCCTGCAGCTTCACCCCACCTCACGCTGCAGCAGGGAGGAAAAGAGGATCGCCTCCATTCCTCTTCTCTTTCCTACAGGACCCCTCACTTAGTACAGGAGCTCTTGCTCACTCATCTGCAGTGGAGGAGGAGAAGAGGAGCCCCAGGCGAGGTCCCTGCCGCTGGGGTGGCAGCGGCAATGCGGTGCAGTACTCGGGAGGACCACTAGAGGTCTGCGTGCGTTTGCTTTCTCACGTTCACTGCGCAGCGCCGCGCAGAGCGGGATAAACCCCACTCGCATTCCCGGGTCAGCCCTAGACCCCATGGGGCAGCTTTGCTCCCCTCTGAGCATTCCCGGGCTCCATAGTGGGGCAAGAATCCAACCAGACACGAGTAACAGATTAGCTCCTCTGGATCCTCTCCACTCAGGAGGCATCTCCTACAGCCAAAACGGCACAGCAGGACATCCCCGCTCTCTGTTTCCCAAGGAAATGATTGCAGCTCTCCCAAGTCTGAAGTGAATTCACCCTCAGTCCAGACCTGTATGAAGCTGCTGCCTTCAGGATGTGCAAACCTCCATCCTTTCCCTGGGATCACAGACAGGGTGATCCTGGGGTTATTACAGTAAGGCTTTTGCCAGAGTTGCAGGTTCCTGCTTTCTGAAGACGCTTGCTGTCATCCAGCTCCTGCAGCTCTGGTCCTGCACCTCTTACCGGTATCCCAATCATTGCTTCTCTGGTCCCTGCTGCATCGGTTGCCCTGACTGTTTTTGACCAAGTTCAGACATGGCTGTGAGCCACAGGATGATGGCATGAGCATGTGTTTGCACAGAGGTTTTCATTCTGGGAGGGTGCTCACCCCCTTTCCCAGCTCGACAGACAGACAGGTACAATAACACCAGCACTGCTGTGATGCAGGATCACAGCAGTGGCTCAAAGGTGGATCAGATCAGTTGTGTTTCATCCCAGTTTTATCCAGGCATGACTGCGGAATGGCTTCTTCCCTGCCCGGGCCTCTGCAGGGTGCCACGCTGTGCTCATTGCTCTGGGCTGTGATGCCGTTGGATATCACCATGCCTTTTGTGAATTTGCCCAGTGCAATGAATATAGCAGCTTCACCACCACGAAAATGCCACTGGATCTTTTAAACTTTATGAGTTGTCAGGACTTCAGTTTTAAAGGAGATGTGGCACAGCGTACCCCACTATCATGCTTTAGATGCTTTAGGGCTGAAGGTCTTACCTAGGACATACTCCTGTGTCTCTCCTATGACCACATCATATACACCACCGTACTCTGTCTGGGAGCTCCAGGTGATGGTGGTGGACCTTACCACAAAGGGAGAGCAGAATGCAGAGCTACCCTGTCCGTCAGGGATAAGTGTTGGGACCGGTCTTGTTCAACATCTTTGTCGGTGACATGGACAGTGGGATTGAGTGCGCCCTCAGCAAGTTTGCCGATGACACCAAGCTGTGTGGTTCGGTTGATACGCCGGAGGGAAGGGATGCCATCCAGAGGGACCTCGACACGCTTGTGAGGTGGGCTGATGCCAACCTTACGAAGTTTAACCATGCTAAGTGCAAGGTCCTACACCTGGGTCGGAGCAATCCCAGGCACAGCTACAGGTTGGGCAGAGAAGAGATTCAGAACAGCCCTGCAGAGAAGGACTTGGGAGTGTTGGTTGATGAGAAAATGAACATGAGCCGGCTTCAGTGTGCGCTCACAGCCCAGAAAGCCAACTGTATCCTGGGCTGCACCAAAAGGAGCGTGACCAGCAGGTCGAAGGAGGTGATCCTGCCCCTCTACTCTGCTCTCGTGAGACCTCACTTGGAGCATTGTGTGCAGTTCTGGTGTGCTCAACATAAAAAGGACATGGAACTGTTGGAACAAGTCCAGAGGAGGCCACGAGGATGATCAGGGGACTGGAGCACCTCCTGTATGGAGACAGGCTGAGAAAGTTGGGGCTGTTCAGCCTGGAGAAGAGAAGGCTGCGTGGAGACCTCAGAGCAGCCTTCCAGTGTCTGAAGGGGGCCTACAAGGATGCTGGGGAGGGACTATTCATCAGGGACTGTAGTGACAGGACAAGGGGTGATGGGTTCAAACTTAAATAGGGGAAGTTTAGATTGGATCTAAGGAAGAAATTCTTTACTGAGAGGGTGGTGAGGCACTGGAATGGGTTGCCCAGGGAGGTTGTGAATGCTCCATCCCTGGCAGTGTTCAAGGCCAGGTTGGATGAGGCCTTGGGTGACATGGTTTAGTGTGGGGTGTCCCTGCCCATGTCAGGGGGGTTGGAACTGGATGATCTTAAGGTCCTTTCCAACCCTAACTATTCTATGATTCTATGATTCTACAGTAAGCAACAGCAGTCAGAGCCTTGCTGTCTGCTGGGTCAAACATAACCATAACATGACTTTTTATTAACTGAGCTTTGGAAACCTGGTGCCATGTTACACCTCCACAAACCACCCCCAAAACAGCCTTCAGTTCAGGTTGGGCAAAAGACAACTGAAATTCAGCTGAGTGCTTGAGAGGGAGGAAAAGGCAGCACAGGCAAAAGAGGAGCAGAGAGGGGCCAGAGGTACAGGATGTTTTCTTGGTGCATGAGGATGCAGGGCTGGGCTGGGGAGGAAGGAGGCACAAGAATGGTTTAGGGAAAATGATGGTCAGGTGCAGGAAAGGAGGAGCATTGCTGTTTTTCATAAGCATTGCAGCTTGGAAGAGCAAGGATATACTAAATGATGGGCTTTTTCAAGTGGCTGTGATAGAAAATGCAGATGGCTTCCCTAAAAATATGAATCCCACCATGTTTGCTTTTTGAAGAAGAAATACAGTGCACTTGCCACATTTCCAGCAAGGCTGAAGCAGCACACACATTGAAAACCAAGGCAGGATTCACAGCAGACTCCAGGCTGACAGCTTTGTCTACCCCAGGGAAATGGGGACTGCCCCCAGATCCCTAAAAACCCCCTTTCAGACCCCAGCTGATGATGCTCAGCACCTTTCCTCATGCCCAACTGGTCTCAAGGAGGATGCTGGGCTCAGTGATGCCTGAATCTCTGCGGAGGAGTGGTGGGAAGTGTGATTTTAAGAGCTTGAGGCCCCCCAGACAATGAAGGGAGGATCAAGCAGATGCCCCTGCCATAGGTTTTGCTTTTCCAGGAGGAGCCCATGTCTCTGCACCACCCAAATCGAGCATCCCCCAGCCCAGTGTGCAAAAGGGAAGGGGACCTGGGCCCACTCCCTGCAGCATCGGAGCCTGGAGGCATCACTGAGCAGGAAAACTGGAAATACCTGAAAATTTGCCTGAGCTCCTTGCTGGAAGGCATTATTCAAGGAAAGGAAAATCCCAGCGTGGATCAGGTGCTGGAAAAACCAGTGTAAAATCAGCTCTGACATGAGCACAGCCCACACAGGGGATGAGAAGATATATAGTGCCTCTCCTGAGGCAACAGGTACATTGCTGCTGGAGTCTGGGGCACTGGCTGGCCCTTGCAAGCAGTTACAGCGCAGCCTTGCAGGCCAAATAGAAAATGGGACTTTCCTTTGCTTAGCAGCAGAACTGACTCCCAAATGTAGCCCAAAAAACCCCAAATAACCTTTTCACATCTTATCCTGCCTCATCATTGCAGAGCTCATCTTGGGCCAAGGTATTTGTCAGTCGTATTCTGAGGTTTTTCCACCCGTGGTTGGTTTGACATCTGATTTCCCTCTCCTTGCTGCAGAATGTCCTCATCTCTTTTCTGCTGTAATTTTCTGCCTATTTTCCTCCTTTTATCTCCCCTGGGTCCTTTTCAAGCTCCTTCCCCCCTGCGTGCTGTCAAGCTGCAGTGCCTGCCATGTAGAGAGGTGAGATGCTGCTCACTCAAGTCCCATCAGCCACCTTCGAAGATCATAGGGCTGCAGCCAAACCTTGCTGATCATTAGTTACAACAGTTGCTGTCAAAAATGCCAGCAAAAGAGCTGTTGGTCAAAAGTACACTCATTAACCTCATGTTCTTCCCTTCTTCCTTAGCAAAGATGGATACACATTGACAGAGTTGTTCATGATGCAGCAGATTTCGTAGTAGCGTTGCCCTGCTGACCCAAGCAGGTAGCCAAAATTTGGGTGGCTGGAGGTAATTTGCAGCAGGAGAAGGAACTGACTGTGGAGACAGGTATTTTTCCAAAGCAGTGTTGCTAATTTACAAAGAAAGTGCAAAGTCCTGCACTAAAACCCCCAAGAAACGAGCATTTCCTGGCTCACGCCATCTGTGTTATTCCCATGTGCATACGAGCTCTCAGGCCACACATAGCCCTGGTCCCTCCTTTACAACTCTGCAGCAACCTCTCCTTGTTTGAAAGTGCTCCTCGTGGTCGCACCAAGATGCTCTAGATAAATCCCCAAATACTCGCTGCATAGCTCAGATTTTAATGTTGCTGTGATCTACAGTGGGGTTTCATCACCATGGATGTTACTGTACATTAAATGCAAGTTCCCAAAATCCCTGCTCAGGAGAGGATAAAACCACACTGTTTGGGAAACATTTGTATTTTATTCACAACCCACAAAATTCTTTCAACCCAAAAGAGTTGTGGGAAGAGATTCATCTTCAGTTATCCCCTGGGGAGGCTTCCACAGCTGAGCTAGTCACCCCGCACACCCTTTATAGACAAACCCAACTGCTTTTAGCACATGATTCACCCGATCTATTTTAGAGGTCCACATTGGGTTGGGAGGCTCCATGTTTCTCCCCTTTGTTGTGCCTGGAGCAGAGTGCAGCCAGCTCAGACCCCAGGTCTGTGTCTGTCAGCAGATCCCACCTCTGACCCCTGGTTGCCAATTCATGGAGTTTTACAGGTTGGAGATAATTTGGCACATCAGGTTTTATGTGACTTGTTATTCATGGCACAAAGTCAGCTAGGGAAGGATGGATCCTGCATCGCCACTGCAGTGGGTCACGGTGTATGGCAGGACTGGGGAAACTGGGATGTATGTGTGGTTACTACCAACTGCTTGCATGGCACTGATGCCACTGTGATGGCTCCTGAGAAGATCAATGACTCCAAGGCCCTGGGGTCTGCGCATCAGGAAAGTGGCCAGCAACAGGCTCTCAGCAGGAAATAAGTGCCCCGAAGAGAAGCTGCTGCAGAGATGCTGCCGTCAGAGGGAGTGCAATGAGAGCAAATCTTGGGATGCTAATTAAACCCCCTTTAGGAAGATATTTATTAGGCAAATGCCTCACATTCATATGCACATCTGCAGTAGACAGAGAAGCTTTTACTTTCTTCCCAGCCCAAAAAGAGGGAGAGTGGCTCCTGCAGCCGAACAGCCGGTAGTGTCGGGGGAACTCAGCCCACTCCGGGCATCCCGGGTCAAAAGTGTGGAAAAAACACTTGGAACAACCAAGGTTCAGGTTGGAGGCAAACCTGGAGGTGGTTGCGAAGAGCTTTAAACATGGATACCTTCTTTCCCTGCTCCCTGACGGAGACATTGCAAAGGACAGGGTGGGAGCCACCCCTGCCAGACAGTCTCATCCTGCTGGGATGAGCTGTTCCGGAATCACTGCATTAATATAACTTGGGGCAGCTTTTGCTGTCAACCAGATAATTGCTGAGGCTGATTGATACAGTCCCTGATGAGCAAAGGGCTGTGGCTGCTTGTAGCTTTTGCAGAAGAAAGATAGAGGCAGCAGCACCTCTCTCCTTGCCCAGCAGACACTGAGCAGTGGATCAGGGAGGTTTGCAGGGGGCCTGTCTTGGCGTTCCTCACTCTGTAAGTATGAATGCTCTTGTCCTGGTTTAGCAGCAGCAGGAGTAACTGCTCATCCCAAATTGTTTGCTTCATTTGCAGACACACAGATCTCATTACTTCAAGAGTTACAGCAGAATCTAGTTGGAAAAAGATGTTTCAAGTCATTCAAAGTCCAGGGTTGGACAGAAAACCTAACATTTTAGACCGAGAACAGGGTGTGAGCTTCTCACAGTGGTAATTCTGTTGTGTGTTTGCTGGGCGCTTCCTATAACCTGTAAAGGCAGTGACTCCTTCTGACCCAAGATAAGAGCTGCACTTTTGGGGAAGTTAAATAGTGGTATTTCCAAGGCTTACTGTTTTGATGTGCTAATCCAAAGCAAAGTCAGTCTGAAGCAGACTCAAACGTCCTCAGCCCCCAGAGCCACACAATCTGCCCTGGTTATCACAGGGCTTTTTCCCAGCTGTAGCAATGGATCAAACATTTATACAAGCTCCTTCTTTACACTGAGCACCGAGGGCTGGCACGACATTTGAACTCTGAACTGTCCATCTTAATTAAGTTAGTTCTATCCATAAGGTTCAGCAGTCGGTCATGGCATGTGGGAGACTTACCCTTAGGTCCTGGAGGAATAAGACTAAACCCAAGAGCAAAATCCTCAGTGACTTGGGATGACAACTGTGTTCTTAATGACTGAAAGCTCCTGGCAGAGCAGTTGCCTTGCCAGCAAGCTGCTGTTAACAATATCCTTTTCATTCCAGGGGCCAAAATCTGCTGCCTGCGAACCTGACTGGCTTTTACAATTGATTGCAGTGAGGTCCTTCATTTTCACTGACATTTGCTTCGGTCAGTCACAGCTGCCCGCTTCTCCTCCATCCCTCGTCCCCACCATGCAGCACTCCCAGTGCCTCCCCTTCAACCCCCTTTACAGAGAGACATGGAATCTTGGCTTTGCAATAGGAAAGGCAAAGTTTGGCGTTCAGACAGCAAGGAAGGACTCAGGAAATCTGGTCCGGTGCCTGTGTCTTCTTCAAGCTACTGCATGATAATGCATAAATCACTGCTCTTCTCTGGGCCTCAGCTCCCTCATGGTGGCCAGGGATGATGGTACCCCCTTATCTTGGGGGAACAGGCGATATTAATTACTGTTCATAAGATGCTCAAATGCAGCAGCATAAATAGCAAACAAGTATTTAGTGCCTTTCTAAAGATAGCTCATCTGCAAATGCTCAGGTCCATAGCCTGAGACTGGAATTGGGAGCTCCCCTGGCTGTTACATAAACCACAGAGGGGCTGGCTTTTCCTTTTTTTTTTAAGGAATGGGTTGTTCTTATTACTGTAGCTCATTTCATAAGTAAGCAACACATCTGACTAGAAAGGATCAAACAAAAATAAATGCCTGCTTAACCCAGGCATACGGAAACTAGGCATTTTTTAATTATACTTTTGAAACAGCAACCTCCTATCTTTGGCCCGAAGCTTTCAGAATTCAAAGGCAAACACTGCTCTGATTTTTTTTGTCCTCCCCCCCATCCACAGACTTTGCCTTTGTGTTGGTGAATGTGGAGATGGCAGGTCTCTCCCAGCCACAGGAGTCCAACTGATCCTTGCTGAGGTGATACATGACAGGGAGATGCAGGGATGCTGTATGCTTCCCTCGTCCCATCTCCTTCCCCTGGCAGGCTCCCCTGTTGAGCCGGAGATGCTCTTTTTGGCCAACCCATCTACTGAGCAGCAAGGCTTTATAATCCTACATTCTGCTCTCCAGTTCAGGCAGTGGGAGCTGGGGGTTGCTCTGGCTGCAGTTGCAGACGATGCTCGTTAGAAATGGGTACTCTGCGGGCGCTTGAGCCTGCTGCTGGCGAGGCCGTTCGTGCCTGCCCGTCTGAGCAGGCTGGCAGCGCTACAGCGTCTGACCACCAGCAGGTCCCACAGCCACCGGGGGAAGAGCTGCTCGCCAGGGACACCGATGCGCGGGGTGCTGGCACCACTCCTCTGGGTGGGAAGGCTTCCAAGCCTTACCTAATCCTTCCTCCTCTCCCATCCCTCTTACTCCTGAACAATTTCTCCAGTAGAAGAGTGAAGCAATGAACCCACAATGAAATCACCACAGTGAAATGAAGTTTTAGTCTGGAGCAAGACCCAGTCAGGGAGTGCATCTTCCCAAGGACCAAGACCCCATGAGCTCCAGAGGCAGCAGGTCTCTCAGGGTGCCAGGGGCACGGCTGCACTCCTGATGGATCGGTGCACCTCCCAGGGGGTGCACGGATGGAGCTTGTAACGGGGTGCAGGGATATGACTCAAACAGGAGTGAATGCAAGGGTGGCTCTTGGCAGAGCGGATGCCCCGATGCACCTTGCAGGGCGAAGAGACACGGACCAAACTTTCGGGGGGGGAGGGGGGGGGGAGACACACACGACACCTCGCAAGCGCAGCTGAACCGTGCCGGGCGTGCACAGGAGAAGTTGAGGGGGTCGCACAGCCGCACCCCACGGTGGTGGCTGCCGCCTGAGGGGCGCACAGATGAAACTCTCGGGGGACGCAGCCCGCAGGAACGGGTCCTGCTCCCCGCGCCTCCGCCCCGTCCCTGCACCGGCCGCGCACAGCGCATGCCTCGGGCAGATGCCGGCCGGTTCCAACCGGGAGAGGCCGAAGCTTTTCGGGTCCTGCGAAGAGGAGGAGCCCGTCCTTCCTCCTCCCTGCGCGTCCCCCCCGCCACGAACCCTGGCTCTTCTCTCCGCCCCGCGCGGCGCCGTAGGCACAGAAGGAAAAGTTACCGACCGGGGGGAGCTGGTGCATGGGGAGGGGGATTTGTTTGGGCTGCCCCCGCATCCCGCAGTATTCCCGGGGCCGGAATGCCACTTCGCACCCCGCGGTGAATGACTCACCACGGAGCGGCCGCCGCCGCAGCCCGCCGGGACGCGGTGCGGTGCAAGGGACGCCGGCCCCCCCCACACACCCGCGGCTCCGCGCCCCGCGCAGCGCTGCGCACCGGCACCGACTGTTCCAGAAGCTGCCGGGTGCGTGGTGCTTGCGCTGTATATAAATATATAGACACACGCACACACCGGTGGGGACGGGCAACCGCGCTGCCGCCCCCCGCGCAGCCCCTCGCCGTAGTAATTTGCAAGGGGCGGTGCGGGGATGGCGATAGAGATAAGGGATGGGGATGGAGACGGGGAAGGGGAGGGGCTGCGTCCCGCCCCCCCCGATCACATGTCGACCCCGGGCAGCCAATGCGGGGGGCGCTAGGACCCCGGGGACCCTCGGCCCCCCCCGCACTATAAATGTCTCTCCAACATGCAGCGGAGTTCCTTTCTCCCGTCCCGCCCGGCCGCGCCGCTCCGCGCCCCGCGCAGCCGCTGCCCGCGGGTCTCCGTCCTGTTCCGCGCCCGCTCCTTCCCCCTCCCCTTTTCCTTTTCATTTGGTAATTTAATTGGTTTTAGTTAATTTTTTGCTATTCCCCCCCTTCCCATTTTTCTTCTCCGCCCCCTCCCCGCGGCCGGTTTGCATGCATTGTCTGTCTCCCAAGATGGTTTGTGAGACCAAGATTGTGGCGGAAGATCATGAATCAATCCCGGGATCTAAAAAAGACACGATCATTGTTTCTTCCTCCCAAATGTGGCCCTCTTTGGCGGGCTCCCCTTCCTCCCCTCCGCCAACCCTCAGCTCCCCAAAAGAGGATCCCAAGCGCGACAATGTCTATATCCGCGAATTCCATCCCTCCGAGCAGGAGGTGGTGCGCCGCATATTTTACGAGGGGATCATGGAGCGGATCCCCAACACGGCGTTCAGGGGGCTGAAGCAGCAGCCCCTCACCCAGCTGCTCTACGGACTGCTTGCCGGTGAGTACCTCATCCCTTTTGGGGGAGGGGGCCAAGGGGTTTTACCCCTCCGGGGGCTGCACAATGTGATCGGAGGGACGGGAGGAGCCGGGGGGGAACACGGACCTGCAGCCCCAGGCGCTGCGGAGGAGCGGCCTGGGGAGCGCCGCAGCATCGTGCGGTGCGGCCGCGGAGCCGCAGCGCTGCGGCGGGAGGTGGGGGGGGGTTGCGTCGCTGGGGATGCGCGACCCTGCGGGGGGTTTGGGGAGCGTGAGAGTCGCCGCGTAAGTTGCGCGGGGCCGAGGGCAGAGTCGTCATTCCAGGCCTGGGGAACGGCGGGTGGGGTGCGGTGGAGGGGAGCGGAGGCGCAGGGGGGCCGCCGCGTTCCGGCGTTGCCTGGAGACGGCGGTGCCCGCCGGCGGAGCCCCCCACAGTGTGATGAGGGGGTGACCCTTGCAGCAGGGCCGAGCCGGGGGGGTCACCTCCCAGAGCTGCATCCCCTAAACAGCTCTTGCAAGGTGACCCTCACCCCGCAGATAACAGCGCGCCCCGTGCTAATAATTAGCAATAATGTGTCCCCCCACGCCGCCTCCCCGAGCAAGCTTTGGGCTGGTTTCTCCTGCCCTTGGTGGTTACAGGCAGGTTGCACTCTCATGCTTCAGCCTGGGGGGACGACAGGGCCCTGTGCTGGAGGGGGACTCCCCCCAGAGCAAGCAATTGGGGTGCAGGGGGGCTCTGGGAGGCAGGGGCCGTGCCGGGGGAAGCTGCCGTCTCGGGGGCATCCGCAGAAGCCCCCCAGGTCTTCGACAGCACGCCGGCATCGAGGCGGTGTGATGGAAATAGTACTGCCGCAGTGACACACACATGGCTGCGGAGCGGCGTGCGCGCAGCGTGGCTTTTCCATCCCGGCCGCTGAGAGCCGAGGGGGGGCTTGGGGGCTCCCTGGTGTCCCCACCATTGTCTCACTGGGGGGGCTTGGTGGGATTTGCCGTGCTATGGCGGTATCCTCCCCATCTGCTCTCTCCAGACACCCCATAAACTTCTCCAGGGTTATCTTGGTGTGTCCCTTACCATGATAATCTCAAGAGCTTGAATTGTGTGTGTACTGCAAATGTATGTTTTCTCTGTGCTTGTTTTCTTTTTGTTTTTTTAATTTATTTTGTGTAATGAGTTTGTATTCCGAAATCAACACTAAATTCTCTTTTCTGACAGGTATCGTTTATTTCTCTTCCTTATCTCCATAGTAATATGCTTTGTTGTGACCAAGTCCTTCCTGCTGACCTGCTGCTTGCCCATCTTTCTGATGGGCATGAGGTACTACTTCAGTAGAAAAGTTATCCTGCACTATCTCGATTGTGCGCTGCATACAGACATGTCCGATATTGAGCAATATTACATGAAACCGCCAGGTGAGTACGAATTCCCAGAGGGAGCCTGCTCCCAGCCCTGTTCCTCCGGGAACATGGCTGCTCCCTGCTGCTGGCACCTTTTCCTCCTGTCAGCAGCACTGAGCAAGCTCAAAAGTCTCCAGAATGCAGCTCTTTAGCCATATCAGGCACACAGATACCCCTGCTTTTCATTTTGGGGTTTTTGGGTTGGTTTTTCCCTTCTCCCCTCAAAGATGTCTAGTCATCCAAGGCAGCCTCCATCCACCCCAGAGCGCAGCGCTCTGGGGTCCCACAGCCTGTCTGTGGGGACCAGGATGTAGGTGCTGGGGGATGCTGGGGCTGGGTGATGTGGTTTATTTACCGTAGCCCAGGTCCAACACAGCCTTTACTTCTTATGCTTGGTATTTCTTTGCTTTGCACTTGGTATTAGCTCTGAGAGTGGGAGGAGGGGATGATGAAAGGCCTTTTAGCCCAAACGCATAGAGGAACCTGTTTTAGTTATTGCGCCCATTTCTCTGTGTTATGCAAGAAGAACATGCCTTAATGCAAGTGTTCTGGAAGAGGCACAGATCAGGTATGTAAAGGGATGCTGCCTGGGTTTGACATAATACATGTTCACCCGTTTATTAGATTTATGCATGTAATTAAAAGTATAGTATCTGCTGATAATATTTGGCTGTTAAGCTGTAAAAGATCTCTTATGTGATGATTTAAAAAAGATAAAGGCCCTTTAGAACTTGTCAGGTGCTGTTTCCCTTCTTGTAGGCAGACATCCACATTGAGGGCAAGAGCAAGGGGATGACTGGGCAGTTGCTTAGGGTTTGAGGTTGGGTGGTCACGTAGCACAAGCAGTGAGCTGGGAGAGCAAGGCAATGCCAGTATCCTGGTTAGTTCCATCTTCTCGGGGTACCTACTCAGTCAGTTTTCCATGTAACCATGTTTTCACTGTGTCATTGCTGTTCCCTGTGTGTGACTGACCTCATCCTGGGCACTTTTAGAGGATTCATGGGAAGCAGTACTATAGCCACAAAATTCCCTTCACTTCTACAGTGCTCTTCCTGTAATGAAAATCGCTGAAGACTAGATGTGCTTGCTTTAGATTTCATTTCCCGTCATAGTGCGTATCTTGTACAGGTCTCATCCCATCTTGCACATGGGTTGTGTTTCATTTACAGCGCTTGTTCTTGGAAAAATTGATGTGTGACTTGTATTTAAAAACCTCCAATGAAGGTGGTCTTGCAAAAATGGAAGGTCTCTTAAGCAAAACATTTCCAAGCCTCTGAGGTTCAACAATGTGTTATGCTGGCTAACGTAGCAGGGGACTCCCGCAGAACAAGAACATGTACTATGGAGTCACTAGGTGTTTGAGCTGCATCACTGATTAGTGCTTGGGACTTGTGTGGTCACGATTCAGGGCATGGATCAAAGTGCTTGCATTTAAAACACTATATATATATATATATAAAATAAAGGGTCTCAGAGGAAGAGCAATGCCCTCAATTTGTTTAGGGTCAGTAATGTAATCCGGTTCAGCGGTGTTGCCAACATGTCTTTGAAATGTTAGCATTGCTTTTATTTGGTACCTTAAAGGGCTGATTTCAATTTTAGAGCAAATGTGTGGGCTTTAATTTTTGACAGAATTTAATTGTGCGTAATTAGGCTTCTGCAATGCCATAAAACACAGATATATGGGGTTGGTGGTGCTTGTTTAAGGTTCTTGGTGTTAAGCAGGTTGGCTGGAGTCATAATTAGATAAAGACCAAAGAGGCTGTGGGGAAGAGAAGGGTGACTGTGGGTCGGGACTGGCACTGCCAGTGATGTCTGTCCATGTGCCGTAAAGCTGTGTGGTGCTATTTGTTGTAGCCGTGCACAAGGCATGAAGCCAGTGTTTTGCTCCTGTTTCCTCCAAAAATACAGTTGCTGGTTTCTTCCCTGTAAGACAGTAGTATAAATGCAGTTATCTTGGAACAGCCTGGAGTTTTGTGTGCTTCAGAGGCTCTCTGACTTGCATTGTCTGCCTGAGTGTGCGGAGACAGGCAGTGATGTGCCATATCGGCACTGCCCATCCTGCCCAAAGGACAGAAAAATGACAATAAAACAACTTCCAGCCCCAAGTTTGTCTTTATTTGTCTAGTTTACAAATTAGCACACAGGCCGAAACGCGTGCAGTGGGAATGAGAAGGGCTGCTTGTCCTGTGTAATGCTCTAGCTCAGATATTAGTGAGAGCTTTCTCAATGAGGTGTTAGAGAAGAAATGGCCACAGTGAGGGTAATTTGGTGTGGGAACAAGGGCCCAGAGAGGCTGGAGATGGTCAGAGCTTGACTAAATGAGTTAAAATCCAACCTGATGTAACTGCGTCCCAGCCTGGCTTTGGCTGGGAGCACAATAGGCAACTTCTTGCTCCTTCTGGAGAATCCTTGTTTACCTGCTTGAATGTTGTTTTTCCAACATGGAAAATAGAGGAAGGGAGCGTTTTTGGAGTGGTTTATGAATTCTTGTTTCTTAGGGTGGTGAGCACAAAGCTAAAGCTGGGATGAGGTTTTAAGGTCTCAGATCTTGAGGTTGGTTGTGGCTTTGCTGTGGTTTTGCTGTTGGCATCTCTGGTACTTGGGTATGAAAACCTGTTTGCAGTGAGCTCCCTGTGGTACGGCGGGTTGGGTACCATTGTACAGAGCATCTATAACAAATAGCCCCTGGCAAAGCAGGCATCTACAGTGAGGGAGCACTTTACATATTAGAAAGGATCATTCTTGGTGGTTTTGCCAAAGCACCTGCTAAAACTGTGTCTCGGCTTTAAAACCGAACCAAAAAGACGTGATTTGCAATGGGATACTGCAAGCATCCAGCTTAACGACAAGTGTTGAACAGTCCCATGGGTTACATCATATTACAGTGTTTCTGCAGTTTTCTGCTCCTCTGGCCTCCAAGTTAGTTATTGTTTTAAATTTCCTCTGCTGGGCTTTGTATGAACTGAGAACTATGTGCTGACAGTGGTTCTGCACAAGTACACCAGCCAAAATCTGTGTCTTTGTTTTCTCTTGCCCTCCTACACCTAAACCAAGGATCTGGCAGAACATTTAGGCCAGCTCTTGATTCTGAGCTCGTGTGCAGCGGGGGTGACTTGAAATTGCTGTTGCTTTGAAAGGTATTGCTTGTGTTGAGTCCTGTGCTGGCATCTTAAACCAGGAGGTTGAATGGTTCAAACGCCTTCCTGAGCTCTTTGTAAACTTGCGTTTTTCCATTTAAAATAGCGCTTATAGGAATTTTCCTTTTTAGGCACAGGGGTGGCGGAAAAGAAAGGAGTTGGATAATGGGCTTAATTGTCAACCAGAATAACTTGGGCTCTAGTAAACAGAGAAAAAAAGAAGGAATTAATTTTAAATAGAGCACTGCCTCTTGCATTTCTCTACGCAAATAGAGGAGCACAGCTGGAGCTTCTTTTATGGTCTGATGAATTTGAGGACTAATCAATTCCACAGTGTCTCTTCAAGCTTCTGTCCCTGTTAGTTGTGTTGTATATATATACTGCAGTGGTTGGTGGTGTGTTGGAGAGATTCTTGTGAGGCTGAGGTCTCCGCTGGAGGGTGATGGAAACCAGGACTCCTTCCCTCCAATGCAAACCTGCTGCTCTCAGAGACGGGGCTTTAGCTGATGAGACAGCAGGTCTTTCTTTGTGGTTTGCAGTGGTATCTCTGCTGCCAGCTGTCCCAGCAGGATCTGCTGAGGGGTGTGCACATGTGTTGTGTTCTTGGTGGTGGGAGCTGGCCTTTCCCCATGGTTTTGGGCACTGGAGATTAGCTGGGTGATTGCATTGCAATGCTCAGTGCTGGAGGGCAGGAGGGACAGGCAGCGCAGCTGGGCAACCTGGAGCGCTGTGGCTGCAGGACCTAATGGAGTCTTGAGGGCATCTGCCTTGGGTAATGCAGCAGATGAAGCCCAACTGGCTGCTGCAGGAGGTGTCAGGTCACATTAACCGCAGCACGCTGAGAGCTGTGGTTTTCGGCAGTGCCTGCACATCAGCTCTTGCCTTGGAGAGACAGGATGCCTCTGGTTGCCCTGTGCTACAATTGGGCATGCACCTCTGCTCTCCTCCTTCTGTCAAGGGCTGAGCAGAGCCTCCCCATCCTGCTGCCTTTTGTCACCTGCTACATGAGGGTTCAAGATGAAGAGCCTGGGCTGAGATCCCAACCTCCCTGGGTGACAGGGCCCTAGGGAATCATAGCATCAGCTATGAATGGAAAAGACTTTAAGATCATCAAGTCCAACTGTTACCCCAGCACTGCCAAGTCCACCACTAACCCATGGCACTGGGAGGTGACTGTGGGGGGATGGCTCATTAGGGTTCAATCCCTGCAGCTCCTGAATGGCACATTCCTCAGCTAAGCTTGAAGGAGGGATGTCCTGCCCTTCTTGGCAGAGGTTTTGGGATCACATCCTTCTGCCAGAAGGATACCAGTTGAGGTGGGGCCAGGGTTGGGTTGTGAGGAGGTGATACCCTGTTTGCCGCTTGATCTTTTTGAGGTGTTCCTTGCCTTCAGTGAGACCTTTATCTGGTTTTAATTGTGCTTTTGGATCAGGCCATTTGCAGCAGGTTTGACACCAGAGGAGCTGAACTTAGTTTCCAGCTAACCCTGTTCACGGAGTGCCGAGCGCTGGGGGCTACGGGATGCACAGCAGTGAGGTTTGGGGTGCAGGGAAGACACAGGGGCCGCCTTGGGAGGAGATCCTCAGCATGGGAGCTGTGGTTCCTCTGCCATGCCCAGACCCTTTGCAAGCCTAGGGGCTTTCTCCCCACCACGGAGCCCAGTTTCTCCACATTCTGGGTAATGCTCAAGCTGCCAGATAAGCAGGAGCACCGCTGCCGAGCGATAACATTGTTTGGAAAGAACAGAGCAGCAAAGAAAGGGCTTGGTTACCTGACGCCGGGAGAGGGCTCAGGGCTGCTGCTTCCCAGTGCAGGAATGTGGTTTTGGAGAGCCCAACCCCGCTCGCGGTGCCCAGAGGCAACTGGAATCCGAAGCATCCCTATCTGCAGCATTTCTTGCTGGCTTATGCAGTGCCCTGACCTCATGTATCTGCCAACCCCCTGCGCTCACCCTCGTGTATCGGGGTTTTGTGCGTGCCTCTCCTCATGCACGGTGTAGGGTGGTGAGAAGTTGGAGCCAGAAAACCCAGGGGAGGGGCTGTGTCCTTACCTCCACCTCGGTGTCTCCCAGCTCTGCTCCACACCCCTGAGAACTGAGGTCAGATCTTGTCCTCAGGCAGTGCAGGGTCTCTCCCTTGAGTGTTTCAGGTGCTGGCATCTCTCTGTAATTCAATGAAGGTGCTTCAAGGGATGAGATCTTCATATCAGAGAGATCCTACAGGGTTAGGATTAGAGACCGTTGGTATATTTACAGTGGGAGGTATTATGTCTGAAAGTATTTGAGGGGAACAGTCAGGAGTGCTGCTGCTTCCCAATGTTGCTTTTGAGTTCTGACAACTTAGCACTGGAGCTGCTGCCTCGTTTGGCATTTCTCGTCTCCAGTGCAGTTTGTTGGGAAGCAATAGGAAAAACAGCTCATGATTCCAAATGTTAGGGATATGCTTTGTCCAGCATTAGTTTTATTTCGGTTTTATTTGAATCATGTAAAATGTCTTTAAAGTTAGGTTGCCTCTCCCAAAACCCACCTCCTCCGATACAGCATGCACTCCATCACTCCTGGCTGCCTTGGTTTGCTGCAGAGAAGCCTTGACTTTTTGCATCTGGAGGCAGCCCCGTCCCGCAAGCACATAGCAAGCACAGTGAGCATGGCACAGCGCTGCCAGAGCCAGCACCAGCCCACACCATCGCTCCTACCCTCCACCCCGTGTTCCCAGAGCTGAGAGAGGGCTCTCCCCAGTGCTGGCAGCACAGGTGAGCTGAAGGCCACAGACAATGTACCTGTGCGGGTAAGCTCTGGGTAGATCTGGAGGGGATAAAGCTGAATCATAGAATCATAGAACAGTCAGGGTTGGAAAGGACCTTAAGATCATCCAGTTCCAACCCCCCTGCCATGGGCAGGGACACCTCACACTAAACCATGTCACCGAAGGCCTCATCCAACCTGGCCTTGAACACTGCCAGGGATGGAGGATTCACAACCTCCCTGGGCAACCCATTCCAGTGCCTCACCACCCTCTCAGTAAAGAATTTCTTCCTTAGATCCAATCTAAACTTCCCCTGTTTAAGTTTGAACCCGTTACCCCTTGTCTTGTCACTACAGTCCCTGATGAAGAGTCCCTCCCCAGCATCCTTGTAGGCCCCCTTCAGATACTGGAAGGCTGCTCTGAGGTCTCCACGCAGCCTTCTCTCTCCAGAGGTCCCCTATAGAATCATAGAATGGTTTGGGTTGGAAAGGACCTTAAGATTACCCAGTTCCAACCCCCCTGCCATGGGCAGGGACACCTCACACTAAACCATGTCACCCAAGGCTCTGTCCAGCCTGGCCTTGAACACTGCCAGGGATGGAGCATTCACAACTTCTTTGGGTAAGAAGTGCCAGAAGTAGTGAGCCGCGTGGGTCAGCTCTGCTGAACCTCACTGAGTGCCTGCAGGGTCCTTCTGCCCCACAAACTCTTTATTATTCACTGGTTTTTCCACTTTTGGGGGTTCAGGCAGTGCCAAACAGAGCAGTGGTGCTGTCAGCCAAGGGCTGGCACGTGGGAAAGCTGCAGTTGTCTGATGAGCAGAGCAGCCTGTGGATTCAGGGCTATATCATCCATGCACATGGTATGAGTGTGTTCATGGGCAAGCCACTGCAGCCTTCCCCCCTCCTATGTATTTATCACTGGAGTAGGAACATATGCACAGACCCGTTTCTCAACGTGCACAAGACAAAAATAGCTCTCCCACGAATGCTGGCGCGGTCCCATGTCAAAATTAGATGAAAATAGATTTTATAGTAAATTTTGCAGAGCAATACTTATTTTTTATCCATGCATTGAAAAATTCTCTCCAAAGGTAGTCCCTAATTGACATGACTGTCAGTTAAAGCAGCAGCATTTGAGTTGTATCCGTCTGGGTGGGTATGATGCTTCTGAACATAAGCTCTGCCTGCAGGTGTTTAAAAACCCCAGTACGTGCAAAGTGCTGTTCATTAATCTTCAATATAAGAAGTAATAAGTTGTGTAAATTCAACATTAGGAGTGTTACAGGCACAGTTAACTTCTCCAGACAAGCAAACACAAGCCATATGAACATGAAGGGGGCTGCAACATCAGATGCTCTGGGTTTTTTCCTGGCTTTCAGTATCTTTTTGAATGTCTTCTCTGTGTTGGATGTTTCCTGGTGTGGTTGTGTGCAGTCACAACTAAAAAGGATCTTCTCCACAAGTTTAAAGGCAAATTAATTACTCTTCTAAAGGGTTTTCCGTGGCTCCTCTTCCTTATTTCTCTTTCTTAGGAATGGCCAAGATTAAAAGCCTGCTTAAGGTTTTCATCATTGCCTAAACTTAGGCTCCATGTCAGGTATGTAGCTTGTAGGAGACGTTTTAAAAGTCCAAGGCTTTGAGCCCCTCTTGACACTTGAGTTTTGGATGTGGGAACATGAAGTGAAAAATCTTACTTTCAAGCACATTATTATATTTAGTATTACATTTAGCCTCTTAGGATTATCCTAGGGTGTCTGTGGTCAGGTTGGTTCCTCCCAGTGTGCACAACCAGGGGTCTTAATACCTTAGAAATCATCATTAGTCATTGCTCTCTACCTTAAGACCTCTAAACATATTGCAAAAGCAGCTTTTAGGTAAACCCCTTAATGCACAGCCTGATTTTCAAGAGCAGCCATTCAAAATCTGTCCAAATTTCAGAGTGGGTTTCTGAAATGCCTTTTGTAGGCTTAAATCCTTACCCAGGCAGGTTATATCTAATTACCTGGGGTGGGAATGGCTGCTGGGGCTTGAGGTGGCCGCAAGCCCTGTGTGGGCTCTGGAGGCTCTCAGTGTCATTTACTGGTGTATTGCAGAGCACACACTTTTATTCTGGTCATGCAGTGCTGGGGATCTGTTATAAATCATCACATGCTTCATGCTGCTTCTTCCAGACTAAAGCAAACAGAGACTTCGTGTGTGTTGCTGGTATCTGGTTCTGTGAGGAGCTAAGGGATGCACAGGTCTTTGTAGCTTTCTGCATTAGCAAAACAGGAAGTCCAAAGTGTATTTTTAGGGCTTTTCTTTTCCTTTCATACTTTTCCCCCTGTAGGAAGCTGAGGAATGGTTTCTTTTTCCTGACAGATGGCTGATGAAAGTGGTCTTCAAGGGAATCCAAAGAGAGCAGGGTGCCATACCTAGTTTACATTTACAAATCTACTATTCTAACCCAAATAATAAGGATGTTTGGTTGGTTTTTTCAGCTTTTGGGTTTTTGGAATCACCAAGAAGCCTCATGCTTTTTACTAAGGGTGCATCAACAATTAGTTCATAGTGGCCTGGTTGGAGCCAGGTATAAGCTCAGGTATCTGTTACAGATGGCTTTGAGCCATTCGTTCAAGTCATCTATTGATCCGTTGGACCCCAGCAATCAATTAACTTTTTATGCAAGCACCTAGGGTATTGTTTGTTGTCTTCTATAACTGTTTGACAAGCGCTTCTTTCAAGAAGTGAAAACTGTTTCATACAGTATAACTCTAAAATGTAGACCCAGGACTCCCATGGTTTTAGTGCCAAGCCGTGATTTGGTGTTAAAGTGGGATTCCTGCGAGTGAAAGGAGGCTTTTCAAAATAGGTACCTGGAAATACGTATGACAGGAATATTTTTAAGTGCCTACATGAAATATTACTATTTAAAATTGGATTTGCAACAGTGTAAATGCTGATAGAAGAATGCAAGGCACTAGTGGCACATTAACACGTGCTGCTTGAAATGATAACCTGCAGCTAATATTTGTCACTGAAAATTCACGTGCTGCTTCTAGGATTTTTCCAAGTGGCAAAACTGAAAAATGCAGGGTTTTATGAGAAAAGGATTTTTCAGTTCAGGAACTGGGAAATGAAAGGGAGGATGGTTTTAATCCAAATTAAGTTGATTTACTGCTCATTCTGTGTGTTCTCACCATGAAGAAGCAAAAACCTGGGTGTAGTGGTGAATGTAATACTTTTTTCAGCCTGAAACAAAGCTGTTGGTTCTGTTACAGGCTTCCTCAAGGAGCAAAGCTCAGACCCAAGTATTTATTTAAGATAACTGATCATGGTAGAGCCTTGATAGGATGTCCCCTGCCATCTGGGTAGGACCAAGCTGTGTGCTGGCAGAAAATCATAGAATGATTTGGGTTGGAAGGGACCTTAAGATCATCTAGTTCCAACCCTTGGATGGAACAACATCCTTGGGGGGATGCTGTGCTGTGTGCAGGATTACTGCCAGCCTGGCTTCCCTCTGCGTCATCTTTCCCAGCAGAAGATATTGGTGAATTCAGGACTAATGCGTAAATTGTTTTGAATTGACAAAACCTGCATTTTTAAGCTATTTGCCCAGATTTATCCTCGATCACTAGTAATTGATGTACAAGCTGCTCCCAGTGTCTCTTGCCAATGTGCTTGAATCCTGACTTGGAAACCAAGGTGCAAGTTTGTTTGCTTTATACGGTTGCAGCTCTTGGTCTGTGCTAAGGCTGCTAATTGAAATGGGGGTTGATGGACCAGCTGTCTGGCTGTGAATGGCTCCTTAGTGCATGTCCCAGACAACACTCATTTCAACAGCTATCAGATAATACCATCTATAGGGGGTCAATAGTAGTTCCTTGAGTTATTTCTTTACCATTTTATCCCCCTCTTTCTTCCCCTGCCACAGCAGTTCTCTATCCCACTTGTCCCGTTTTGTGTCAAACAGCAATATATGCTGGTTTTTATCCTTTGAATTCTGCTTGGCTCTCTTGTCCATCCCTGTGTTGAATTCTCTGGGGGGTTTGGTCTGGTTCTTGCTCCATTCATCACTTCTGGCGTTTCCCAGCAGTGATGGTCCCACACTCAGCATCCCTCTTTGTATCTCTCTGATCTTCCCCTTCCTCCTGTTACGCTTTTAAATCTCTGTTGTTTTGCTTAATCTCATTGTGTAAGTACTTTCATCTTCTCAGTTTGCCATTCAGATGTTGTGCATGGGGAGCACTACGGAATAGAGCACAATATTTTCTTTTTGGTAGAGTACTCGGAATAACAAAGATGAGAAAATAAATAGAAGGCAGCAGCACGAGGATATTGTGTCTGCTGAGCTGAAAAGAGTGCGTCAGTGCAGTGCACAAACCCACCTGTCGGTGATGGTGGGGAGAGAACATTCTGCCTAAAGGCAAATGAGCTGCAACAACTGCATTTCTTACACCTTCCATAGAGCATCTGACCCACGTCGTTCCTACATGTACCTGGACACAGATATTTGATCTTTTCAGCTATGATTTTTTTATTGCAAACCCCATTCTCCCCATTTTAATAGGATACATAAAATCATTGCTGCAGTCAGTACAGCAAACCCCCCCCCATTTCATTTGCTGAGATCGGGCCTTTTTGTTCTTTTTTTGGAGGTGCCAAATCTGTGCATCCTCCCTGGAACTAGATAACAGCATCAGAAGCACTGTGTAACACTTCTCGTGGGAATCCAGGGAAGACCTAAATCTGTAGTTCTTTCAATGTAAAATAATGTTAAATAGTGGAACTGCAAAGAGAAGCTTTTGCAAATACCCTGGTTTGGAGCACCTGCCATTTGTAAGTAATTTTGGATGATGGTTGGCTAGAAACAGAGCAATGAAAGCGTGGCAGATACATGGCTGCTGTCTGCTCAACAGCAGCGAGCATCTTGGTGAAGTCCTCATGATTGGAATTACATTGCTGGTGGTGGGATTTGTTCAAGAGAGGAAGCGAGGAAGGGAGTTACTGGATGAAAGGAACGCTGATGAGAGATGCTTTAAAACTCCAAACTGTGTAAAAGGGGTATTTATAAAACACCTTTTCAGTCTTTTGCTGCCTGTGAAGTCAATTAGATTCACTTAATGGCTGTGAAAATACACGTCTGGTGTGATTTCAGAGCCTGCAGATGTTTAGGGGATAGCTTCAAGATGTGCCTCTTGGGCAGATTTTCATTTGGGAATAAGCCATGGTCAGGTTTTACGGGGGGGTTTTCTGTTGAGCCATCAGCAGTCTGAAAGGCATCAAAGTGTCTGCAAGGATTCTTGGAGTGGGAATGTTTTTCATGGATAACTCAAGCAGCCAAAGAGGATTTAAGTTAAGTTAAAAAATAACCAAAGAATCCCTCAAAACCCCAAACAGCCCCCCCCCGCATTGACACAGACTGAACTCTGGGGCAGTTTGGCTTAAAGAGTCACTGGAGCATTTGCTTTAACTTAATCATAGGCTTAAATCCCTTGTCTTTGGTTGGGAGATCAGCACAGGGACATCCTTCAGTTACGGGTGCAAGTGCTCTTTTGACATTTACAGGAGACCTGTGACATAGGTAGGACATGCAGTGATGGAGTAAACCTTGCGTTTGCTGTGTGTGCTACCAGCTTCCTGCAATGGGAATTTATGATGTTTTAGGAAAAACTGGTGCATCAGAAGGAGGAGTTGCAGCTGTGAACCTGCTTTTAGTTTACTCATTCTGCCCTGTTTTAGCATCGGTTATGGGGGTTTAGTGTTGTTTAGTGGTGCCTTTGTAGTGAGGAAGATCCAATGGATCCTGAAAACACTGCACTTCTGCCCAGGTTTGCATCTGTCCTGGCTCTGGTTGCTGTAGGTGCTGTTCATGTTTGTAAGTTGATCCCCTTTGCACAGATGTGTGGTGAATAAGCATGGAAGTGTCTGCTTTCACTGGCTCTGAGCAAGCCTCATTCATTTCCCACGTGTCTATGGAATGAGAGAGAGCCCTTTACCTACTCCGTCTGGTTTATTTTGCAAACCTCTCTTAAATCGCTGGCTCTTGTGACTGGTTTTGGGGCTGGGGCTCAAAGGACCCCCACTCACAGAAAGCCAACCGTATCCTGGGCTGCATCAAGAGGAGCGTGACCAGCAGGTCGAAGGAGGTGATCCTGCCCCTCTACTCTGCTCTCGTGAGACCTCACTTGGAGTATTGTGTGCAGTTCTGGTGTGCTCAACATAAAAAGGACATGGAACTGTTGGAACAAGTCCAGAGGAGGCCAAGAGGATGATCAGGGGACTGGAGCACCTCCCGTATGGAGACAGGCTGAGAAAGTTGGGGCTGTTCAGCCTGGAGAAGAGAAGGCTGCGTGGAGACCTCATAGCAGCCTTCCAGTATCTGAAGGGGGCCTACAAGGATGCTGGGGAGGGACTCTTCATTAGGGACTGTAGTGACAGGACAAGGGGTAACAGGTTCAAACTTAAACAGGGGAAGTTTAGATTGGATCTAAGGAAGAAATTCTTTACTGAGAGGGTGGTGAGGCACTGGAATGGGTTGCCCAGGGAGGTTGTGAATGCTCCATCCTTGGCGGTGTTCAAGGCCAGGTTGGACGAGGCCTTGGGTGGCATGGTCTAGGGTGAGGTGTCCCTGCCCATGGCAGAGAAGTTGGAACTGGATGATCTTAAGGTCCTTTCCAACCCAAACCATTCTATGATTCTATGTGGATGTGAAGTCTTAAGGTGGTGATAGATGGTCATCAAAGGAGATATGGGAATAAACAAATCAGGCTTCTGTAGGGACTTTGGAGCCTGGTTGGTCTGCCATGGTAGTCTGGACACATGGCAAATGGTTACCCTTTTTTATTCTTTAATTTTTAATGTAGAGATTTATATAGATGTTATTGTCATTTTCTGTTAACCCATCATCTACACCAGGTCCATTGTCTGTGCCCAGTCTGATAGATACATTTATGTATCTAGAATTTTCTTACACTGCCACATTGAAGTGCTAATTTCAGTCTGGAGCTGTGGAGTTCAGTAGAATCACACACAAGGCACATTGGCCTTCCTGTACTAGAGGAGGGATGAAGAAACACGTTGGCTTTAACAACAGTGAGCATCCAGGTGTGTGGTTTTTGTGTACCATGGCAGTTCCCTGGCTTTACATGAGGCATTACCACGGGTTTGCTGAGAGGTAAAGGTTGGTGTGTGGTGGTGGAGGCTCACACTGCTTAGGACATCATGCTGGGACTGCAGTGTGCTGGGTTTAAAGGGGACAAGGCTTTGTAGAGAAAAGGTGTTAGTTTATAGAGGCAGCCTGCGGTGTGATGGCCATGGGGATGTGGACAGCATGGTGGGATGGGAACGCACTGGTACCCTCTGATTCTACTGGACCATTGGAATCACCACCCACAGTATCGGTTGGTTGAGGGTGGGGTTGGAGATGTGGGAAGGTGCCTGAAGCTGTCAGTGGGTCTGGTTCCGCCCCAAAGCAGTGCAATGAAGCTCTTCAGGATCTGGTTCCATGTGATCCAATGAGTGCCTCCTTCCCTGCTCTTCGTGAAGAGGATGGGCTGGTTGGTGTTGTGTAGGGTAAAAGTTACTGATGGAGGAAGACCTCTGGTGTTTGAAGGAGTATTTGAGGGGTTAAAAGCCCTTAGGGAATACTTGGAAGGTTTGCTTCCAGAGAGTTTTGTGAGTTATTTATTCACTTATTTATATGGGTTTGGAGTTGCATTTGCTATAAAACAAAGCCTTAGTACTGTCACTACCTCTAGCCATGGATGTCAGAAGTGCATGGCAAACCCCCTTTCCAAGGAAAAGGCTTTGTTTCTTGGCATGCTGCAGGTGGAAATTGCTTTCATTTTTCCCATCATCTTCCATGCCAGGATGTGTCTGCAGGAATGCTGTGCTGCCTCCATGGCAGCAGGGCAAGGAGGCTGCGGGTTTGGCTGCTTGACCCAAGCCTGATCCTCCTTACCAGCTTTATTATCATTTCAGATCCCCTGTTTAATCATCTGCTCCTTACCCAGAGGTTAGGGGAATGGGTTTGGCCCATTGCTTGGGTGGCTCATACTAACAGGTCAGACAGGATTGGTCCCAGTGAGAAGTGTGATTGAGCTGTGCTTCAGTGCCACCCTCACTCTTTGCTTCTTGAGCTCTTCACAGTGCCTTACAATGGATTTTGGGGGCTTGTCTTGGTGTGGCAGATGGTGACTATTCACATGCTGTGATATGATGGGGTGGGTTGATCCTAGCTGATTACAACTGGCATCCTTGTTGGATGCCTGAGCTCTGGGAAGGGTTATGCAGCACCCTTTCAAGTTGTTGTGCTAGAAATAGGAATATTTATGGCTTGCAATAGACTTGAGGTGATCAAGCCATGTACATCTGACCTCAGCTTGTAGTTTGTACCAAATACACGCCTGAACGTTTTCTTCTTTTTTTAATGTCTTCCTTCCACATTAAGTAGTGAGTTCTTCACTGTGATTTCAGGGAAAATATAACTCCTTGTGACTGCTGTTTCTCTCCTGTAGATTATTCATACAATGGAAAGTTAGAGGTTTGGGAGGTTTAGTTCACTGTGTTAGCAACAAGGTAGGATTCTTGTGAAACCCAAGTCATCTGCAGAAAGAAAGGCTTTGAGCGCAGCAGACTTGTATTTATTGGTGTTAGGAGACAACCATGGTAGCTTCTCTTTGCCATTCAGTGTTTGGTGAAATGCAGTCTCTGTCCCTCAATTCCTGGTATGCTCCAGTAAGGAACACAGAGGAGCTGCCCTGGGGTTGGAGACTTTCCTGGTCAGTGTTTCTGCACCATAAATACCGCTCATTGCTACTCATCATTGTTGCTCATTGACTGCTGTAGTAGCAATCCTCATTCAGAGGCTTCTAAGGGCAGAGAGAATGTGCTGAGGGTGGAAAGACCCCATGTTCAGAAGCACTGAAGCATGCTGTACAGCATGTTTTAGCTGAATACACACATCCTCTACATGACCTGCAATTGTATGTTGTGCCTTGCCCTTTTCACTCACTTCTCTACTTTACAGGCATAGATTTGAGTGGTTTTGCAGAAGTAGTCAGCATCTGCACCAGCACCTGGGGAGCACCATCCCCTGAATTGGGGTTATATGCTGGTTACCTGACAGGCATTCCTATTCCTGGCTCTGCTGTCCTTGATATCCTAAAAGTAATGTAAGCAATGTAGTCCTGTTTTGGGGTGTGCTTTGTTGTGGGGTTTTCTTCTGTTGTTGTTCGTCAGGGTTTATTTGTCTGTCATGTTTAAATATACAAGTGTTTCTAGTCTCTCCCTTTTCAGTATAGGTAGGTGCCCTGGCTGTAACGTAAGGGAAAGCACCTCTCAGCCTTCTTTATGGCTCTGATTTAAAGAGATTGCACACATAAATAAGTAATTCTGTCCTAATGCGTCATTATGCCATACGTTAAGTTTGAACCTACATCTTGGGTGTGATTCATCTTTCCTACCTTATTCCTGGCTAAAAGCAGTTGTTTGCAGTGAGCTGTGTAGGCTTTTGCTGTGGTCATTTACAGAAGAGGGGCTCTCCGAAAGGGAGACTCACCTAAAGGTTGTTGACCTCATTTAGAGCAGCATAAATCTCCTTGGAAGTCCTTGTAAGGCTTGGAATTGCATTTATTATTTAACCTTAAGTAAATGTAGAGTCAGTTTCTCTCTTTGCTGTGAAGCATTTGGGCAATACCTGTGTAAGATACAGGCATTTCTCTCGAACTAAAGGGAGCCTTGGCTAAATTTAGACCAGACGAGTAGTGATGGATGGTAAAAATGAGATTGATTCTGTCTGGTTTCCCTGTGTGATTTATGGCTAGGCCAACTGCTAAGCTAAAAGAGAGTCATTTGATGATTATTGCTCACTGCCTTCTTACACTAATGCGTATGAAGTAGAAGTCAGCCAGCAAATAATGAACTCTAAAACATCCAATAATGGTAGATTTTCCAGGTTTTTTCAGTGTTTGGAAGTGGAAGGGGCTGTAATGCAAATTCATAACCTTTCTGAAATCATTGAAGCCGTATAATAAAAGATTGGTCTAGATGATGGAGACCGAGCCTTAACAACATCCTTGGAAGGAGCTGGCTTAAACACAACCAGCAACACAATTAATCTTGTACGCTGATTTAACTAGTGAGCACCTAGTTGTCACATCAGCCTTTTGGAGCAGTTGCTGGGAGGACAGAGGCTAGCAAAGCTGGCAGGAGGGCTTTGTTTCTTTTTCCCTTTAAACTCCTATCTAAACATCAGTCGAAGCATTGGTTTGCTTAAGGTCTGACTCTGCACTTGTGGGCTTAGTGTGGATTCTGGTTGCAAAGGGAACATCTGCTCTGAAAGTATTTATAATGCTCTTTTTCTCCTGGTTTTGTCCATTTGTGCACACCAGCCTGTTCCGCTGAGCCAGCTCCACTGTGCTGCACTTACCATGCCGTTAGCCCTGAGGACAATGCCAGGCCAAAGTCACATATTCTAGTCTTTATCCGCTCCTTTAGGCTGTTTAATTCTTTGCTTATCGATAACAATGGCTCACATGCCAAAACCACAGACAATGCCTGGTTTCTCAAGCTGTGCTTCCTCTTGATGACCCAGCAGGTAGAGTCCAATCACCACATCAGTGGTTTTGTCTCTCCTGTTCTTGTTGTGTGTCCTTCCTTTCAACAGTGGAGAGCAGAGCGATGGACTGGGCTAAATATGCCCTGCTAAGCAGGGTACTTCTAATCCCCCCTAACTGCTTCTGCAGCTTTTTCTTGATCAGTTATTATACATTGGCTTTATTACAGTCTTTGCTTTTCAAGGTGCACCACGGGCAGCAGAAAGAGCCGGATGCAAGTCCTGCTGTTGCACTTCTTAATATAGCACCCTCTGAAATGTGCTGGAAGGGCTGTCTTTCCCCATCTGCGGCATCGCCTGGTTTTTAGCTGTCTCATCAAAAGCCTGTTCCTGAGATGTGCTGGGCACTTCCCAGGGCTTTGCAGAGCTCCCCTGGTGCTGTCACACGTGGTGACACTGTGGGCCCCGCGGGGCTAAAGCCTGTTTGAAAAACCAACCTGTGAAGTGCTGACGTGAGCTGTTGCCACTAACAGCTTGTGCTGATCCAGACATCCAGGCTGGGTGCTCCTGAAGCTTTAGAGGAGTAAGAAGCTGTCATATAGGTGTTTCAGAAGAACAGGGTGAGGTTTAAAGCAGAGGTTTTAAAGAGATTAGGAATGACACATTGGAAATGTTATATCCCCAGCAGTGACAGCAGGAGATGTTGTTTAGGACCAAACCTGGCTACTTCCTAAAGTTCATTTACTGCAGAATGTGTTGGTTTTCTCCAGTCAAAATATTAAAGTGAAAGGATGCTATAGCTAGCTCTCCTCATCCTAGGGGTTTTTCAGGGGCCTTGGCACCCCAAAATGACATGATAAAGTAGCTGAGTGCTTTTGAGGATGGACCAGCTCCATCAGGAAGCATGGAGCAGGCACTGATCAAAGTCAGTTCTCATACTGTTACTCTAAACTGCAGCCCCACCACCTTTTCCATCCCCAGGTGAAGGTAAAGCTGGGCTGCAGCAAAACCTCCTGGTGGGACCATCACCTCTGTAGTTGTGCCACTGCTCCAGGTTTATCAGTGGTGGCACGTTAGGCACAGACCAGTCTGAATCCAGATGTCCTTTTGGGTTTGCACAGATGTTTAGGCCAGCTGTTACCTACCCCATGTCTCATTTTATGCTCCGGTTTATCAGCTGCAGAGGCTGCCTCTGAATTCCTGTCTGTTGGGGTGGCTTCAGACCCATTGCTGTTGTGGGTTGTGGTCATGGTGTTTCTGGTAGTGAATGTGCATGGAACTGTGCTGTGGCCCTGTTGCAGGTCAAATGCTGGATGTCACTGTCATCCCACTGATTCCCTCATTGCAGCTCTGGAGGCTTTGCCTGAGCTTAAGGGGTGGTTGTGAGTAGCTTCAGCCCTCATTGACAACAAAACAAAGGTGAAAGGTACCAAGGATGGAGAAGAAGGTAGATGAGGAGTAGCTGAGCTGGTTGCTCAGGACCAAATCATCGATCTTTTCATGCTGTGTAGGTGATCTCATTGCCAGATGCCCCATGAATCAAGGGTTGTCACCCACCCTCGGCACATAGATGTGCTGTCCTGTGCTCTTCCAGCAGGGAATTGTTTATAACTGGGCAGTGAATCCTGCGGTGGTAGGTTGTGTGGAGTTATTTATGGGAAGGAAGGGGTCCCACAGCAGTTCTAATTTCATGCATGAGTAATTCTTGTGTGTCCCTGACATGTTTTGTTCCCCCACTCCTGGGCCTTGCCTGATGTAGAGGGATGCTCACGGGTGTCAGCAGTGTTGGAGTCAGAGTCTCTCACATCTCACCTGGTTTCCCTGGCCATAAACTACACTGAAATGCAATTATTATCCAGGAGCCCTCTAGGAGTGCCTTTTAACTGAAGTCAAGTGTAGAGTTATTAGCAGAAGTTGTGGGAGCTATTATGCAGCCCTGCTTGAAGCCAAGGGGAACTAGAAAGGTGGAAAGGAGAGAAACTCAAGACACGGGAAAGATGGAGGCAGGGCGAGATAATAGGGTAATAATGTGCCGGATAAGCACATAAATAAATCCCTCCCCATCCTGGCTGGCTGTGCAGCTGCAGTCAGTCGCTGTTGCCTGACCTTGGTTGGTCCCTGTGCCCAAGCTGTGTCTGTGGCCAAAGCGTCACATCTATGCCCCAGACTCTTCCCGCTGGCAGCACTCACATTGCAGCAGCCCTGCTCTACCAGACAAGCTTCCTTTCTGCCTTGATGCTGATGTAACTCGGCTGGGCTGCCCTGGATTTCACTGAGGATGGAGGGGAAGGAGGAGGGAGGCTTGCCTCAAGTACTGAGTTCTTCTCTCCAGACCCCACATGGCATAAAAGGGTAGGGATTTAAATGGCATCAGCAATACATAGCTGTGGCACAGCCACCTTTAGGCTGGGGACTGTCTGCTCTTGCTGCTGCACATGGCTTGTCTTGGTGCATGGGTGCTGGAACCATGGAGGACGGAGCCAGATGTGAGTTCAGGATGTTTTGTGGTGGCAGAGCTTTGCTTGCTGCTGTGGAAATAACAGAATTTACCAGAAAATGGTGGATTTTAAAGCTCCTGTCAGATGGAGCTTTGCTGTTTCAGAGCAGCACACAGCTGTTAAGCGCTGGTTTGTTGCAGTAGTGCTCCTTGGATGCCAAGGGTCTTAGGGAAGCTGTGGGAACCTGCTGCAGTCAATCACGTAGGACTCATGCTGCTGAGGAAGGCGGGTGTCTCATTTTCCCCCCTCTCTCCTAGCAGTACTCTGTGCTATTGCTTTTGGCTCCAGTCTTTCCACCCATCCACCCACCGGCCTTTTATTCACCAAAGGGTGTAGAAGAATTTGCAGCAAAAATAAATGAGTTTGGTTTCACCCACCATCCCCGCCGGGTGCGTGGGGGGAGCTGTGCAGCTCATGGCAGAGGAGAAGAGCAGGAGAAGGAGGACTGCAAGCACAGGCAGGGAACTGCATGGCCTTGGGCAGGAGCAGTGGGTGCTTTGGGTGCAGGATGAGCAGCCAGCGTGGTGCCAGTGCTCTGGGGAAGTCGTCAGGGTGTATGGAGCCTGAGGGCAGCCTGTGCTGCAGGAGAGGGGTGGGTGGATTAGAAAGATGCTCTCTTTTGGTCCTCAAAAGCTGGGAATCAGCCTTAAATTTAGAGCAGAAAGACACTGCCATCATGTGTGCTTTCAGGCCCTGGGTGCCATCAGCTGAGAAAGCTGTGACTTGCTGTGAAGCATGAACAACCCCAAATCATCTTCCTTGCTATGCACATCACAGCCATCTTGTGCCTTTTCCATAGATGTGTGCATTCCAATTACTTTTCCCATAGAATGGTTTAGGTTGGAAGAGAGCTTTTAAAGCTCATCCAGTTCCAACCACCCTGCTGTGAACAGGGACATCTTTCAATAGACCAGGTTGCTCAAAACCCCATCCAACCTGATCTTGAACATGACAGAGATGGGGCACCCACAGCCTCCTTGGGAAACCTGTGCCGGTCTCTCACCCCCTTGTTGTAGGGTATTTCTTCCTTTATTATGTCTTTCACCTCTTGAGTTTCTGCAGTTGAGGCTCTGCATGGTGAGGCAGTGGGCTTGGGGAGTGGAGATGCAAGGCAGAGATGGGCTTCCCATGGCTGCTTCTCCTCTGCCTTTGCCTTTTGGCAGCCCTGGAGGGTTAGATCAAGAGGCAAGGGACAGTGCTGCAGAGAGGCTTGTGTTTGACTGGAAACAGCTAATGTCTCCAGTGGGTACCTCCAGCCCTCCTGAGTGGCACTGAGGGGGCAGCTGTAGTTAAATGCAAGATGTCCATGAAGAACAGACCTTGGAGTGAGCCGGAAGGGCTTTGGATGGCCATAGCGATGAGTTCACAGGGGACCCCAGAAGGTGGAGGCAGATGGAAGTGAAGGCAGAGACGCTGCCACGAGGTGAGCTTGTGAAGGGCAGGGAGAGTTGTAGCCGCTGGGGTTTGTGTTTATCTTTGCAGCAGTGATTATTTTCAGATAGTGGTGTGAGAGAGTAAAACGTCAGCCCCTGCTATTAATAGTGCTGCAAACAAGGCTCCTGCTGCTGCTGACAGGTGAGATGAAGTTAATTTAGGTCTGAGAGTGCACAAACAAGACAGGCTCTGAGTCAGTCCCCTCAGTCCAGAAAAGATGGGGAAGAGACGCCCTCCAGCCCTGAGGAGGGGCAGCGTGGGGTGGTTTTCCCGGGATGCTTCCACCCCTCTCCATAGTAAGCCACTGCTGGGTATGGTGAGGAGCTGCTGGGATTGCTGAAACATGGTGGTTAAAAGCAAACTGAAGGCCTTCAGGGTTCCTGCGCTGAAATGGGAAGGTTTTCCCAGAGGAGGGAGGGTCTTAGCCCAAAGCAGCACATGATAGGAGCCCAAAACAGCTTTCGGTAGCAAATCCCCATCCGAATGGGGTGCAGCTCCCCAGAGGAGGGATTTGACAATCCCATGGGTGAAAGCTTCTCCTGGGCTTATTTGTCACCTTGTGAAACTCGAGGTGCCTTTATTAGGCTGAAGGATGTGGCTGCTGGTGATGCTCAGATCAGACACAAGGTGGGCAGCAGGGTAAAAGTCTTGGGGATTGATGGTGCTGGTGTAAACAAGAACCGAGCACAGCTCACATTGTTTGAGCAGATGTGTCCTGTCTGCCGCTAATTATAAGCATTTGCGTGCACAACACACTGGGAGATGTGCCAGATACGGTTTCTTTTCACATCGAACTCAAAATCATTATAATTAAGCCTTAAAGTTGTAAGTAAAAGCTAACAAGGGGTGTGGGTTTACTGTCATGCTGCTTGCAACCAGGCTGGTACCCACTGGGATGGATGGGTGTGAGGGCACAGGCTCTGTCCTGGAGGGTGGTTGGAGGGGTGAGAAGGGCCTTGTGGGCTCTGCCGGGGTGGGCACGTCCAGGTTTGGGTTTTACATAGGCAGAAGACCCAAAAATACTAGAAACATACCATTTTGCAACTGTGGGAAGCGTTGGTGAGTGAGCGTTAGCAGCCTCTTGGGCTTGGTAGGCACAGAGGAGAGGTGCTTGCTGAGAATAATCAGGAATAGAAACAGGAAGCATTCAGAGAAGCAATTCCATAACCTCAGGCTGAGAGGAGCCTGGGTTGGCATCTCTGGTTTTGGGAGCACAAGACAGGCTTGCTGAGAAGCAGCTCCAGGAGTCACTGCCATGCACAGGCGCTGGGTGACAGGGATGTGGTGGCAGTGACACCGGTTGGTGGCTACGTTGTGGCACTTCTGGGGGCTGCCTCTTGACTGGGTGGGTGATGGACACAGCATTCTGTGTCCCAAGGGAGCATCCCACCTCTGATCCTCAAACATGGGGGTACACGTGAACCCTCTATTGGAGTACCCCAAGGGAGCTGAAGTTGGTGGCTGTGCATGTAGGGGTGAGGATCATTGTGGCCCTTATTTTGTGGTGTGTTTGCCATGCAGCCAGGTGGATGGGCCGGGGTTGTGTTGGGCAGATCCACCACACAGAATCATAGAACGGTTTGGGTTGGAAAGGACCTTAAGATCATCCAGTTCCAACCCCCTGCAATGGGCAGGGACACCTCACACTAGAAAATGTTGTCCAAGGCTCTGTCCAGCCTGGCCTTGAACACCACAAGGGACGGAGCTTTTACCACTTCCTTTGGCAACCCATTCCAGTGCCTCACCACCCTCTCAGTAAAGAATTTCTTCCTTAGATCCAATCTAAACTTCCCCTGTTTAAGTTTGAACCCATCACCCCTTGTCCTATCACTACAGTCCCTGATGAAGAGTCCCTCTCCAGCATCCTTATAGCCCCCTTCAGACACTGCAAGGCTGCTCTGAGGTCACCACACATTGAGCAGTTTAAAGCAGTTCTGGAGCAGTGAGAGACGGGCTCTCAGCCCTGTAATTTGTATTCGCAGGGAAGGCAACTGCTGGGTTTCAGCTCTTTAAGGTCTTCGTCTGGGGTTGTATGTGAATAGATGATGTTTTGAGATGCAGGTGATTGCAGGGAACAAGCTGCACTGTCACTGTGACAGCGGAGGAGACAACTGCTCCTGATAAATGGGTCAAGATGGGTCCCGGGGTTTCGAAAATTAGCTGTTGACCTAGATAGCGACAGCGGGGTGACTTGCAGTGGGAACAGAAGTGAGCATCACTGGAGCTGCGCATCGCTCTGAAGGTGGGGATGAGCCTGGTGTGCTGAGTTGAACCTGGGCTGGTTCCCTGCGCTTCCTTTGTGCCAGGCTTTTCCTTGGCAGCTGGGCTGTGCCATGGGGAAGGGTGGGAGACCTCGGCCATCTCTTTCTGATGGCTTCACTGAGCTGCAAGGGGTGTTTGTCCTGCAGGCAGCAGCCGGGGAGGCACCTCCTGCCACCCTGTGTTTGCTTTCCTCCAGTAGCAGAGGACTGAGTTGCCTTGTTCATTTCCCTGCCCCTCATTTTGCAGAGGGAACGGTGCTGTGCACCCCCGAGGACCCACCTGGGCTGTTCAGTGCCAGTCCTTATGGACATGTGCCATGCCATGCATGGGGAGGTTGGCAGGGTTGATGCTAAAGATAGAGCCCAAGTCAGATTTTCTTCTCCTTAGCACTGGAAAGAAGGCCAGTGCCTGTGGCAGGTCGCAGTGTGCCAGGGTTTCCCCTGTGATGGGGTCCTCTTTCTCTGGATGAAGCCATGTTTCTCCTGAGCACTGAAAGTCAGCACTTTCCTTCCCAGTGACAGACCTGTCCGTGCCCTTTGTTAGCTGCACTAATTGAATAGTGGCTTTCTTGGGTGTTAATTAAGCAATATTCAAGCTAAGGTTGCAGTCGCCCCGTGCTGATGCTGGTCTTTTCAGTTCAATTGAAGACACTTTTCCTTCACCAGGACCTCCTGTAAAGATCTTTAGTTAAGATCTGAGTAATTCATTACTTGAATTTCATTTAAGTCCCCTTGCTGGTGGGGCCAAGTACTACTGCAGTAGTCCACAGTTACAGCAATTTCCAGTGGCACTGGCTTTAACATTTGCCCATTACAAGCAGTGGGATGGAATGGCATCAGTGCTTCTCTCCAGCGAGGTCCAGTTTTATTTGAGCTTCATAAGTGGGGCTGTTGTTAGAGTGCTTGGCACCCTGAGGTACTTGCCCTGAGCCCAGCTGGATGCCCTTCAAGTTGCTGGGCTTTGATTAGGTTGGGTTTTGCTTTGGGTGCTTGAATGCATCATTTGCTCTACCAAGCCTTCAGCCCCATGGCAGAGTGCCAGTGCTGACCCCCCTGCACACAGAAAGTGCAGCCTCTTGGTTAAGCCATGTTCCTGGAGCATTGTGTCTGCTGACCAGTGCTGGGGCACAATTAAGGGCAGGCTGGTTTTGCTCACTGGTTAAACCCTGCATGGTTTTGGTCTGAGTTGCTTGAGCACCATGTTTCCAGCTCTTGGGATGCTCTTGCCTGGCACTCTCCAGCAGATGAAGAATAGCAGCTGCAAAGCAAGGGGGACCTGGCCACAAGCATCCCAACTTGCGGGGGGAAGAAGGGATGGGTGAGCCTGATCTTGCACAGGAGATGCTGTTTCTGGGTGTGTATGTGGTGTTTTCCCTTGTTAGTGTGCTGCTGGCCATCATCAGTTACCCATCATGTGCCACTGTAAGCTGAGGATCACTGCCCATCTGTACTTCATAAAGCTTGGACACTAGGAATCTTGTTTTGGTTTGTATTGACTTTCTTGTGCATTTTCCTTGGGAAAAACAACATTCCCTTCACAGCATCAGGGGAAAAGAAAGTTTGGTTCTTCTATACAGAAGTCATTAGTCCCCACATGTGGCAGAGGGTGATTTCTGACCCCAAGCCTACCTCGCATCACTATGATTGTCAATGGGTGCTTTACCTGCCTTCCCTATCCAGGGTAGCCAGTGGCTACATGTGCTGCTTTATCTCCTGCAGGCTCCTGCTTCTGGGTCGCCGTCCTGGACGGCAATGTGGTGGGAATCGTGGCAGCACGGGGCAACGAGGAGGACAACACAGTGGAGCTGCGCCGCATGTCCGTCGACTCCAACTACCGCGGCAAAGGGATCGCCAAGGCCCTGGGCCGCAAAGTGCTGGAGTTTGCCGTGCTCAACAACTACTCCTCCGTCGTGCTGGGAACCACGGCCGTGAAGATGGCAGCCCACAAGCTCTACGAGTCCTTGGGGTTCAAGCACGTGGGTGTTGTTGAACATTACGCCCTGCCAGGGATGACGCGCTCCTTACTGGAGAGAATGTTCTTCCAGCTCCGCTACCACCGCTACCGCCTGCAGCTGCGGGAAGAATAGAAACCCAACCAACCAAACAAAACCAACAAAATATTCGTTTTCTTTTTCCTTCCTTCTCCCCCTTCAAAAAATAATAAACCACCCTCCTCCTCCTCCTCCTCGTCACCCGATTCTGCCGGTTGTTGGGTTGAGTCTTTGTTTTCCCTCATGTCATCTCTTGGTTTGCTCCGTGCAGCTCGATGGCCCGGCCGAGCAGCGCTCCTTCCTCGCATGCTGCAGGTGGTGGTGCTGGGAGTCCTGCGACGCCGCGGGGCAGAGCGGAGCGGAGCGGCGGCCTCTCCTCCCCAGGTACCTCCGGAAAGCACAGAAACTCAACTGCGAAACAGTTACCACTGCTCTGGTGTACATAGTCTCCTCCTCCCAGTGTAAGATAACCTAGCCACGCGTTCATGGTAGTGCAGAAAATATTACTTGAATGCAGTTTTCAGTATTTCGGGCACCAGTCAGTAGAATATGCATTTGTCTTACCATTAGTTACTGGTCAATAGATTTCAGAAACAAGGTTGGGGGAGGGACAGATTTCCCCCCCTCTACCCTAACCCGCTTGCTCCAATGCATGAAGAGGAAAGCGCGTGCACGCACTCACACATCGCACTGCCACCACGGCACTGGTGTTGCACTTTTATTGGGATGTGCCTCATTCTGCCAAATTCCCGAGAGACCCTGGGTGCATCCGGTAACCACGACTCCGCTCCATTCCCCCGCTCCCCTTTTCCTTCCTAAGCCAGCACAGACTGGGACCGGCTGAACTCTGAGCCCCATTGTACCATAGCGTGAAGTTAAGATCAAACCTAAGTATCTCCCGCGCTGTTCCGTAGCCACGCGTAACCTGCAGTCCTGGGCCAGGCTCCGCATGTGCGTTGGACGTTGACTTTGCTGCCTTTTGGGGGTTGTTTTCTGTTTGTTTTTGTTTCATTTTTAAGGGTTGTTGGGGTCTTTTTTTCCTTGTTTTTTTTTTTTTAGTTGTTGTTATTATTTTTAGTTTTGGCTTTTGCTGAATGGTGTCATTGAGGCGTAATGGAGGCTGCAGTTCCTATGGCAACACATTTGCACATTAATGTGCGCACCAAATCTAACCACTTCAGAGAAGCAACGTGTGACAGATAATAGCGTTTTGGGGGACGCTGGGGGGTTGGGGGGGGAGCATACTTACTATCTTAACCAGCTGCTTGTTTGATAAATGTAGATGGCCTCACTGCAGCCTTCCATCAAAGGTAATCAACTGCTTTAATGATGTCAGATTTGTGAATTGTACAATGCAAAAAGCAATGCAAAGCAGATTCGGCATGTGTCTGTACCCGGTATGTATGTACAGTGCCTGCCAACTCAAGAATAACCAAGACTACAGCTTCTTCTAGCCTGAGATATCAACTTTTATAACTTATTTAAACAAATAGTAACTTTGCATGAATTACATCTTGGGGGAAAAAGAAGGTCGGTAGGTTTTAACTTTTAAAGCGTGGTATCAGAAGTATGCAGAAAACCATTTCTGGCTGCACTTAATTTGGGGTGGGTGGTTAATGGTCTGTTAATGCATTTAAAGGGAAAACCCTTTTAATTTAGTTCCTGGGGCAAAAAAAAGTTACTATTTTATGAAGTATTATGTGCGGGGGGGAACCCCACCACCTGTCATGATAAACTTGACAAAAGGGTCAGCATGTGTTAACCACACTTGCGCTTGCAAACACAATGGAAGCATCAGTGGGAGAGCCCCAGAGAAGGGAGGTGGCGTGGGGTGAAAGGAGAGGAGCTGTGGAGTGGATGGGGGGCAGACAGCATGGACCCACGTGTGGGATGCTGCCTGTGCCCCACTCCCAAGAGCTGTCCTTTCCTCTCCAGCCAAAAGCTCTCCCAGCACTGAGACGTGGCCGGTGATGCTCAATGGGAGCAGCAGGGACGGGGCTCACCCCATCCCTGCTGGGGCCATGGACCAGGCACTGATGCAGGGGCACAACCCCGGTAGCGCACTCAGTGCTGGGTTCCGGCTGAGTCCAGCCTGTAAGGAGCCAGAGGGGCAGAGTCCCAGTGTGTGTCCCAGCAATAAAGGGGGAAATGAGGATGGTGAAGGGCACTGTAGCAAGAGACCATGAGTTTAATTAATTAACAAAATTTCTGTATGGGGCACTATATTTTTAAGGGTCTTTCTATGTTGTACATTTCTCCTGAAGCTGAAATAATGTACTGTTGGTAGGGATTTTGTATAGTGTACAGAAATGGGCAGACTATTTTCTTGCTGCGTTCAGTGATTTATTACCCGAGGTTCAAATAGACAAATATAAAGTGTTAAAAGTTGAAAGAAAAAAAAAAAAGACAAAAAAAAAAAAAAAAAAAAACCAAACCACAAAACAGTTTGTGCCTTTTTTTAGTTTATTTTTCTGTTGCTATAGAATCACTGCACTAAAACCTTTCCAGAGGGGAAAAAAAACAAAACCATGTCTCTTAATAAGGGAGGAATACGTGAAGCCGAAATCAAGTGTTGGTTTTTTTATTGGGGTATTTAATTAAAAAGAATGTTGCTGGTTTTATTTGATACCTGTGCCTTTGTAATAACACTCCACATCCTGTCAGAAAAGCCAAACCTGGAATAAATCCCACCAGATCCCACAGATGCAGAACTACCATCAGGTTACCAGTATTTCCTTTTAATGCTTGTAAACCTTAACTGATATTGCAGTACCTGATCGTAATGCCCTGTTGAGTTGCCTGGGCAGGCGGTGCTGTGGAAGGGTGCAGCTTTCGGGATGCTGTCTGCATTCCTCCCTGAGCACACCGGATGCCGGAGATGCACCAATACAGAGTGAGTCGTTGCCACTTGGCCGGTAGCTGCCGAGCAAATTTATTCCCTTAAAGCTTCTGCTGGTTGCTTTGTGACCAGGCTGCCTGGAAAAAACCCAGCTGGTTGCTCCCAGCTCTCCAGCCAGGACAGCTCAGTCCTGCAGGAAGGGGATCGCTGCCAAATCGGATGGGCTTTGCTCTCCTTAGAAGATGTTTCACCAGCCCAGACAGGTGAACACCATTGATCCAGCCCTGGGTTTTATTGGGAAGCCCATGTAGCTGCCAGAGATGCAGCAGTGGAAGGAGGGTACAGGACCTCTGGTGTTGTTGCTGCTTTTCTATAGAATAGAATGCTCTGAATAGAATTAGACAAGGTTGGGCTTAAATGCATCAAGTGATACTGTTGTTTAATTTGCATTCATGGGAAGCTTCCCTGAATGTGATAGCTTGGGCTCCGCTCTGGAGCAAGGATGCCAATGCTCTGCATGGCCCCTGGGCTCTGGACCATGCCAGGCTCACCTGCTGCCACCCAGGGTCCAGCCTGCCTTGCCCTGCTGCCTGGACCGTGGTGCAGCTCACAAGGTGATGGGTTGAGGTTGAACTGCCTCTTTTAGGATGTCCCATTGCCCTTCCTCCAGGCATGAGCATCACCTCCTGATTCTTCCCATCCCAGTTCAGCAAGTGCTTGGGTACAGAGCAGCACAAGACGGTTGTGGGTCCTGAGCTTGTGATCTGAGCCTTCTGCCAGAAATTCCTTGAGATCCTATTGCCAGTTGTTGAGTCTTAATTCCAACAGAGACTCCTCAGCGTGAGGTGGGATTTGTTTTGACTGTTTCTTCTTACAAGGATACTTCTTGCTGGAGCACGGGGAAGAGCAGAGCATGTCTTCTGCTTTAGCCTTGGTTGGTATATGATGGCTAGTGAGACTGCTTCAGACTTAGGCAGAGGATGTGCTGGAGATATGAAGAAACTTCCCCAGCTGTGCCCAGTGCCTGTTTTCACCTTGCTGTGCCCATGGGTTATCAGATCCTGAGCAAACTGGCATCTCAAGCACATACAATATTCAGCAATAAGCTCTGTGGGAAGCTGGGCCCCTGAACAGATCCAGGCCAACGATGCTGAGCAGTCAAACCAACAGAGAAAGTAATTTCCAGTCGTACTTGAAAACCTTGAACTGGTGTTTGTTGTAAATTCAGACTATGTTTTCCCTCCATGAAGCAGACAGCACTTGCAAGATGCTTAGAAATTGCGGTTGTAAATCATCTCTCCCGGGAGAAGGAGAAGAGTTTGGAGCATTGCCGTCAGCCAAAAGCTGTTCTTTGCCCTCACCTTGCTGTTCCTGTGCTGTCTGTGGGACTATTTCTGAACAAGCCTTTACCTCTCTGAGTGTGCTGCCGGCTGTACCCACACAGGACCGAGCATCAGGAATTGGGCTCTCCCCTGCATGGTCCATCTGCTCCCATCTGCAGCACACACAGCTCAAGGAGCAGTCAGGGAGGCCGAAGAGAGAGATGCATGGCCATGGCTATGGGGCTTTCCAAGCTGGCCATCATGGAAGGAGATAACTGGCAGCACAGTCAGCCTTGCCAGAGAGAAGCAGGCTTGGTTTTAAAAGATGTCTGTTGGAAGCAGGATCAGTTTAGTGGTGTTATAAAGAGGCTGCAAGGATGCTTGATGTCCTCTGGGTCTGAGGTGCAGTAGTGCAGCAGGGTTGAGCTGGTTGGCAGTGTGCAGGAGAGGTGCTGTGGGGCACAGAAGCAGGACCCGATGCTGCAGAGGTAGTTGGACCCCAAACCAAGTGTCACAGCTCATAGGGACAAGTCATTCTGCTATGTGCAAAATGCAGCTAAATTCTTACAATGCAAAGGGCCAGCTCTGCATCTTGACTCGTTTCAGCATCACCCATTGGTGAAGGCAGGAGTAAATGACACTGGGGATGTCTGTCCCCAGGGCTGGGACCTGGACTGTCATTTCCCCCTGCATTCAACCCATGGGAAAAAAGGGTGATACTTGAGGTCATGACGTGTGAATTCAGTAATCCTTATGTAGGAGCAGCAGGACTAAGGGTCAGCAAGTGGCTGTTGGGGTTTGGATGTGCATGTTGGGGTCCCAGTGCTGCGGGAGCAGAAAGTGCTGGGTGCCTGGTGGGGATCAGGCCCCTTTCTTGCTACAGCCAACTGCGAGAACAAAATCCTGAGGTCACAATTCCCAAGGGAACCAGGGATTTGCAGAGCTTCATCATGATCCTTGCTGCTGCCCGTTGCTCGCTGAACCCATCCGTGATGCAGGTCTGCTGCCTTTTAATTTGCCAGATTTGCTGGCTGAGGTGCAAATGGATAGGGACTGACCGCAGGGATTTCCGAATTGCCAAACACACAAAGGCAGGAATCGGCTCTGTTACCTCTGAATTAACAATCTCGTTTTCAGAGTGCTGAGAGCCTGTTTCGTTAGCACTGGTGTGGTGCTGTTGGTATGCACTCTATTTAAAGCTTAATAAAGGTGTTTTAATTCCATGCTAACTGGAGTCTTGTGGTGGAATATACCACATCATGTAAAGAAAGCTAAAACTAAGAGATGCAAACTGTTAAATAAGCTTTAAAATGCAAAAGGATCATTTTATATTTTCTTTTTCTCCCTTGAAATAGATCCACACAGCAAACACACAAATAAAAGAGGTGTGCTCTGACATCCCTCAGTGATAAGAGACTATGCACAGAGATTATGTTTATCTCCCACCAAAAATCTGCTGCCTGAGTGGACCTTTGGAGCACCTCTCCTTGGAAATCAAAGAAGAGAATAATTTGAACAACAGAGTTTAGTTAAAACACAGTGATATTTAGAACAGTGAGCTCTAAGTCAGCGTTTGGGGGTTGATCACTGTTTAAATCACTGTTCAGTGCTGTCTTTGTATCACACGATGGTCAGCTGCAGGAGAGAATATGCTTTTAACATCTAAATAGTAGCAGGTGGACTTATTGAGACCAAGAGCATACAAATACTTAATGCAACTGTAAACTTATATCAAGTAACATGTTTGAATGCAGAAGCAGCTACTGCTATGTAAGCATAATGAGCATACAGCTAATGTTGTTTTCCATTTCTTTTCCTCCAGAGCTTAGTCCTTCTGACCTGTAATCTGTATATTTGCTTTTATAAACATGTAATTAGGTTTCACAGGGCACTCGTTGCTTTGTGAATTGTACTTATGATTGTGCTGGGCCCTTAGCTTTAAGCAATTCGTGTGCTTGTGTTATTTGATTAAAGCAAAAGTCTTCTTGAGACAAATGCGGTGAAGGAAAAAGGAAGCTATTTTTTGGTGGTGGTCAGGAGATGTGTGGTGTGAATTTGGGACATGTCCAATATTGGTTGAAATAAAACCCAAACTGGAGCTAAATTGCTTACCAGAACTGCTCGTGTTCAAGGCAGTGGCTGTTTAGATCATGGGTCACAGGCTAAACTCATGCCTGAATAGAAACTCGGATTTCCCCCGAGCAGCCTCTTACTCTGCATCTCCTCACCATTGTACAAGACCAATGTGAAATTAGTCTTGTGTTTTCTATGTTCAGCATAGTATGTACTGTACTTTGTAATGGGAAGTGGCTACAAGTCCTCAAAGATAAACTAACATATTTAAAACAGCAATAATTACCACTGTAAAGCAAATGAGCATGTGGGGAAGAGCGCAGGGAGACAGCTAACGAAGGTTATACCATTAGGAACAACACTGGCATCAGTGCTGCTATTGCACCTGGGGAGCAGGGTTAAGTACTAGGAAAGGCCATCAGTCTTTGACTTCACCTTGGTAGAGAGCGTGCCCATGTAGGATCCCTCTGCCTGAATCGTTCCTTGGTGGTGTAAGTCCTTACCCAGCGCAGGTGTTTCACCACAGCTCTAAAGGGTGAGTTACTGCAATCGCATTCCTGGTGGGAGAGACAGACACAGGGAAGAGCTGTCAGAGCCGCACAGAGGAAGGCAGATGCTCATTGCCACAGTCTCGTGCCCCAGTGGGCTGTGCTGCTGCACTGGTGGGGCTCCACAGTAGCGGAAAATAGAATAAATGAATACACTTTGCTTAGAGAGGGAAGCAGAGTCAGCTCTGGTGCAAAGCTGTTTGCGTACGTATTGGTACAACCCAGTTCCTGTAGCAAGTTAGCCCTTGGTGTGCTTTAGGCACTTGAGTTCCAGCCTACAAAGCGTTATCCTGATGCAGCGTGGTCTCTCCATCTTCCATTGGCAGAGCCCCAGGAGCCAGCCAGCTCCTGAGGGACAGAGGGTGTCCTTGGGCAGAGCAGGCGAGGTGCTCCAGATGGATGACTTGTAGGTACTTAAGTTCTGTTCCTGATGGCCGCTGTAACTGTGAAAATTAACCAGACCTGCTGTGATAAATTTGGTTATATAAGGTTTATTTGGTTAATTTTTTATAAGTGAAAACTGAAAAGATGAAAGAGAATTGTAATATGAGAGCAACTGCTGTAAATAATGTATGAATGAATAAAATCTAAAACTTATGTCAGTTCTTTCCTAAACTGTATTGCTGTCAAGTTACTGACACCACGGTGTAGGCGCTGTCTGCATCTTTTCCAGCTCCAGCAAGGGCAAACACCACTCATTCCTATATCCATTGATAAATGGGGATGTATGGGTGGGTCATGTGTGTCCTTAAGACTGTATTTCCACACTGACTAATGCCAACATGTTCAGAGGTGTGAATGTTCTTGGAGCTGCAGTGCTGGTTCTGCCCTGTGAGGGGGCTCTGCCTAACCTGAGGCCACATTGCCTTCATTTGCCGATTGAACATTCCCACCCAAAATCCCACCTGAGCTCAGAGGTAGTCCCAGGAAATGTCCCGTTGGAGCAGAGAGGACAAAATAAAACCACACAGTGTCTTTCCTTCTGCTGCCAAGGACATGAAGTGATAGAGTGGGCTTTATTGCTGAGGATGCTTTTATGGTAGAGATGCTACCATGTGTGGCATGGGGTGCTCCCAAGCCACACAAGCCGTTGTCTCTTCCCTGTGCGTTTCCTTTAGTTAAAACCAGCACAAATGGGTTGTTCCCACTCTTTGTGCATTAGACCTGCACAAAGAGGCTATTTCTGACCAACTCTTCAGCATCTCTGTGAGGCAGGGAAGTGTTAGTCCCAGTTTGGGGATGGAAATGGGGCTCCAGCCTTCAGCCCAATTAGATACAGTTGGAATAAACTGATCACTGCTGAAATGGCCTCTGGGGTGCTTATTCCTGAAAAGCAGCAAACTGGCTCTGAAGATGACCCAGGCAGCACCCCCCAGCAAGGGCAATGGGTGCTATCACCTTCCTGATGCGGGCTGAGGCCTTGGGAAGTGCAGGGTTATCTGAGGAGCAGGCAGGCAGTGGTGTGAAGGGTTGATGCCTTTGCCTTGTGTGGATCCTGCCCCCATCACGTGTCTGCCTTATCCAGATGTGCAGACACCCCATACCAGTATCACTCAGCAGAGGGGTACATAATGCACCTCTGGGACTGACAGTGCAGTGCTGTGGGATTTGGGAATTTGGGAGGAGTTTGAGAGGCAAACAGCTGTAAGCTCATGCACATGCAAAACCTTTTGTTTTGCACCAAAGCTACTAAAAACCCTTCACCCTTTAGTAAAGTAACAGGGACTTGGCAACAAAAGCTATGAAAGTTTTAGAAGCTGTATTGTGGGTGTGCTGTGCCTTAAAGCACCTCAATTAGCTGCTGATTGGGCTCTAACTCTCCACTAAGGCCACACATCCTTGTCCTGGTCTCCTTTTCTTCCCCTTCACAGTGAATTGCTTTAGATAAAACATGAGAGTTCATGGGGACAAGGACTTTGCTCCCATTCCCTGTGCTCCCAGGCACATGCCTCATGCTCTACATGAGACTGGACCTCAGGAACCCTTCCCCTGTCGCAGGCTTCCCAGATTCTCAGATGTTCTCAGATGTGGATTTTATTCTCCCTTCTCCTCCCCGGGTACAGAGCAGCTGAGCGATCCAAGAGGTGCTTGCAGGGGGTTTAGTCCTTTTTGGACCCCTTTGGCCTGACAAAAGCCCCCTGCCTTGAAAAATAACCTCATGCTACGTATAAAAGCTGCACAAACAGCTACATCTTTGCTGCAGCTCAGAAGGTGGGTGAGAGGAACCAAAACCAAGCCTCTTGCAGCTGAATGCATAGCATATGCTAGGGGAGCAGGGTTATGCCTGCACTGCGGATGCCCTAAGGCAAATGCTGTCCAGCTAGCACTAGAGATAAATCCCATCAGGAACACATAGAGAAAAATGCATGAAGAGAAGCAGTTCTTTCATTTTAGTGCATTTTATCCTGCAAAACATCACCTAAAATAACTTTGAGGTTAACCACAGGGAAGGAAAAACCCACATTACGTTTTATGTGATTCTGCTTCACAGCGCAATTTCTGTTCAAAATGTTCTCTAATGCAAGAATGAGGCCTAAAAAAGGCTTTTTGTTATTATTAGCCTGTGTATGTGTGTCAATTCATCTAACAACTCATAAGAATATGTGTATTTCTATAATGCAGCATTTTTTCTCTTATGAATGTACAGATGTACATTATACATCCACCTCTCCCATTGAGCCTAGTGTAAGAAAGAATCCAACTGGAGATACTCCCTTTGCATTGTGGAGTTCAAATGACATGGGAAATTATACTGACCTACCACTACCTCCATTCCCATTAAGTTCTGTAGGTATTATACACAGGAGGAAGAAAATCAGCTCTGTGCATCAGATTCTATTTCAGATAATGTTAAGTGAGACATCAGCATCTTGGGAGGGGGGCTGAAGAAAGAGTGAACAAGTGAAAAATGAAAAGCCTTGGGGGGAAAAAAGAGAAAAAAACAAATCACACTGAAAACTCATTTCTACAAATGCAATAGTGTGAAAACTTCCAGTAGCTGTTGTGCTGCTTTGGTTCCCAGGCAGCAAAAACTTGCACTCGGGCACATTAAGCTGCAGCATTGATGTGCTGGATTTGAATGTTTTATAGTGGCAATATTGGTCTCCTAAATGTCAGATCATACCTACGATTATCACTCACAAATTCCTTCAGTCTGTCTGTGGGGAGGAGGACTGCAATTCCCCTTCATGCTTCAGGTCTATGCAGTGTTTAAAGCCAGCATTTAAGATTTTGGGCATCCTGGCAAGGTTCCCTCACTGTGACTTGCAGAAATCCTGTGTTTAGTGGAGGCAGATTCTGCTTTTTCACTCTCATTCTAGCAGAAACACAATGGATTTTGATATGAATAGTAATGCTCTCTAGAAATACAAAGGACATGATTCAGCTGGCTAAACATATGGATCCAGCGTCATTTGAGACACCTCATGTTTAGACGACTTGAAGTGAGCCCAACCAGACTGTGTGCATCGCTTTGGGAGAGCTAATAAGCTGGAGAGGCAAACAATATTGTTGTCTTCTCCCTTACTCCCATGCTGAGTCATTTAGGTTTATAATATGTTATGTTTGCATAGCAAATGTGATCAAGTCACACAGATAGCCTGAGCACTTGCAAGTTATGCAGACTAAGAATAAATATCCTTTCCCCCCAAGGGACTGTTTGTCTTCACAGACTTGTAACGTCTGAGGAGCACAACTCAGTCACATGATTATCTATTATTTCTACAGTAGTCTTCTAATTCATACCAGTCACGACACCTCTGGTCCTAGGAATGTGCCCCTTCTCTGCATAAGTAAACATAAAGATAGATTTCAATAGGACAAATACTAGCAAAATGAGCAGGGTACGTGATAAAGCAGTTTCTTTGTCATTCACTTCAGCAGAATTAATCAAAACACTTCAATATGCTAATAAACAGCAAAATTATTCTTTGAGCTGGTTTGTTCCCCCATCATGTCAGTGTCAAAGGATTTGTCACAAGAGCTTCCGCACAGATTTTCAGTAGTTTTTGCATATATAAAGAAGTCTTAAGGGAAAACAGCACAGAAGCTCAGGCCCTAAGAAAGGCCATGTCAGATGTGTAAAAGCCCTGAATTTAATCTACATTGAACATGCTCATATAGTATAATATATCCAAGTCTGTCTTATTTCCCTTCTTGTACTCAAAAACTCATTCTTAGGAAACTGTTTTTAAAAGTTGTATGATGAAACTGAAGACATATTCTTCATCAATGTGCAATAGCCTAATTCTCCTTGCATGTGAACAACTGCATGTTTAACTGCACGCTGTAAAGTTCATTCTGTAAGTGTTCAGGTGACTGGCCAGAGGCCACAGAGCTGTTGCCCACGCTGTTGAATATTACTATATACAATTTATTAGGTGAAGAATGAGGTCAAGGTAAGGAACAACGTTCAAGATTGTTTCTTTGTTCCCCTTCCACTAAATTAGAGAACATTACACACATCTGCTGACTTTCACTTTGCCACTAATGAGTTTAATAAAGGTTGGGTGAATTACATGTTGTAGAGCTGATGAAGACAAGTTCAAGCTGCTTTCATTCTAGTGCATCTAGCTCTGACCAAGATGCTCTAAACCTGTGTGGTTATGGCTGCAATGGAGTCTTCAGAGTGTGATTAGCATCTATGGTGAGGATAACTCTGTCCATTGCATGCATTTTAAGAGCACGACCAGGGTATCTTTGCCTTTTTCCCCTCCTTTCCTTCACGAATACTCAATGAGCAAGGCTTTAAAGGGATTTGTCTGGGTCTATGAGTTGGAAGAAGGTGTTAGAGCAGGGAAGTAACATGGCGCACTTGCTGAAAATCTGTATAGTAACTTTTTGATTAGCTCACTAGGACATGAAGTTCTTGGAAGTGAGATACTTATTACTGTTATTTTGCCTGTAAAATGGTTTAATTAAAGAAAGCCATTTGATTCCTACTTAATTATTAGTTCTGTGAGTTTTACCAGGGTTAGACATTGAACTTGTAAATACCAAGCACTTTGTCTATCCTGCTCAGTCTAATAAAATCCATTTATGACTTCTATCTACAAACCACCCCAATTATCACAAGTCCTAGTCTTCAAATGGGTCAGTTCCATTTCCAGCCCTCACCTAGTTTACGAACAGAGGAAGAATCTGGTTCTGGCACTGGAGTCCTTTAGGGTGGGCTCTCAAAGGTCATGCTCAGTGCAGATGACTTCAAAACAGTCTCTAGAGACAAGGCATGACAGAGTCTAATGAAAACAAGAAATACAGATAGCGTATGCCATAAAATCTGATACAGCCTGCCTGTACAGCCTACAAGCTATTAGCTCCATGCTTGTGTCTTGACTACCATCATTGACAGACGCTGCTCTTTCACAGACCTGTGCCATACCCCAGTGGAAGGAGAGGACCACTTGATTGTTCCACAAGGAAGTGATCTGAAAACCTCAATTCCCTGTGAGCAAAAGTCTATCCCAATGTACACCGTGAGGAGGAACATCTCGCCCTGTAAGCAATAAAGTGTCTGGAAGAGTAGTGGTAGAGAGACCTCATGGCTCAGATGAAATGTCAACCAACCTCAGGCAAGAAATTTGATGCACTTCAAGATACACACTGGGAGGCTGCTGTAAATTGTACATAGAGGTTGCTCTAAAGCTACAAAGCAGGCTTGAGACCTTAGATCCCTGCACTGATGTTCAGGTTTAAAGTTATCAGTACCAAAGAGTTCAAAATCTTCTTGTTGCTTAACTGGAAGGTTTCTTTATAGCATCCTCATGCTTTCTGAATTGAGCCTTTTCCATGCAGGTTTCATTTAGCCTGCATTTTACCAGCTGGATTCTCTCACATCGCCAGTCTTTAGGGAAGGGAATATACATTTTTCAATTGCATATCAAGAAGGATTTTTAAAAGTGGCTTTTAGTCTCACAACTTCATGGACCAGGGGATATGACGGTTTTTTTCCCTATTTCTCCAAGTCAGTGAAAGGAAATTTCAGGAGATTAAACACTGACTTACTTAGTCTACAACGTGAGGCTACTCATGTAGGCAGTAAAAGCATTTCAATTCCACAGTTTCCTCACTATTACCAATGTGTTTAACTGCATCACAAACAGGACAATAATTTAAGCTGGCAGATTTGGAAAGAAAGAAACAAGAATAAAGAGACTTTGCTGCTGCTGGGGAAGGAATGTCCTTGGGCTAAGAAATAAAACATGTCATTGGCAGATGTTGGCACAGAGTACCAATAAGTGAAAAAGAGCAGGAGGTGGAGTGGGACAGGGAGTGAGCAACACCTACTGCTAAGGTAATTTATTGAAACAACTGAAATACAGGAAACTCGAAATTAGTTTTAAGGCCACAAAACCACACAAAAATAGCTTAAAAGCTCACTTGTGAGTCAGAAGTTGATGGAGGGGAAGCAGGGACAAGGAAGTGCACCCCTGTCTCTGTACCATAATGTGGAGCATGAAGGACATGGAGGATGCATAATGCAGGAGTGATGTTAAAAGGAAAAGCCCTTCCAGGTGAAGGGCAAAGGATATGCGTTTCCCTGGGTTGTTCCTATGGGCAATTACACAACAGAGTCAGTTCTGCTTTTTTTCTGATCTATATACAATGACGTGTTTAAAACTCCAGATTGCAGACTGGAGACAGGAGAGTCAAGGCTCTGCTATGGGATGTGGTAACCTGAAGGCTGGGCATTTGTGCTCTTTTCTTTTTATTCCTGCCCTCTCTGGCAAAGTGAATATTGATCAGTTCATATACAGTGGCCAGCCCCAAGAGGGAGCACAGAAAGCTCCTCCGCAGAACATCCTGTAATCTGGTGGTTCGCACACTCCGGTGGATGATGGATGTTGAAAGCCTTTCAGGGAGAAAGGTTTCCTACACTTTGTAGATAAAAGGACAGCAGCAGCACCAACATCCATTGCTCTGGCTGCCTTTTGAATGAAGGAGCTGCCTCTCCAGTGGTAGAACAAAAAGCCATGAATATCAGTCGTAAGGAGGTGAATCCCAGAAGGCAGCACTTAAATCCCAGAGGGGCAGAATCAATCACACTTACGTATTCAGAGGGCTGGCAACCACAGGATATGTCTCAGGCATTTTATGGAGTGCTAAGTCAATATCTGAGTCTACAAATGCTACGTGACGCCAACAGTTTGCCAGCTCCTGCTGCTCCTGCCAGGCTGAGTAATGCTCAGTATTCCTGATATTAACACCCGATAAAAAAAGGGGCCAGTAGTTCATTTGATCCATGATGGGCTTCTGGATAGGCAAAGATAAATTGTCCAGCTCAGTAGGTCGTTTACAAATTGGAATAGCTCCCTGCATGGCAGGGATGGACACACCAAATGCACGAGCAGGAAATGGAGTGCTGGGTCTGGCTCTGAGGTGGGGTGCAACAAACAGAGTTTATGACCAACTAGAAGTGTAAGATGCGCTGTATTGCACACAGAGGAAGCCAAAGCTAATACATTTCACATTGTGCCTGTAAGGTTCTGACGGCTTTCAAACGATCCATCCTCATGCTCACCTTTGGGTAAGTCACAGGCTTTTGTGTAGTTTTGCTATTTCCATGCTCCCATCCTGAGCAAGTTCAAGAGCTTTTTCATCAAGACATGCTCCATATCCAAGGTCCCAATAACACTTACTCAGTAACACATTGCTGTGGTCATTTCTGTAACACATTATGCATAAGGAATTAACAATGAACAGTCACTGACAAGTAGGGATATGTGCAGGGAGAAAGGGAAACCACAAAGAGAGGCCTGGAGAGCTTGAAACTACTTTTTGCTCGACCCAAGACCAAGATCCTCTAAAGATCAACTGTGGATGAGAAGAAAACCCTCAGCTATGGTTTTGTTCAGTATGAAGAAAAATCTCTCTGCATTAGTTGAGACAGACTCCATCAGAAAACTCCAGTTTCTCCATCCCAGTAAAACCCCAGTGATTTGGACTCTTTCCCTGATTGCAAATTAGAACCTGACACTGTCATCCTGGTAGAATGCAGAGCTGGACTGGGTGGGATTCTAGCTGGGAATAACTTAGCAGGAAATCAGAGTGCTCCAGGTTTGCTACTGATGGCTACTTGGACTCAGAGTTATTGAGGTTGTAAGGATCCCTGATAGCCATCTACTCTAATCCCCAGCTCAAAGCATGGCCAGCTTCAAAGATGATTAAGGCATGGAGGTGTATTTCTTTTTACTTTGTACAGAGCCTCTTTATAACTAGTGACACAATGTATTGGAAACATCATTTAGCATTAGAGGTGTAAACTGTGGATCCAATTTGCTGGTGTCATTGAAGATCCAGTGGTGCCTTTTCCGATGCTGTGTGTACTGTTCTCAAGGCCTTAATCCCAGAAGCTAGAACTAGAGTTGGAAAGGATCCCAATGGGCTCCTCAGCCACTGCCCCAGTCCTGCAGGAGGTCAACTAAGTATAAGTATATTGTGATATGAATTTGTCTATCCTGTTCTAGAAATATATAGTAATTAAGATCCAAAAGCTCTGCTCAAGTCCATTCAAATGCTGAATTATCCCTAGCATTCTTTCACAAGGCTTGCTTAACAACTTCCCTAGTTATACCTTGCTGAAATTTAAGCCCCTATCATCTCATTCTATCTCCAGGGGACCTATAGAGCAGTTTATTACCATCTTTATGACAGCCCATTTCATACTGGATGACTGCTTTTAGTTCTCTCCTCAGTCTTCTCAAGGTTAAAGGACTTAAATTCTTTCACCCCACAGCATATTGTCTGTAACTCTGGTCATTCCTGCTGCTTTCCTATGGATTCTTGTTGCTCCACATCTTTTTTGAAATGCAGCTCTGAAGATTAGGCAAAGCATTCAACTGAACTCAATAGACAAATATGTATCACCTTGGGGTGATACCAAATATCACCAAATATACTTGGGGTTGAAGTGTGGGGGGGAAGAGGATGGGGGGTTGATTATGCCATTCTTGATCACTGTGCAAACACCTACAAATCCCCATGTCTTTTCCTGGTATTGATACCTAACTAGCTGATCCCTACTGTTGGGAAAGACGGTGCCTACTTTTGGCTATCTAACCATTTTTGCTTATAGGTGAAGCTTTGCACTCATCCCCACTGAATCACTTCTTTTTGTTCATTTTGTACTATCATTCCCCAGATAAAAGCCTTTTGAATTATAAACCTGATGGACAGAGTGATTTAAAGTGAGATCTAAATTCTACAAAAGCAATATAAACAAAACTAAAGAGTTTTCTAGAGAAGGATGATTCATTATCAGAAAAATACTTGGTTTACTGTGCAATTATGAATGTCTGAGCACTGAATGGCCCAGACTGGAGGGGTAAGATGAATTAAAGAGATGACCATCAACCTGGTCACCAGGGAATGGAAGGCATTAAGGGATATGGAGAATGCCAGGAGAAGGTGAAGGTGAGAAGTTAAAGGACTAAAACATTTCAGTTCCAAAATTAAAAATCAACCATATCACAAGCCATAGTATCAGCGGCAGCACAACATGGCCATAGAACTTGACTAAAATCCAACATTCACAACGCTTTTTTAACCTCATCTGTGACCCACAAAGGCCCCAAGGGAAGATGTTGACTTCTCCCAGCTCATGTGTTACAGAAGCTCATTATATTTGAAGGAAAACCTCCCTGGGAAGCTTATTTCATTTAACATCACAGTTCAAGTGAATGGATGGGAAGATAAACAGAGGTGGGGATTGCTGGCAGGCGAAAAGAGTGGCCCAGCTTTCAAAGTTCTTATAAGTGTCCTTCACATACAGATTGGAGTCAATCACCAGCCTAAGCTGGCTTTGGGGCACAGCTTAGAGTGAGAAAGAGAAGGGAAAAATACTCTGACAGAAATCCTGAGGAGATGTGTCTTCACCTACCCAGATCCCAACAGGACATTTGGAATAAATCAGCAATTAACTAATCTCTGGACTCAGCTGGATGTGGGCTAATGGATCAGTGCGAAGAGGCCAAGGCAATCCAGGAAGAGATTTAATTTTGCTGCAGCCAATTCCATACTGAAAGGCAGGGTAAAGGCAGCAGCAACTCGTGGGGAGGATGGAGGCTGATTCTCAGGAGTCTGTAAGTATAGTTCTGTGCTTAACACACAAATTGGAAAATGGGATTGTAATAGGATGCATGACACTTTTGAATAATTAGAAGTGAGAAATTCAGTGTGCACAGCAGATGAATCTGCCAAAAAATGAAAGGGGGGGAAGAGAGAGTTTTTTCAGTCAGTTTTTGATACCATGGATAAAATGGATCATGAAATGAACAACTACAGGAAAAATACAGTTATCCAGCAAATTGTCTCCAAAATGCCATAAATGCAGCAATGCCATGCCAAATTGTAGAGGGAAGCAAGATGAGGGCACAGAGGTTAGAGGCAGAAAGATAAGCAACCTTTCTTTTAACTTGTGAACAGTTACTAAGGAGAGGTTTACTACCAATAGTAGCAGTATCTATGAAGTGCAGGGAATGGTTAGCACTGGATAAGATTATCAGTGTAGACAGGAAAAGCTGAGGAAGAAAGAATCTAAAGATTATCAAACTAATTAGCCTTAATGGAGGAGGTGATGTGGCAAAACACACCACAAAATGTAAACATCATCTGGGGGCTGGACCTTCAGAGTTCAAAAACCAAGCAGAGAGGATCAAAAATTGCCTGGATTTACAGTGGATGATAAAGGCACACTAGATAACATGAAAAGGTCTTACAAAAATGGGTTGTAGAAGTGCACTTCAAAGATGTCTCAAAAGACCCAGCTGATGGGATGCTGCTGTTTTCAGTAGAGCTGTACCAATCAGGTTGGGGAAGTTTCCCAGGAAAGCAAAACCAGGATATGACTGAAATTTATGTTAAATCCCAGAGACACCCTGCCTACTACAACTGTTGCAGAATGGCAGAAATAAGAGCTGATTTCCTTCCACTCCCTGAATCATCGAATCATAAAATCATTTAGGTTGGAAAAGACCTTTAACATCATCAAGTCCAACCATTACCCCAGCACTGCCAAGACCACCACTAACCCATGCACTGAGGGCCTCATCTACATGGTTTTTGAACACTTCCAGTGATGGTGATTCCACCACTGCCCTGGGCAGCCTGTTCAATGCCTGAGCACCCTTTGGGGAAGGAATTGTTCCTCATCTCCAATCTAAACCTCCCCTGGTGCAGCTTGGGGCCATCTCCTCTTGTCCTATCGCTTGTTACTTGTGAGAAGAGACCGATCCTACCTCACTACAATCTCCATTCAGGCAGTTGTAGAGAGCGATAAGGTCCCACTGAGCCTTCTTGAGCTGTCCCTCAGCTGTTCCCCATCACAGTTGTGCTCCAGGCCCTGCACCAGCTCCATTGCCCTTCTCTGGACCCGCTCCAGCACCTCAATGTTTCTCTTGTAGTGAAGGGCTCAGGTGTGGCCTTACCAGTGCCCAGTACAGGGAGATGATCACTGCCCTGCCCTGCTGGCCACACCATTGCTGATACAGGCCAGGATGCTGTTGGCCTTCTTGGGCACCTGGGCACAAGCTGGCTTATGTTCAGCAGCATCAATCAGCACTCCCAGGTCCTTTTCTGCTGAGCAGTTTTTCAGCCACTCTTCCCCAAGCCTGTAGTGTTCCATGGGGTTGCTGTGGCCCAAATGCAGGACCTAGCATTTTACCTTGTTCAACCTCATATTACTGGCCACAGACCATTGATCCAGCCTGCTCAAATCCCTTGAAGGGTATCCAGCCTTCCTGGACCCCTTTGTCCTTCAATGATGTTTCCCAAGGAATTCTGCCAATCAGCATCCTAAACAGGCCAAAGTCAGCCCTCCAGAAGTCTAAGGTGTAGGTTTTGCTGACCTCCTGCCTGACTTCTCCAAGGATTGAAAATTCAACCATTTCATGATTGCTTTGTACAAGACAGCCTTCAACCGTCACATTATTCACCAGTCCTCTGCTGTGAACAGCAAAGCTAGCCAGGCATCTCCCCTAGCTGGCTCACTAACCAGCTGGGTTAGGAAGTTATCTTCCACACCCTCCAAGAGCCTCCTGGGTCGTTTCTTCTCTGCTGTGTTGCACTTCCAGCAGACATCTGGTAGGTTGAAGTCCCCCACGAGAACAAGGGCAAGTGATCATGAAACTTTCTCACTTGTATGAAGAACAGTTCATCCATAGCTTCATCCTGGCTGGGTGATCTGTAACAGACTCTACCAGGATATCAGCTTGGTTGGCCTTCCCCCTGATCTTCACCCACAAACATTCAGCCTTCTCACTCACAACATTGAGTTGCAGGCAGTCGATGCACTCCCTGATATACAACGCAACCCCACCACCTCATTTTCCTTGCCTATCCTTTCTGAAGAGCCTGTAGCCAAATGTTTCTGACAACCTGTTAATATCAAAAGGAAGTATGCCAACCACAAGTGAGCCAGTGAGCCAGAGAATAGAGTAAATCCTGGCACAGAATGAGGCAACACAGGTGGGAAGGAGGAATGAAATCCCAAAACATTCCTGGGGCGGCTTCTAGTACGGCACTGTATACTTTGATGCAGTGCAGCAGAATATTCAAAAGGAATTTCAGCTGTTGCCCAACTAAAGAATGACACAGGATCATAGGGAAATTCAGGATGGCTGGGACCTTGGGAGGTGAGCTATGTGGTCAAGACCAGGTTACTCAGGGATTTATCCATGTCTTCTAATGGTGAAGTGAGAAGATATGTTTTAGGCCACTGAGGAACTCTATCAGGATGCATCATGCAATCTTCATCCGGTTCTTTGGCCTCCTTTTCAAAACAGGTTAAACAAGAAAATGAGACAAACAGTTTCTGTCAACTCACCAAATGAGTTTACTTTTAAGGGCTTTTCTTAATCATTACCAAGAATAAATGATGTCCTGGATGCTTCAGCAGATTCATTCTCCCAATCTACCCTCAGTTTTCGAAAGTTGAGAGTTTTTTTTCCCCTCACACTTAAAATGTCTTGCTCACATAGAATCTGAGAGCAGTGTTTGAACTACAGTTATTATCAGGTTGGACCAGTGTTCAAGATCAGAGTCCCACCATTCCACAGTAGTATGTGGACATTATAAGAGTCAAGTCCTGAGTAGATATGTACTGATCATGCCATACCCATGCAAATGCCAGGAAATAGCTGTGAGGTTGCATGTCTCACAGGTACCAAGTCAAAGTGTTTTCAGATAGCATTCCTTCCCCACTACTGCACATGGCAAATAATGAAAAGATTCACAGATGATCTAAGGGAAGATTCAGGCCACCAAAGACACAACTGAAATTAAACCCAAAGACACAAGTCAGTTCAAAAGGGGTTATTACTGCTTTCAGAGAATTAATTAATGCAATTTCTTCCCACAAAAGATAGCTGAAGATAAGCAGAGCCACTTATTCCCCTCTCCCCATCTATTCTGTGATCTCCCACACTCATTGATCATTTTTGTTGGGTTCTGCACTTCAGACAGAAGTTCTGTTTCTTGCTTTCTCAGTACCTCTTCATAGGTTGTGATAAAAAGAACATCATTTTAGAGATCAAATTGAGAGTTTTAAGGATTGAAAAGGGCTCTTATGATTGCTTCTGCTCCAGCATACCCATGTTTTACAGTCCCTTTCATATAGAACTAAAATAACCTGAAAAGGTGGTCATTGATTAGAATAAGGGTCTTGAGTTCTCTGGTGTGAAATTATTGTGCCACCCCAAAGGAATTCCTGGCAGTCATCAAATACAGAATATTTTCACCTGTATTTATTTGGGAGGAAATCTGTGGTCAGGTCTGGTCTTGCTTCCCTATAATGGCTCTTTAGATTCAGGCATGCTGCAGGGTAGCTTGCCTAGGGTTTGGAAATACTGCACTGCCTTTATTTTATAATTACACATAGATCAGCACACAAGTGTGGTAAAACTGATGCCTTGCCCACAGGACCTTGTTGGGAAATGAATTGCAAACACTACCTTATCTCAAAGAGCTTGTTCAAGGAAGTTATTGCCATGCTAAAGAGACAGATACTACTGAAATTTAACAATTTGAAAAATACAGCTGTTTCCAAACCCTATATTGCCATACAGGATAGAAGGCAAGTGGGAATGGATTGCACAGTAAAAGAAATTATCCCAGAGGTTCAGCACTGTTCTCAGTGTCTGGGATCTTACGAGTTAGTTATAAACTGAGGAACTTTGAAGCCAAAGCACTTCAGTGAGGTCTGATAAATCTAATAATCCACAAAATCTATACCTAAACACAGCAGCACAGAGCAGATAGTAAAGACGAGATACTCACCTGGGTATCCAAGAACAGAACCAGAAGACTGAGAAGACATCCTAGCATTTGTAATTCATAGCACAGCAGACACTGGTAACATGTACATCAAAGAGCTCTGGTCATGTCGCTATGTCATAAATCTATAGATGACAACTCACAGGCTACAATTAGAAGAAATCACGTTATTTATCAGAGAATCTGGAGTACTGGAAAGATACCCTGAGTTCATGGTATGCATCCTGCAAGTTGCAAGGATGCAAGCCTTGAGGTTTTGGTCACCAACAATCCTCCAAAATTATGTTAGTTTGCCTTTTGCCCTCCCACCAGCATATGCAGAATGAGCCCTTGAATGTATGTGATAAAGCAGTGCCCTTATTGCTTGGTTCTCTTCCTTTTGTCAGCTGATTCTTTACGAATCGAAAAACAGGAAGAGAAGTTGTAAAAGCAGAAGAGGCAAACCTGGTGCCCAGGGGAGCTCTCAGTCTCCCTCTGCAACACAAGAACAAAATATTAACCTTGCCTGCTGTATGACAAGCTACACAAAGTGCATGTGCCTGGGGAACTGTGACTGACAGTCTTTTATGAAGGGCTGTGTTTGAAAATTTGTTCTGGATGGTGACCTCTGCATTTCTGTAGCTTCATACTTGAACAGATGTCAATTCACAGGACAGGATCAAGGTTCTTTATGTTCCTAAGCGTGTATTTGTTTTTTGTTAGGCTGAAGGGTATGCCTAAGTATTGATCAGGACTTAAAAAATTCCCTATCTAGTTTAAAAGTATGCATCCTAAGAAGTGTACACAAGGTGGAATCAGCTGGGAAACATACAAAAATGCTGACTTTAATACAGTGGCAAGGTTAGCAATGCAGCCTTACAGAAGAAAAGCTTAATTAGTACAGGCCTCCTGAACACAGTGTGTCTTCAACAGGAGTGAAACAGATGAAGCAGTGGAACATCTCACATTATTCAATGCCACTGCAAGCACAAAAGGCTCCAAAATGGCAAAAAGCAGAAGAAAATTAGTGCAAGCTCTTGTCTGATGAAAAGGTGGAATCAGACCCTCTGCCCGCACAACCTGGTGCAGTGTCACAGCCATTCAGGCTGGACTCTCCCCCAACCAAAGAGCTGACCCCAGTTAATACACAGAAGGTTCTGACTTTGCTTACATGGCCACTCCTAATTTTATAATAATCAATTTTACAAATGACTGACTCATTTCAGCTGACAGGTTATGTATGATTAATAAGCAACATCAGAAAAACATGTTTAATAGTTTAATGCCTTTAAGCACAATGCAAAACTGTTTAACGATACAAATTAAAACTGCTGTAAGATCTCTGTAACTATATATTTTAAAAATTTAAATTATATTACTTTGATCATTTGAGATCTAATGCTGAAAGGTACTGGACACCTCTTTAAAGTTCTGTGCTTGACTTCAACTTCTAAGTAATTAGGAGACTTTGAGGACAGTTTCATATTCTACAAGCACAGAGGCAGAACTTGGCAAACAGCAATGTTATGAAACAAACTCATTTAAAAAGTAAACTCTACAGAAACCCAAAATGTCATTAGCAAATCGAAACATTAAAATAGAAGCCTGAGCCTTAAAAATATATAAGGCTGAACCCTAAAATTTATCTGAACCATATTTAGCATTGCATCAGTAATAAAAATAACAGATTAGGCAAAACTCACTTCTTTAAAAATATTCTAAGGTTATAGTGTACAAATAGAGTTTGAAATTAAGTGAAGTGACAACAGCCTGGTTGCTTTTATTGTGTTTAGGCATCCAGATTTGTTTACCTGGTTTGCTCCAAAATCCTAAATATAAATTAAGCTGGAGACTCTTAATTTCCAAAGAACTCTTCTTCTAAGTCTGTGGAACATGGCATTTAATATGTGATGCAAACCAAGCAGCTGCCTTCTACTCACAAAATATAAAGTAAGCTGAACACAACATTAAGAATTTGCTGATACTGTTCAAACAGTGCCAGATTACAAGTATTTTTACACAAGCACTTCACAAAATATTTAAGTCTAAACCTCTAACTTGAACGTATTTGTCACATTCCCAAAGGGTTAATATTGTCTTGCTTCATTTCTTACATGTAAGTAATTTAGCTCTGAACAAAAGCAGCTCCCTGCTGGTTACCTTGGCTAAAGGAAACACAATGAACTGGTAAAAACCAGTTTTATCTCACTGCTGTTGCCTAGGGCTACAGACAAAATGAAGTAAAAAAATTCACATGCAGAGTATTAGGTGCTTATGAAAGATCCAGCAGCGCTGTTGCCTAGTGATTCAACAAGGAATCAGCATAGGCCAATGAGGTGTACGGGTCCTGAATAACATCCCCGATGACTGCTTTACATCTCCTGCAATTCTGTCATACACCCCCATGATTTCCCAGTGGTAAGAATCACTTTCAAGGGAACCTGTCAGAGAAAAAACATAAAAATTTAAACAAACACACACATCACATATAGTGAGATTACTATTTTTGCTTTTCCCTTTGGATGTTGATACTGCTCTAGATTACATGCCTATCAATATGTCCTTCATACCTATTAATACTTAATTATCACTACAATTTTGATTAAAATACCTTAACAATTCAGACTAAATTTCCATTTTGAAGTTGCAGATACATGTTACTGAATCGCAAGGAATATGTTAAAGCAAAATTCATCTTTTTACATTTCTCAAAAGAGCTACAGAAGCAGAGTGTTTATAATCAGAGCTTTGTCAGCAATGCATAAACATACTAGGGTTTTTTTAACATCTGCTTTCCCAATTCTGGGGTATTTTTGTTGTTGCTTTGGTTTTATTTCAGTTTGTTTTGCAGTTACTGGTGCTCTGTTACACAGTAGATTTTCTGACATGAAAGCCGCCTCATTAGCAAGGACTATATTTTGGTAAAGAAACTACTTCAAAGATAAAGCATCCTTTTCCTCAAAGAAGAAAAAGAAATCTTTCCCCATTAAGACTATGTGTGTGCTCTACTTTAGTGACATTTTCCCTGTGTATTAATAAGTAATATTCATATTAACAGAGCATATAATACATATTTAGTTAAAGCAAGTGTACTGAAGGAGAGCAGGAGCATTTCATGAAAATCTTTTCATCTCCAATATCTCTAATCTTAAAAGACATCCTTACTGTATAGAAGGGTAAACAACATGAATAAAAATACATATTTTTTTTAAGATCACTCTCAATTTTTAATTTGAGGTCAAGCTGTTGGTGCTTTATGATTTCTATCTGGCTTCTGCCATTGATACATTCATGATGCTTCAGAGGAAGATGGAAGTATCTTCATGATGCATTTAGTCTTAGGTGCAGTAGGAGCAAAAGTACGTTATGATTCGCACAGTAATTTGCTCAGGAAAAGGAGACCAAAACACGGGTAATAAAACATGTATCTCCAAATACTTCTACTGCCTATCAAAAAGTCCTTATCTTTGAAGAGCCTATTGTCCAAGAACGTGTTTCTGTTCACCTAGTAAAATGTAGTTGTTGCTTAACAGAGAATGACATACTGAATACATTTACTATTCATTTTCAAGATGAACTTGTCAGTGTGTGATAGTAAACACCTTAGAGGTGAAAGAGATTGTGTTCTAACATGGTGTGTCCCATTTTGTCCATAGGACATTAAAATCTCCTGCCATTAATGGCTTATCTGAAATATATAATACTAAAATTATATCCTGCCCATGTAACTATGAACACTCTCATTAACCATGTAAAGTGTTCATCTTTCTTAGAAACCCATTAAATTGTTCATACTTTATTTCATGGCAATCAAGGAAGAGCTGTAGTGTTGCTGTTCACTTTGCATACTGTCAGCAATACCATATTTGATTATCTTAATGAACCTTATAGCAGCATGCGTGTCACATTACTAATACTGTCATTAAAAATATCCAGATGTACACCTTGAAATACAGTCTTGTTTTGTTTCTCAAGGAATTTGTAACTAAAGAAGTTAGGTAAGCACAGTATAAGCACAGGTATACAATGTAAGCAACCTACAGAAATGCAATTTATAAAGCTTGAGAGTGTCAGTGCAAGCAATGTATAATGCTAGAATGGCCGAAAGGTCTCACTTGACCAAATCTGGTGAACAGGAGTACAAGTTCTCACAAGGCTTAATGGAACAATGAGAAGGGGATTCCAGCACGGGACGAGTAGTTTAGATCTCCCTGATCATGAGAGATCCTCCTCGTGATTCTCTCGCAGCTACTGTGGGAAAGATGGGCTCCATAAGAACCCAGAAAATGTAACTGCAAGACCTCCACAGAAAGCATCACAGAAGATACAGAAGATCTGGAGGCAGAAATAGGAGCTAGAACTCAACAAGTAGTTTTATTTTTCATCCATTTCCATTAGTGCAAGTCTGTACATTGCAATCATTTCTGAAATAAATAAACTTTTTTCTGTCCCCAAATCCTGTTCAGTAATAATGCTGAATGAGTGAGCTGTCAACACCAAGAACTCTGTTTCTCAGGAAACTGGAAACCCTTGGACTGTTGGTCACTTAATAAGTATAGGGATCCCCAGGAACTATAATCCTTTATTAAGCAACAAGAACTGAGAGGTAAGCTAGGGTGAAGTGTACAGTCTTGTGAGAGAAAAATAGAATTCTTTTACAAAATAAGTACAATTAGGTTCAATACATAGATAGACGTAGTAGTTGTGTAGCTAGCTACTCAGTTTTTACAGATGTTGTTCTGGTAGATGTCCTATACTTAAAACACTGACCAGTGACTTTGTCTGTTTTGTATTTTAGGCATACACATGGAAATGATAAAAAGACCAATTTTCTAAGTGAAAATTACTGAAGAAAGATCTTTTGCAATAGTTTTTCAGCAGTAATGAATGCTTGGCACATTTAGAAAGCCTATTAAAGGCACATACTTCTCACTCTACCACACCCAGCAGAAATCTCATGGCGAAGGAAATAGATTTTGAAATTACCATACTGCATTGCTAAGACAAGAGTAGATGACAATCACACTTTCCAAAACGGAGCTTGAGTTTCTTTCAGTTATTTTCTCTCAGAATTTTTATAACCATTTAAAAATGCAATTGCTTTCAAATACGAAAATGAAACTATTGAAGTGAAAGGCAAAATCGTTGTCTCTAGATTCTCAGTAGGATGATGACAACATACAGAGCTAAGTTTGCCTCAGATGGTAAGGGGAATTCAAAATTGTTCCTACCTTTAGTGGCACTTCCAAGGCTGTGGTTTGCTGCAGGGATTCCATTGTTCTTTTTACCAGTGCTGTAAGGTAAATTTGAAAACCTACAGCTTTATTTTCCGTGATAGAATTGTTACACAGAAAAACAAATAAACCACGTGGTTTATATTCTGTTATATAATATCTGTATTTCTACATTAAAAAAAATCATTAACCATTTACAATTTTTTCAGGGGGTTGGGTGGGGTTTTTTTAAGTTCTATTTTATCTCTCTTGGAGGTTCAATTCCTTATTTTAAATAGAATTTTAGGGTGAAATTTTGGCAGTTATTTAGCTTATATAACCCATAAACATGGAACTCCAGCACTACTATATTTTATATAGAGGTACAGCATGTACGAGTGCTGTATTTCTCAGCTTTCAAGTTCACTACTCTCAACTGTGTGTTTGGTGATATTTTATACATTTTGATCTTCTTACACAGACGTAAAACTCAATCTGAAAAAACCAAGCAAGGAAAAAAAATACTAGAAGTCTGAACTGTTGGAAATATCTTATTCATCAAAGTAAAAGCTCAGAGCTAAATTTAAGACAGGTCTTCGCTGTGGGGTAGCAGAGTGATCAAGAATCTAAACAATTAAACTTCAGTATGATTTATGCAACTTAACAACTCATCGCGTCGTAACACTATGCTCACTATCACTGTGCAAATGCATCTATAATTGTTCCAAATCTATCAGCTGGGATCAGATTTGTCATCCTTGGTCATGCCAATTAGGGTTTTGCATGACAATGTTTGCTGCTGCAACACAATATTGTTCTAACATAAATCAATGAGAGATTCAACGGATAAAGAGCTTTTAAAAAAGGAATAACTTTCAGCTACTGAAAGTGAAATAGGAATACCAGGGAGCCCCAGAACAAAAGTTATTGAGCAACCTCCATTGCTCTGACAGGATGTCACCATGTGCCTCACGGAATTGAGAAGTATCAGAGTAGGCAATACGTGATGATATGCAATACTGTTAGACTGAAACCCACATGAGTACTTAGAAGCCTTTTTGGAAGTTATCCCTTGATGCGCATCACATTGCTTTTGCAGCTGAGGGTAGATGCAAAGGAGCAACAAGAACTCTAAGAAGTTGCCTATGGTTGTTGCTCTGGCTGCCACTGAAATCTTTTCTAGTGATGCCATTAGAAATCTCTTCTAATAAAGAACAGTATGGAATGTTCTATGTCACATCTGTGACACTGTGGCTGGCTTGATAACAATGATGAGGTTCTGCCTGAACAGAAGTGGAGTGCTCAGACTGCTGGCTCACTCAGACTTGCGTGCTAATGAGCTGTCACAAGATTTTCCATGAAGTCCAAATTATGCAGTAACTCAAAAGATCAATGCCTGAAATGCCAAAGCTGAGGAAACAGAAACATTTGTTGACACAACATCTACACCTTTATATTTGCTTCATGTTAGATCTGAGGTAGTTTATGGTCCTGTATAAGACATAGCATTGTTTTTGGACAGCGGAAGCAAATATCGCAACCAGATTGTGAAAGGGGAAGCGCTGGCCTAAATAATTATCCATTTAAAATGAAGTCCAAGTCAACATGGCTGTTAATAGAGGAGTGTTGGACTGCCTCCATCTTGAGAAGCTCACTCTGAACTTAAACAAGCTGCCAGCTCCAGGAGGTCAGCAATACAGCCAACACTGGGGCATTCCAACCAGGCATCATGCCTTCAGAAGGCAAAGGGATTGCCAGTCAGTCCCTCCGCAAGCATTTTTTCCAGGCTATGGCTGTGCAAGGCTTTTATGAGAACATAACATCTGGATTCTCTGCCTTTCATACAGAATTACTCAGCTCTGTAGGTTCCACCAAAGCACTTATGAAGGGCACACTTAACTGTGCAACAATGTTATTTGAGCTGATAGACAGCGAAACAGCAATAGAGCATCAGGCAATGGGAGAATAGGTCTTTTTGACACAAAGAGCTCCAATGGACAACAAAAGATGGAGCACAAGTCAGTGGCATCAATTCATGGGTTGAAAGATATGAGTGGTGCTGGCTGGATATGCACTGAATGAAACCAGTTTTCCTCTAGTTCTTTAGCCCTCTGACTTTGACTAGTTCTCTCCTGTATAACTGTAAGCCCCAGAAGAGGGCTCATGGTGTCAGCGATGATTGCTCTGTTTGTTCACACAGTTTTTGCTTGAAGGCAACTGGCATGATCAGAATTCTGCGACATTCTTAACTGCTCTTAATTTCAAAAAGCACAAAGTGGCCACATCAGTGAACAAACCTAATGGTTCCTCATTCTCTTTGACTTCCCATCATGACCTCTTTATGGGTTTGTTCTGCTTTCTTTCTTGGTTTTTAAAGTGTCAGTTTGGCTCCCCATTCTCTTTCTCATGTCACACTGACTTCTCCATCTATTCCCAGAGTTCAGTGGGTGCCATAGTAAAACCATTCATTTCGAGCAATCAGAATGTTTTTTGCCGGCGTTTCAGCCTTTTGAAATCATGCCTTTGCAAGTATCCAAAACATTTGCCTGCACCTACTTTACAACAGCATTTCAATGAAATAATAAATACATAGGAACAGAAATAGTGGCTGGATTACCATTCCCGCTTAGTAGTCTGCTAATACAGTAAACAGTGAGGAAGGAAGCATTTAAACTAAATGACAGTCTTTGCACAGAAATAAATAGGTAAACTAGCTGAATACATTTAGGCTGGAAATTTAAAGTCCTAGATTTTGGAGAGATGAAATTCCGGAACAGTCCCCCAGTGGAGACAATCATTTATAAATGGTATGTAATTGCAAGAGAGGTCCCCTTTAGTCCTATGTATCTGATTTTCCTGCTACTCTCTCATATCTCCTTGAAAACTCTCCTGCTTTTCAAGGCTCAAAATAAACAACCCAGACATACACAACTGTATCTTCTTTATCTCATATACATCACAGAGCGTGGTCACAAACAAAAGTGACCGCAATGTTTACATACATCTGTCCCTATCACTGTTAGTTTTTCTTTTCTAAGATTTAGATGGAAGCTTTTGGTATAATAATTATTTTTGTTCAGTCAAGAACCTAGTATATCTAGGGCACATAAATTATTCATTTTAAAATGTTCCTTTGCAGCCAGCCATATGCTGCAATGGCATCTGTAAAATGCTGTTCTCCCAACCTTTGCAACTTAGCTCTCAAAACCCTCAGTCAGCAATTATGAGATTTGTTGATTATACTCATCCTGGAATGCTTTGTAAGTGTTAAGAGTGCCATGCTAAAAGATTATGTATAAACAAAAATTGGTGACAGCAAAGCAAAGAGGTCATAGAGGAACTGAAATTTTAACATATATTAGATTTTCTTGATACTGACCAGAATAAACATGCTTATTGAAAGTGTTGTGAATAGGAACAAAGAAAAGACACGCATGCCTACTGTGGAACAAAAGCTTATTTGTCCTTATCAAACTGAAGACATTTTTCAAGTTCATTCACCTATGAAATTATGATTCCAGAAACATGTCAAAGCTGGCCAGACACATGATCTATGGAATAGGGCTTTTTGCAAATTGAAAGCTATCTGGAGGCATCTTTAGTTTATGCACCAGTGTTTTTCAAGTTAGAAAAAGGCAGCTCAGCGGACAGAAAATGTCACTAACTTGTGATGACTAGTTCATTCTTATGTTCTTCTGTTACTTGAGTTCCCTTCTCATGTCCGCTTTTCTATGCAGATGCCTTGGTATCCATTGAGTCGGAAATCGTAGCAGAATAAAATGAAATTTCATGGAATTTGAACATGAGTCAAAAATCAGTACTGGAAGACTTAAAAAAATAATCTAAGACACGTTCTTTAGATAGTAACAATCTAACTGACCTAAATCTCAAAATAAATAGCCTTAGTTTATTCTGATGTTTTTCTTCAGCTGGTCCTTTTGATGTTCTTACATTTAAAGTAGGTATTACAGCTGAAATATTTTATACCAGGTAAAATATCAAGCAAAATATTTAAAACTGCATTATTTTACGTGTACCAAATATAAGAACAGATGCAGAAGTGAACTTCTTTAATTCTATTAATAATGCATTATTATAAATGAGTTCTAAAAAAATAAACCTTCAAAAACTGCCCTAATGCACTGTGATATTGAACTTACAGTACTGGAATACACATATTTCTACAAAAATACGTTATTGCAAGTACCGAGTGTCTTTAATTAGTCTTCTCACTAATGGATGCAATTAAGCAAGCATAGTGACAAGGAACCATCCATAGTAAACACTACTGGCAAAGTTCACCTTTCAAGTCCACCAGGTACATACGGAGCACGCATCAGAAGCCAGATTTTACAGTTATTAACTATGAGTACCCCTCTATGGCAAAAAAATTTAATTACTCTGCATTTCTTCACCCCAAAGTACATTCCCCCTTTTAGCAGTAATGTATTCAGAATAATTCAAGGGCAAAGAGGCATTTCAAACAGCATGGAGAGGTAATCTCAGAAATAGTCTCCATAAAATGAAAAACTGGGTTCTGTAATTCCTGAATAGCCTTCCAGAGTCCATAGAGAGACTCTCGGTTTGATATGGGGACAGTCTGCCTACCTGATTACACACACTTCAGAACTCAGAGATGCTGAGCTCTCTCAGATTCAAGAGCTCAGGTTTTGGCATTCCCAAAATATCATCTGTCTTTCTGCTTCCTGGGCTGCTGGATTGCTCAGGATGTGAGGAAGCCAGGCAGGCAAGCTGGCTAGAAACCAGGCAGATTATTGATGGTAAAGCTGACAGTCTTCTGCCAAAACCAAACCAATTTCTGCCAAATGTTTTGATTTGATCTTTCCAAGCGCTTTCTAATAGAAAAGGACGATTTTTAAAAAGCTTTTTTGCTGTCTTGTTCTTGCCCTAAACAGAGAATTGAGGGAAATAATATGCCATATCTTTGTTGAAAATTACACAATTCAGAGTAGCACGTGCTTTATTGTATTTCAAACTATGTCAAAGCTTGGACACTCAAAGCCTTGTTACAAATAAATGATGTTTTGCTTTGTCCACTCAGAATGAACCGTATGCATACTATAAAACTGTGGGTGATGGCTTCTGTTTGAAGAAGGTACTCTTCCAAAATACAGGTAACACCTAACTTAAGTAACATGCAGTATTCTGTGCAAAAGTAGGTATTAGGAAAAAAGAACATCTATTGCTTGCCCCTTGTTTATGAAATTCAAAAGATTCAAAATCATTCGTTGGGCATAGATTATTAGATGAACTACAAATTGGGATTCTGTATACTGAAAAGTACTGAAAATTCTTTTTGTGGACTATGAAGTCCTAAACAGGATTAGAGAAAGCATCAGCATTCTGACTGCCTTGTGGCAATGCTCAGCCTCCTCTCAGGAGAGTCTTAGAAGCAGACATTTTAATGTTGTAAAACTATACAAAAGAGACATTTCCATACAGGAAATGCTGCTGCGAAGGCTTATGTTCTGTGCTACAATCTAATTGAAATAATGCAGTTTGCCTTTATGCTCTTCATTTATAAATCTTAAGATTTATTTTAAGCTTTCATATCAATTCTGCAAATCAGAAAACTGAGACACATGCATTCATTGTTGCTTTCCTGAAAAAGTAGATCAGAAGCATGACTGGAATTAGAATGCAAACATGCTGAATAGTAGGCCAGTGCTTCTTGGATCACGGTAAATGCAGAAGACTAACACAGCACTGAACAGTAGTCCATTAAAGCCATCAAACACTACTCTTTAGCTTCAAATCCACGTCTTTCCCTTTACTGAGCTTTGTGACTGTACAACTGAGATTTCTCTCTGGATCATTAAGCTGCAGGCTGGAAACTGCAAGTCAGCAGATTCTGTAATTTCAAGTTTCTGAATGGACAAAAGCTCATTAGATTTGTAAAGACAAAGCTGACAGCTAAAAAATATCAGCAAATAAACATAAGAAGAGTTTTCTTCCTTGAAAAAAAAAGGAATAAAGAACTTTGGGTAAAGGGATGAAAACTATATTTGAACTTTCAAAGCCCCGAAGTGAATTAGAAGGACACATCCTACTGACACTCCTTCTTTGGTTTGAAACTCACATATCTGATTTGTTACCTCAGTTAGCAGCTCCTGAATTGGAAAAGATTAGGAGAAAAGAGTCTTCCTATTTAGTTTCATCTGAAAGGAATCTAGGTCAACTGCTCTCAAACTGCTCTGTGATGTGAACCAAAACTGTTCACACCAAGGACTGGGGACAATAGGAAGATCTGCTTCATCGTCATACTTCTGACTGGAAGTTACATGCTGGTGCAGATACACCCTTTCTCTACCTATTCAGATCAAGCAGACATCTCATTAATGACACTGAAGGAAGAGCCAGCTTCAGTCACTTTAAAGACAACAACTTGGATTAGTTCTTTCACTAGTAGCAGATCTATTTGCAAAACACAATCACAGAATGGTAGAGGCTGGAAGGGACCTCTGAAAGGTTCCAGCCTTCATCTGGTCCAACCCCCACTGCTCAAGCAGTTGCCCAGGACTGTGTCTGGATGGCTTTTGATTATCTCCAAGGATAGAGACTCCACAGCCTCTCTGGGCATCCTGTACACTGCTCAATCACACTCATTGTAAAAAAGCATTTCTTGCTGTTCAGAGGGAACCTCCTGTATTTCAATTTGCATCCATTGCTTCTGGTCCTGTCACTGGGCACCATTGGGAACAGCCTGGCTCCATCCTCTATGTCCCCTCCCTTCAGGTATATATATACATTAATAAGATCCCTCTGAGCCTTCTCTTCTGCAGGCTGAACAGTCACAGCTCTCTCAGCCTTTCTTCATAGGAGAAATGCTCAGTCCCTTCATCATCTTTGTGGCCCTTCACTGGACTTTCTCCAGCCCATGTCTCTGTCCTACTGGGGAGGCCAGAACTGGATGCAGTACTCTAGGTGTGGCCTCACCAGTGATGAATAAAGTGGCAGAAAATGAATGACTGAAGAAATGAAAAAGGAAAATAATGTCTTAGGGTTGGTCTTTATTGCTAAGGGAAAGACATTTTATCACTCTTCTGTTCTGAGGTGAGTGAGTATACATGAAAGCTAATGTAATGCAGAATTTTCTTTTTTGATTTGCCTCTTAGGGCAAAGTAGAGACAAACCTAAAAATCAATCTTCAAACAGCAGAATGAAACAAATTTACGCCATGAACACTCAAGCTTGGCAGCCTGTATTAAGTGAAATGATAATTTCCAAGGTACCCCAGAACTCTAGACTGCCCAAGTCCATTTCCCAAAGGTCACCTTAACAACTTCAATTACATGGTGACAGCTTTGAAGCAGAACAAGGAATTTCCAGGTACATTTGTTCAGCACATTGCAGGTAGATGTGGAGATATGCAAACTAGGTACACTGTAGTGTGTAGATCAGACACATCTCGAGTATTTGAACTGGACTCTTTTCATGTTTCCAGAAAAAAGCCTCTAGTCATCATGTTTCTACAGTGGGATTATTTATTACTACTATTCGTATGACAGCTAGAGGTTTTTTCCATTATGTTGGAAAAGTATTAATTTTGCTGAATTTATTAAAAATTATACTAGCAATGGAGATCAGAATTTGACCCACTGAGGGCAGAATCTGTGATTTTTTTATATGTATAAGCAACCATGAATAATTCTTATCTTTTGGGTATAATATTAGCTCTATACTTAATGCAAATTGATGTAAAATAAGATATTAAAAATACGTCTATGACGTCACAGATCTCATTCCGCACACTATGCTTTCTAACTCTGAAACTATGGCACCTTAAGACATCGTCTCTTTCTGGGTAGATACTGCAATCTCTCATAAATTGTACGGTGTTCTTGTAATTTAAAGCAGATTTGAGCTCCTGTATTTAGAGGTCAAATGTTAAGATACTAACCTGATTCATTACAATGCCCCTCATACATTGAACTTGAATATTTCCCAGGTTCTTAGTTTTGATTAGGTGGAATTCTCATTATGAACTAATACTCACAAGAGGGATCAGCGATGAAATTAGACTAATATGGCAAACTGTACTGTTTAAATGAACACAACATAAGAAGGTGAAATTAATTTTTTTCTTAGATGCTTAGGTTATAATGGAAGATATTTCTTGTATTGAATCATTTAGAATATTTGTGACATTATGATAATTGTTTTAGCCAAAGGTATTCTTGAGCTTCAAACTAGACCAAAGCTTGTGAATAAATGTTTGGTGCCTACAGGAATAAATCCACTACTTACTGGAGAAGAGACTCAACAGCCTCCTGTGTGCCCCTGTTTTCTAACTAAATTTGTACCAGATGATGAGACACCCTCTGGCTTAGGAAATAATGTCTGGAAGTAAGCCAGATGAGAGGATAAAAATGTAGGCAGGAACTTTTACTAACCCTTAACCTTGAAGAAAAATCTATCATAAAGTTCTCTAAATATAAAAAAACCAGTAAACTTAGAAATCACAGAACATTATATTCCTACATTAAGAATTTCACATTTTTTTATGTAATGGGCCCCAATCATAAGTATTCATATACTTTCCAAGCCATTCTTTTTGAGCTGGTTTATTTCTTTAAACCCCTTTTAAACTCTGGTTAGAGCATTATTATTTAGCTGTATGGGATTCACACATTGGATGACGGAGTCTTGATAAGAAAAGTAAATACAAGTAAGCATGTTGATGAACTCCAGATGAGGATTGTATCACGTTTTATCTACATAAGAGCCAGTGGTGGAAGACATCCAGAAAAATCAGCTCAGTATACATTTCCTTAATCATAAGAATCAACGTGCTGCTTCTTATTATATTAATTCTTTAATCCTCTGAGAAATCACAGGTTATAGGGAGAAAAAAAGGTGGGGGAGAGAGAGATTGTATTTACCTGAAAATTCCTGGATTTGAGAATCTTCTACTTCAAACAACAACTCGTCATGAATCTGGGCAATTAACCTGAAATATTTCAGAGACTTCAGATTAACGTAGGCAAGAAATTTCTAACAGTGTTTCCTATCCATATCATCAACTAATTGCCATATGCACAACTGATATGTTAAAGTGAGAATAAATGTCCTAAGGAAATGAAAAATTCATTAATGAATTTAGAAGGATTGCCACTCCACACATTCTGAAAACATAAAGGTCATAACCCCAAACTCTGCTTGCTAGTTTATAAATGTCATTCAGAGATTCTATGATGTGATAAGTTATTACTTAAAACCAACATAATTTGCAGAAAAATGTGAGCTATTATAGAGATAGGCTATGTTTTGTTAATATAGCTTGTTTTTTCAAGTTGAGCTGGAATAAATGCAGTTGGAAATGGGTGGTTTTACTAGTGCAAATTAGGTCAATAGTAAGAGTACTTGGCTCACTGGTATGCCAATATTAACTCCTAGTTGGCCAGTGATTTGAATCTTTTTCAGGAAATTAACTTTTCACTGAAGTGCAAAGTAGGTGCCCTCACGCTGACAAACAAGTGGGTTGAAGAGTGAAAATGTAAGCACACATACACAACATGATCTGCTGCCTTTGCTGTCAGGAGAGTTGCCTTCATAAGGGCAGAGTGTATAGCTGAAAGCATTAACATCTTGACAGCCATGCAACTACATGGACCTGAGCTCTTCAGCTAGGGCTGTTTTGTAATGAATTTATACTGCTTATTTGTTTTTCACTTTGTCTATATTAGATCTGTATCATAGGTCTCTTGCTTATGGACTCTGACTTAACTGTTCAGCGCTTACAGGAGGAGCACCCTAAATTGTTGGTTTGGGTGCAAAAGTACTTTCACAATAGAAATACTAAATATATTTGATTGAATCAAGTCCACAGCAGAATAGATACCATCTAGCACATATAATCCCTAAGTTCTCACTCAGGAAGGAAAAGTACTGCATATATGATTAGACTGTATTCCTACTAGGTATATTTTAGTACATCTTTAATTACTGTTGGGAATCTAAGTCATGAAACTGTACCACCTATTTCCAAATTGCTTTGCAATTTGTATAGAACATTTAAATTAAATGCCCTTTGTAGACTTTTCTTATTACCCAGTAGTGATTCAAGTAAATAATGCTTTACAAATGGCTGAAACATCAATATGGTTATTACTTATAACTTTTCACAGCTTTCAGGAAAATATCCTAAGATAGTTTCACACTGCCTTAAATTACAATGTGACATTGACTAACAGTGTGGTGAGCTCTAATAATAGATCTTAAATTATTAGTCACTTACAACACAGTCAGAAGCAGAGTGAAACAGATTAACATATTTTTAATAGGAAATTGGGACACAGGATACAAAAAGAAATAGATTAAAAGACCATGATCATCTTTAGCAAGAGAATACAGTTACATGACAAGATATAATTTCCCATGCAAGTAAATTAATTAAAGTAAGAGATTTCTTATAATCATTCAAGTGACATGTAAAAAGATATAAATCAGAAATAACTGTGAACATTAAATATTAATATACTGTGAATCAATTGAATAAGTGAAAATAATTACATTGATTAAACCAGTGCAATAGAAATGTGACTGGTTATTATTTTTACCAGAGTAGTGTCTCATGCCTTCAGTCAGGATTAGAGCACCATATATTTGGAACACTTGGTAAGAAGAACTTACAATATACATTAAACATTTTATTATAAATTCATCAGGATTTAGGAATGGAGAAAAAAGAACTGGATTTTCAAAACCACTCAGCACTGGATCATCTGATCACCTCATCTCCATGCTAAAAGTAAAACTGAGTTCAGGAGGAGCAGGGCTGGACCAGAGATTGGTGCTATATTATGTAAGCAGAAGCAATGTGAACTGAACTCAGAATTCTGTCTGGACAGCACAATAGACGTGACACAACTCTACATGCTCCAGTTCATCTACTGAAAGCAGCACAGCTCTTTTAGCTTGGTTCTCTGTCTGGGCTAAAGGACCCTGTTTCTCAGTGCTTGTCACCCTGAATAGCACAGCCTAGCAGCTCGGGTGTTTTGCCAGTTAATCGAAGAACTGCACAGAGCTGCAGAATTACAGCTACCCCATCTTAAACATCTAGTGATTAATTTGAAGTTCAGAACAACATTCTGTCTGCTAAAATACAGAACTAGAAGTTAGCATTGCTGGTTCTCTGTGTGGATCTGCTAAGCAATGTATATTCAATTGGAAAATAGGGATAAGATTTATCTCAGAGAACTAAGAAGAGAGATCTAAGAGATAAGTATTTCTAATACACTTCTGTTTTGGAAAGATATTACATAAGTTTTAATTAGTGCTAAACATGACTTCCTAGCTTGATGCCAAGAAGTGAAATAGCAGAGACTATTTCCTCCTTAATGTTCATCAGACAAGTTAGATTTCTTTTTTATCTCTTATCTCTTTTTCTTATTCATCTCACATCAACTTAATCCATTCTACTCCTGCAGATTTACAGTACAAGGCCAGCTGTATTTTTTCAGGGTTATTAAAGTAATAATTCTTGTATGCATTACGCTGCCATAAGCATTCAATCTGATATCAAGGCAGATAAAAGAAAGAATCAAAGCAATTTATACATTCAAATTTCATAGCTTTCACCATTCCAGTGCATGCACCCACCCACCCACTGCACACCTTGAGTGAAAGAACTTCAAAAAAAACCCCTGTACTTTCACTTAACACTTAATTGAATCAGCTTCACTTTGAAGGAATATTGAAATAGCAAGCTCCTCTCATTATCTCTTGCTAAAACGTATGGTAAACTAGATTAGAAATTGCAAACCAGGCAGAAACTAGTATCTTTTTTGTTGTACAGATAATAAAAATGCCTTTGATTTACAAGCTAATATTTTATTAACTATTTTTTGATTGCCTGCAATTTAGGCATCATTTTTGATGAGTACACACATGATTTCTTTTACTGAGAAACATGACCTGTGCCTGAGTATGGTCGCGGTGTGGAATGGAGATACTGCTACAACCAGCACCTTCAAATGATTCTGTGATTGCCACCCTGAACACGGCTTTGGACAACAGTTCAGTGTGTCCAGCACACAATATCCTTCTTAAACCATTGTGCTGCACCAAAGAATTCTAAAGAATTTTTTATTCTCTTCCACACTGCATTCATCATTCTTCCAGTTTCATGTGAATCAACGCAAAGGCTAAAACTTCTCAGGCCTTCAACGGATCCATCCAGTTATATATTACTGACTTATATATGCCAAAACAAACTAAACTATCATCAAGATATTTTTTCTCAAAGTATTGTACTTATGAGGCCATATTGCCTCCTTATGTATATTATTTCCTAGCACCAGGCCAGTTTGTCTAATATAGGAACAAATGAAGATTTTGTTTGCTATTGTAAAACAATATATTCCAGATCTGGACCTCTCTATTCTAATGTACAGAATTACAAGTTTTCCCATGACTACTTCAAATGCATTGCTGAGAAATAAGTACTCCATTGAACTAATAAGTACTCTATTGAACTGACTTCCATAAAACAGCTATTACCTTATTGGTGAGCAACTGCATTTCTTTACCATTAAAGGAAACATTTTGTTTAAACTGCAAACGAGAATGCTGTGGCATGACATGATGCAGACTCTATTGTAGGAATATCCCTACAACAGGGGAATAGAAGAGGACAGTGAAAGATGGGAGGAAAAAGAAAAACAAAACCAAGACTGTCATTGTAGTGTTTCTCGGAAGCTGTTTTTTAACAGCCATGTGCAGTGTTTCAGGCCATTAAAATGTGCCAAGAGATGCTCAAACTAATTAAATTCATGCTCCTTCTATAGTCAAGGGACCAAGGCAGGCTCTGACTTAGATGTTCTGAATTGCTAATCTGGAAAGCCCCAGCTCTCTGCATTGACATTGCTGGGGTACCACCTCCTACATTGGATACGTGCAGGTAGACAGAGAATAGCTCTCTGTACATTTCTGTGACACAAAAAAATCTTGTTTCAGAACTTAGACTCTTCCCCACAACCAGAGCAAGATGAAAAGCTGCAGAGAGACAGACAGACTCTCCTACTATAAAATCTTACACCTTCCTCCTGAAGCATCTGCTACTGGCCACACTCAGCAGTAATGGAGCAGATGGATGTTGGATCTGACTCTTCTTAGAAATCTCCATGTTCCCTACACTAAAACTGTATTAATTTTTTTCTGATGTTACTAATACTACCTGTTAATTAATTGTGTTAGTTTCCCCACAGAAGCCCATAGATTCCAGTGGAAAGAATGACTATTAAGTTGTTATGTAACTAAGGAACAAGGTTACAATAATTCTGTAGTAACTTTGTAGATTTTCAGGGTCCTTTTGAAGCTGCATCTATAAGGATTTCTAATGCAGTGGTATGAAAGCTATGGCATATGATATAACATGCTTGCATAGATGTTACCTGCATTAACTTGAAGCTACATCTTTCAGTGTTTCCATAATAAACACCCACTTATTTTGACATTTTAACATGTTAACAATAAAAATTCAGCTAACTTGTGAAATCTGCTTTCTCAGCAGCTGCATCATGAAGAGCAGGAATCTGAACAGATGGTTAACAAAAGAGAACAGAATTTCTGCATGCACCCAAAGTGTCTTGAAACATACCAGTCTAAAAGGTGATCCACAAAAGGCTTTTCTAAATAATATACATTTATTTGTGTTGAATGACCCATATAAAGGAACACTGCAAAACCTGCTACATCATGCATGTCCATTTAGCTGTGATATTTAAGCATATTAAATATATTTAGCTCTTTCTATAAAGAATTAATCATTCTGACTTGTTCTGGCTCACTGTGCACAATGTGTTCAGGTAACAGCTCACCATCTTGCGGATACATGCAAAATACTGCTTGAATGCTCAAGGAAAATAATGATTTTGCTAAGTCACAGCACACCTAGAAATGCAATGTTATCTGGTCACTTTGGGAAGCAGATAGCCACATACTGGAATGAGACAGCAGCTATGGAGAGCTCATACTCATATCTGACATACCAATATGATCCAGGATATTTCCTTCTGCTACTGAAATAAAAGCATATGTCTTTGAAACAAAAATTTTATTCATCTCTCAAGTAGAATCCAAAGTTTTTATCTTTTCCTTGTGATTCTATTTCTCCAGTATTAGGCTAAGGAGAAAAGTTTACAAGAGTTAATCCTTTAGAGACTATCTGCAACCATATATTGGGAATTGCGGGTACGTTCCAGAGCAATAAGCATTTACTTGAAAATCCTGGATAACTGCTATACAGGAAACGTAAGTAAAACCAATTATTTAATTCTTGAAGAAACAAGAGACATAAGATTTATGCCCAGAATTAAAGAAAATCATCATACAGTAGCAGCACTAAGCATTACTGATTGTGTTTGGTTGAAGCTACGACTTAATTAAGAAGTTGGTTTTATTAGTATGTCCTTTTATATGAATCTGAGAGATGATAAGCAATGAAGTACTAATGCTTGAATCCCTACACACCTTACAAAAATGTCTCTAAGTTCTAGTGTCAAAAACTGAAGCCACTTCCAACAAATGAATCATTTGTGATTTATCCCATGAATTGTATGTGAACAATTCCAGGTCACATAACACAATGCTTGTTCCTGGGATGATCAGGGCTGTTTCTAATTTAGCTATCTGTACAAGCGAACTGTATTTACAGTTCACTAACTCAGAAAATCATTGGGTTGATTAATGTGTTTGTTCCCTAAGGAAGACATACAAAACTTCCAATATCCACTGCTATTGAAAAGCAGCTGGGACCAAGAAAATAAGATCCTGCCTTTTCCTTTTATTTGCTGGTGGCTCCCTCTTTTCAGGGGGGGATTTATATCTGCCCTGTTGCTGAACCTGTCTCTTTAACTAGGCTCCGGACATGCTGGGAAGTATAGCTGTGTGCTTGTGGCACAGGTCCAGTGCTGAAGGAACAATAAATTGGTGAGAAAGCAGAATTGCTGGATTCACACCAAATTACTCAATAGCTCTGCAGACTTGTTAAATTTAATTTGCATGTTATTGGGATATTAACATCTTCAATGACTTTTTGAGAAGCCTGTGTAGCACCAGGTAGACTTTGGGTAACATCAGTGCATCTTCAGCTTACAAAGTGGTATTTTTTACAGAAATTTCCTCAGGCAGCAATTCTTTCACGATTTGCAAGCATCCTTATCTCTTACCAAGTTTCTATGCATCTGTCACTGCAATGATGTTTTAAACACTGAAAATAACTACAACTGTCCACCTGAGTTCACCAAGTACCTTTCCGCTCTTGTCAATTCCATAAATCTTTCTTTCAGTTGCTACTGTATGCCTTGATCTTACTTCAAAAGTTTCTTTGCTATCATCTGCCTGCAGGAAACACAATGTGGAGGTTCTGAGAGTTGTATCAAGCAGGTAAAACCTGGCACTTGAATAATTTATGCCAGCAGCACATTTTCAGTAAGCAACCTGGCCATCAGCAGCAGAACAACATATTAATGAAAAGACCTAAGTAAAGTGGAAGATGTCTGAAGAAATCATTTTGATTACTCATCAGTGCTGCACAAAATGCAGAGATGTTAACACTGATGCCAATAGATAGCCCACACTAATATCAGTTCCTTATTATATGTATTGCTCAATGCAAATCATTTCCAAGTAACTGATTGACTTTTCATTGTCAACAGCATAAGTTGCTAGGCTGGCATTTGAACTAAAAGATGAAGAAACACGAAGAGAAAAATGAGACTACTAGCCATTGATCAGTCACAGTAGAACATGCTGCTTTGTCAAGAGGGCCTCTGTGATCAAATATCATGAAAATGCGACTTAATTTCCTTCCCCTGACTTCCAAATACAATATCATATGCACAAACCATACCTGAACAATCTACTGATGACTACTCGTACAAAAACAAAGCTTCATACTGTTGGCTCAGAGCTTGCTCACAGCTGAACAGCTTACAATGAATGAAAACTGAATGCTGTGCTGTCAGTGGAGAAGACTGCAAACATACCTGCAAGCTAATACTATAAAGTGTAAGGCCTTATGTAGAATTTACTTTATTATTTTCATTTAATTCCAAGGTAAGGAAGACAGAATGCTAAGTGTTAGCCACTGCTTAGCCACACCTAATAGGATACTGTCTCTCAGTATATGGTTCATAATAACTTCTGAAGCATATATAAAAAGTATTTCTCTTTGATATGCTGTTCAAAGTGAAAACCCTGTTTCCAAAATTAGAACTTTAAATGGGGAAAAAAAAACCCTACAAGGGGGCGAAGACAGCAGAAAAGATAGTAATGTGTTATCTCTGGAATTAATACGATCTGATGATAATATGAGATTGATTACATTTCTCGTTTTGGAAGAGCTACCGTGCATTCCTACAGTTGCAACAACGGCAGCAATTATGCATTCACTTCCTTTTAGCAATATTTTTCAAAGCACTTTACAAAGGATGATAGGATCATTACCCTGGCTTGACTGAAAAGAAAATCAAGAAACAGAACACTGGAAAAATAACTGACTGAATGTGACCGGGCACACAACTGGAAACACAAATTTTCAAGTTTCAGTCTTTTGGCAAGACCACAGTGGTGCTTTCAAATGCCACTGTCCAACCAGGTGAGTGTTGCAGAATTTATAAAGGCACTGACTGTGCTTTTCTGTCAAGCCTGGCTTGTAAGTACCTACTAAATATTACAGCAAGGAGCCATTAGTGACTATTAAAAGGCTGTCCTTTAGCAGAGCTATCCAGTTGTTAATGGCTGGCAGGAGTTCAAAATTCCAGATTAAAACAGTCTGTCTCTTTTAGATGCCCTTGCAGTCTTGGTCTTTCCCAGGTGTGACATTCATAATAGGAGTAAGAAGGGTAGGCAGTGATACTTTTCTGATGCCTGGTGTAGCCAGTCCCCTATGCTTTCACAACACAAGAAAATTCATCATGTAAATCTTCAATACTTCCCCATGTCAGTGCCTCCTTAGCCATTTGGTGATACTGTATCTTTAAAAGAAATAGCTTTGAGAAAGAAAAACCCAAGTAAAATTTTCTGTTGAGAGTAGAAAACATTGGAAGGCTTTATCAGATGCAGCAGTAGTCACAAAAAACTTTGGCTTTCTCAGAATTACAACGAACGGCTAGTTCTTGAACCTAAAGATCTTGGTGCAAGGTAGGAACTACAGAAGGGAATATGCTTTTTGCCATCTCATCACCTCACCTAGCCTCTTCCATTAAAGACTTGGTTGCTTGTCCCAGAAGGCAGCTACTCTATGGCTAATCTACCTCAAAGTTACAACAGGCCACAGCTGCCAGATTCTGGTCTCTTCATTCAACTCAGGCACCATAAAGAATTATAATCAGTGCACAGAATCTTCCCCAAAAGGTACAGTGCAATATACTATAGTACATCATCCAAAATCAAATATATAAATGTATCATTGTCTGATATATATATGCAGTATCTCCAGCAAAGAACCATTTCCCAGATCAGATTTATACCAGTGGGCTACATATTTCTTTCTTACCTTTGAATTCAACACATGCATTTTATATTCGTAATTAGAAATTCCATCTTGAAACATTGATCAAATAAGACAATGCTGTTGTGTGTAAACGATACACACACAAACACACACAGAGTGTTTACAGGGTTACATATTATACATAATTGCAGAGTATGTTTGGAAGGCCAAAACCTGTTACTTTTTACTGAAATAAACTCCCACTGAAGTCTTTCATACATGATTGCTACAGCTAAGTTTATGATTTCCCCTTCTGGGTGACAACAGAAACACTGATGCTCTGCACTACCTGCTATCTCTGCTTTTATCTGAACTTGTACTGCAAAAAATCATGTTCTGCTGGATTGTTTACTGCAGCATTACAAAAGATGAGAAACCATTTGTTCGGGGTGTTTTTATGCATGTTTAACTTCAAAGTTTCTTTCTATTGCAGCAAATAATAGTGCCCACTGACTCTGTGCACCATCCCCTCCATCCTTTTGTAAGAGGAAAAGTAGACTTCATTATTTCTGCTAGTGATATAAAAATCTTGAGGACATTCTGTGATCTCCAACTATGTGCAGTCACAACAGAAGGGAATGATGATGACCTAGCTTTTCTTTAGCAAAGGAAAACCATCTACAGAAGAATAAAACATGTTCATTTATTTTGCTTGAGCACTGGCTTCCTGATTCCTGTTTTTTTTCCCAGCCCATTGAATGTTCAATTCCCATTGCACAATGCACTCAAAATACAGGAAAGATATGATCAGTGGGCTCGATTTCAAAGATGTAGAACTACCACTGAACTAGATCTGACTGAGTTTAAATGGCCCCAGGGCACTTCATCATCTTGGGATGGATTTACAGATCCAATCATTTAAGCACAAAGATATCTCTGAATGTATGATACCATCCCACAAGTCCTTGCTTGTTAAAAGATTCAGAGGCACACATGATATTTCTACAGCTTCTTAAAATGCCAGAAACACATCATTTCAACTAATTTTGTTTTAAAATCAAATAGTTTTGCAGTCATTCATTACTAACCTGGCAGTTAAAGTTGGAGAAATAACAACGGAGGTAAAAATCTCCACCATAGCCATTTTACAAAGATCAGCTGCAGATCCTAAGAAAGAAAGTGATCTGTTCTTAATTTAAAGCATGATAAGGGAAAATGTTCTTTTTGGAACTATGGCACAAAAATGAAAAACATCTGAAGATTCTGAATTATAAGAACTGCAAAACTAGCAGACTCAATTCGTGTAATATGTGAAATATCATAAGAGTAATAAATTAATTACATGTTAATTAAAACCAGAAAACAATAATATGAAATTATGTGTTAATTAAAGGTGACTTTGTCAGTGATGGCCAGGAGTTGAAAAATTGCTTTTTATAAGAAATGTCTGAAATTATCTAACTGTAAATTGCAATGAAAGTTTTACCTATAAATCAATTGAAATTTAATGTCATAAAAGGTTAGAACATTGATTCAACACCACATTTCCATTTGGAAAGTTAATTTTATGCTTTTTCATATTTTCATGTGTATGTAATGTATATTCATTACGTTACAGTGTTAAGAGCAGTGGTGCATAAAACAGTGTCATGTTATATAACAGATTACATATTTCTGGTGATCAAGAGGCAGAATGACTCTCCAGGCCTGCAGTTTGGTGAAGGCTCCTGTTCTGAACCACGCAACAGGGATCCAATACATTTTACATAAAGATTTATCAGATAAAATACAGAAACAATCCTTTAAGTAAGGATTGGAAGCCATAATTCTCCTTGTCCTATCAGATATCCTAAATGTACTAGACTATAGACATCTTTTTCACCCGATGAATTTTGTATTCTTTCTTCTAAATGGTTCAACTTCCAGAGTAGGGATAAAGAACAGCCATGTGGGCAGATTATAAGGCCACTCTACTGGGAGATAATCATAGAATAACAGAATATCTCAAGTTGGAAGGGCCCCATGAAGATCACCCACTCCAACTCCCTGCTGACTAAGAGCGTTATCAAGGTACTCCTTGAACTCTGACAGGTTTGGTGCTGTGGCCATGTTCCTGGGAAACCTCTTCCATTGACCGACCACCCTCTCAGTGAAGAACCTTTTCCTAATGTCCAATCTGAACTTCCCCTGATGTAGCTTCATGACATTTCCTCATGTCCTACTACTGGCCACCAGACAGAGGACATCAGCACCTCCTCCTCTCCTGCCCCCCTTGAGGAATCATAGAATACTTAGGGTTGGAAAGGACCTTAAGATCATGCAGTTCCAACCTCCCTGCCATGGGCAGGGACACCTCACACTAAACCATGTCACCCAAGGCTTTGTCCAATCTGGCCTTGAACACCGCCAGGGATGGAGCATTCACAGCTTCCTTGGGGAACCCATTTCAGTGCCTCACGATCCTTACAGTAAAGAACTTTCTCCTTATATCCAATCTAAACTTCCCCTGTTTAAGTTTTAACCCATTACCCCATGTCCTATCACTACAGTCCCCAATGAAGAGTCCCTCCCTGGCATCCTTATAGGCCCCCTTATAGGAAGCTGTAGACTACCATGAGGGGACCCCTCAATTCTCCTCCAAGCTGATCAAACCAAGTGAGCTCAGCCACTCCACTTAAGTATTGCTCTCAAGAACTTCCCACATCTTGGTGGGTCTCCTCTGGGCACCAATAGTTTGATGTCCTTCTTATGCTGAGGTGCCTCAAACTGCACACAAAACTTAAGGGGGGCCTGCACCAGTGCAGTATCGGGTGGGGAAATTACCTCCCCTGACCGCCTATGCTGTACTTGATGTACCTCAGGACACAGCTGCCCTTCTGTCTAAGGTAGAGTTCATAAGAGATTAAGGAGATAGATAGACTTAACACCTCTTCTTCATGGTTTTCTATGACAAACTGCCTCCTCTGAATCCCATACTGAGATTGTTTTATTCATTAACTATATCAAGTGCAGATCCACACCTGATCATTGAGATGGCCACATTAAGCTTCAAATACTTCTTTTGTTTTCCTGTTCAAATATGCAGTTAGGTAGAGCTGAATTATAAATGAAGAATATTATGCTGTGTATTGGTAAAAACTATTGAACTGGGAAATATTAAAAACCATAAAAAACCTATGACAGAACTGTGGGAAACCCAGCTGTAGTAAGTTAAAATACATTCCTGTCAATATTGTCATGTACCAGAAGAAGTTTTCTGCTATCAGTTGCTGCTACCATAACTGACATGCAAACTGCTTAAAATAATTATACTATTTAATATAATTATAACCCACATGTGATAAATGCAGTTTAGTCACTGTGATAAAATGTTTTAACATAATTAAGAAAGTTTTTACAGTCTTAAAGTATTATCTCATAGCTGAAATCCTGAAATTAAAAAGATTGTAGTCTTGAATTAAATTTTTAATAAAATTCGGGAATACTGAATAGTTTTTATTCTTTCCTTCATCCCACCTTCTAACATTACATGTTTTGAATAACAGTTACAGTGCTTTTCATCAGATTTGTCCTCCAGTATTACCGGAACCAACACTGAAATATGATAATCTTATTATTGTAGGTACTTGTGTTTCGTAGACAGCCCTGTGACAGCTTTGCCTGAGCTCAAGCTCTTTGGACAGATGGACATAAGCAAGTGCTGCTCAGAGGCCGTGCAGCTTTATTAATGCTACACTGTACGCTCAGCAGGACTCGCTGTATTAGCTCCAGCATTGTGCCTCTAACTGGAGAGGGCTGCTGGCCAGTTGGATGGAAACCCAGGTACATGGAACACAAGTCTCTGGAGAAGGTGGGACAGGCATGCCCAGTGTTACAAACATGTAAGCTCTGCTGCAGATTTTATGAGGTCATTGTAAAATTTGACAGTTGAGTGGCTACTACAGCAAGGCAGCCATCACTTGAGCACAGTGATTATTCAAGCAACAGGGTATCTACTAGAATTCTAGATCTGTACATATCCTTGCACAGTCAGTACTTAAATTCAGTTACTAATTATAAAGAGATCGAACATGACAAATACTTAAGTCATTTTTTAAATGAAACATTAAAATGAATAGTATTGGGAGAGGAAAAAAACAAAAAGAAAAAACCCACATGATCCTCTCAAAAAGAAAATTCAAATTACTTTTTAGAAAACACACCACTATCATGTCTAGAAATTACTTTTTACTTGCCTGTAAATTGTGCGCTTCCAATATAACTTAATGAAAACCCTGTCAACATCATCCAATTGCAAAAGTAATTCTTCTAAGCAGTGGCTTAGTAAGGATCTAAGTCTGCCAGCTCAGTTTCTGTATTTTTCTTGAGGTGGGTAAATGCTGTACAGGTGTGTGGTCCAAGCGATTTAAAGAGTGTGTTAATGCATTACATTAACTAACAGTTGAGCACTTTCTGCTCACTTTCACATTTCCAACCTATATGGCAAATTTGCAATGTTTTCTTTGAAAAAAAAACCCACCTTTTTTTCTTGCTCTCTACACAACTTAGTTTGAATGGTCCTTAGAAAGAATGAGTTGGGTTTCAAAACTAATAATAACAATGTACAATTTTTGTAATGCTGATTATTTCTTAAACTAAAACTATCTGGCACAGTAGAAGTTAGAACCTGTAGACAGCATAATCACAGAAACCCTTTTGGAGTAACAATCAAAACGAGAAAGGAAAAGGTGTTAAGACAGCAATATATCTGAAACACTGAATTCCAGATATTCTCTCTAGACATAGTATGTATGTAAACCTGTATTTACCTATCACAGAGCACTGTAGTGTATTAGAACACTGATACTGTTATTAATATTATGACACCGTTTACTGGCAAATTCCAAGGTACATAGAATATATCATTTAAACTTCTCTTTCCTAATAAAGCTCATGCCTCAATAGTTGAGTCTCATAGACTAGAAAATATTCATTCTTTTGAGATGATCAGAGGAGTTGTCCACTAAAGCCAAGCACAGACAAAGAGGGAGGTAGGTGAGCAGGATTTTACCTTGAACGACAAAATTGACCGCCTGCCTCTCGGCTTGTGTGCGTAGCTTGTAATCCTGTGCATTGATATTAGCCAGTGGTCTTTTACGTCCCATGATGGAAACCACATAACCTTGTAGGATTTAAATAGAAATTACTATTCTTAGAGTGATTAAAATTAAATTTCATAAATTCATTTTACAGATAATATCCATTTTTGTAATTATGTGCTGCCTGAGTCAATTTCATATTTTGCCCTCTGAAAATAAGCAGAACTTCTCTTATTTAAACCTTAAATGCTTATTGTACTTTTGGCCTAAGAATTACTTCATTCAGAGAATTAGTCCATGTTATACATGGAAAACTTCTGTTCATTAAAGTTCTGTTTTCATTAGGAACATCTACTGATACACCAGCAAACTCTCTCTGTGGGAGAAGAAACTATAAATACCTAGCAGAATTAGCTATCTATTAGCAGCCATAATTAGAGCTTTCTATACAATGAATATTTTACTTGGGAATAGCAAAGAAAAATCAATTTGTAGAATAATTAAATCATTAATGAATATTTCCCAAAATTATCAAATAGGTTTTTTGGGGAAAAAAAAAAGTTACAACATTTTCTTTATGTGGTGTTTTCACATCCCTTTCACAGCCAAACTTCCTCAACTTTAGTGTTCTGGGGTTTTTAGTTTAAAAGAAATACATGAAAACACAGTCAAAGCTTCATGTTAGGCCTAATGACCTATTTTGCCAAAAAAAGTATTTTGGAGGGCAAGTGAAGGGAGTTCAGAGAAGAAAAGAGATGGGAAGATCCTCATGTCAAAATCACACACACACAACCTTATCTCAGCTTATCTTCAAAACTAAATTTATTATTCTAAGAAAAATGAAAAAAAACATCCACGTTAAAAACAAGATCTTTTGTTATACTACTGGTCACCTTGACTGTCCATGAATTGTGAGTAGATACCATTGAAGTTCAGACTGCCACCATCTCCTCTTTGGCAACCCAGGTATGAAGAACATATGGTAAGAATACCACTCCAAACTTCTCCGTAACTGTTTGGAGACAATACTATGTGTTGTCTGGGTAGGGACAAAACATACCCAGACTTATGTGCAGAGGATGAAGATGGTTCTGCTGAATTAATACAGCTTTCTGCGAATTACCGTACTTCCAGGAGCACTGATACCAAAAGTACCACTTTTGGAATAAAGAGCTGAATTATCTGGAGGTTAGGACACTCTTTGGCAAATCAGTTTTCCCAATTCAACTAAGATTCCCCATGAAGAAGAGTATCTAAAGACGGAACTCTTGAAACATTGGATTCTCAGTAAAAAACAGATCTACTGTGATATCCTTATTCCTGTGTGGTGTGTCTGCACGACAGGATCACCCTCGCAATACTCATTGCTGATGAGCATCCCCAAATACCATCTTTCATATAACAGTGGCAGAGTATGGGCCTGTGGTCAAAGATTAATCTGCAAATACATATTTCAATGAGGTCTTAATGTGGCCTTTTTTTTAATATGTTGATAATTTCATAAAAAACAACACTATAGTAAATATGAATTCTATATACACCAACAAAAATACCTTAATCACAAATATTAATATTATTCATATGCTTATCATGTCTACACAGAGCATCGAACATTCATAACATCTAAATAATACCAGTCAACTGGGTGCTGTTCACCTTTGAACTGCAAATAAGTAAATATGTTACCCTACAATGAGCTTACTAGGTTGGAATGTTTTTGTTGGGAAGTTGGAATCTGAGGTGAATTAACAAGAAAAATACTAAATAATGTCAACCTCCTGCAGACCTTTTGAGCTTGTACAACCAAACCAGTTTGTTCTTTTACATTCATAGGTAAAAAAATGGTTGATAGATGAGGACAAGAGGAGCAGTAAGGACTAATTACACAATTCTGGTTTGATGTCAGTCAAGGACATTCGTTACGACACTCTTATCTTCTAAGCTCATAAACCAGATCCTTTATCACAGAAGTATGGTTACTGAAATTCATTCACCTTTAAGAAAATAATGCTCTGTTATTTTAACTAGATCAGAATATACAATAAATGCATATTTTACTATATATGTTATGTTGGGCTTAATTATAGCTAAAATAGATTTTCAGTAACTTCACTTTTCTTTAGTAATATTAATGAACGAAAGAATGCAACTATGTGACACTATGACAGTTCATGCTTCCAGTACATTTTTAAGTCCTACAAAATACAAAAAAAAAGAGAACATTATCCATTTTCATGGATAGAAGCTAGTTGTGCTTCTACCATGACATTCACCCATACAATGATGCAATATTATAATGCAAATTTAGTATTTATTTCTACAAAATATCTTAGTACTGCATACCTTATTAAGAAACAAAAGCAATACATTTTGACAGTTCTGGTAAGTAGCTTTTAAAGGACAATATTTCAAGCATCTCTATTTTTCTCACCTCAAATTACCACACTCTTAGGATTCACTAAATATAAATGAATGTGTAGACTAACAACAAATAGGATGCCAGAAGAGTTTGCAGCTGCTAGCTCCAAGCAGCACTCTGCACACATCTGTCATCATGGATACCACCTGAACTTCAACAACATAAATTCTGAATGGTGGAAATAAAAAATATGTGAAAAAAAGAAAAAAGGATTTGTAAATTGGTTCTTTGACTAAATGGCTGAACTTCCATGGTCCAGCAGCCATGTACAGAATTTATTAAGTAAAAGATTCTTTGGGCTTTTTTGTGTTGGAGCACACTATGTGTCAAAATGATGCAGCGCAACTTGACATTAAGGAGAGTTCATTCTGAGAACAGATGTCTTATTTTGTTAGCATCTTTCTGAGAAAAGGCAGACAGGTTTAATCAGTTCTTTTATTCACCAAGAACTGACATTTCATCTCTTTTCTTTTCCTGTGAGTGTCTAATTTGGGTCGAGCTGAATATTTTCACTGCTGTCAGACAGTACTGATCTGTAAACAAAAATATGTTTACAGGTTTTGGGTTACCTTTATTTCGGCATTGTTCAATGGTTCTCTTCGTAAATTCATGTACTTTCTTGTATTTTTGCATAAAACTCTCTATAAATTGACTGGCTTGAAGAGGAGTAATTCCCAGGCAGTCAGCAAGACATTCTTTACCTGGTGGTAAAGAAATGATCTTTATTATGCAATAAAGCAGAATGGAAATACACTAAATATATGTAATATATTGTATTATGTTAATATATTATATTATTAAATATAATGTAGCACTACTACATTCACAATTACTGGAATTAGTTAACTATATTTACCTCTGTAAAAGGGGACAGATTTCAACAAATAAATAAATAAATGAAACTTGGAGCTTGAATGTTTGACTGAAGTTACTGGATTAAGAATATACCCCATAAGAAGTATATAAGAAGTATGTAATTAAGAAATTCCTAGTTATATATAATTTATAATATTTATATATAATAATATATATAATATATAAATATAATATATAAATATATAATATATATAATTAATATTTATATATATAATTTATACCTACAATGTAGTTGAAATATCTTTTTTTCATAGAATAACTTTGTTGCTTTAAGTATCATTTTATTAGTTCAGTGCTGAAATCTGCAAACTTTGAGGAGTAAAACAAAGAATTTGAAAACCATCTTAAACACAAATGTGAATGAAGATCTAAAAAAGAATGGAGATGTGGCTGGTTCAGTTTAGCTAGAACCTTTGAATTTGTTGTAAAAGCCACAGGGAAACTTAACTGCTGAAGCAACTAGAAGAAGTAGCCTGATACTAGAAAGGCTGTTAGAAGTCTGAATCCCACGGATTTCAAATAGTCATGAGCTCCTCAATGTCTGTAAAAATCTGGGTCCAAGTTGTGAAATAAAAGGGTTGGAAAAAGAAAATTAAAAAACAAAACTAAAACAAAACAGAAAAAGCATTTCAACAGAAAGAGAAAGGAATAATAACTTTTAGACATGATATAAGAGCAAAATATATATTACGTTGGCTCTAAGAGCATTTATAAGATATGGTGGAAAAAAGCTGAAGACAGTTTTCCAGAATGTGAAAATATAAACTGAGAGCTACAGTTCAAATACATTTATAAACCAAACAGTTCCAGTAAAAAGAAATCATACATCAACATTAGTCAGATGATGGCTGAAAGATACATTCATGTCAGCTGTACAGCAAAGCAAGTAACCTAAGTGGAGAAGCAATGTCTCACGGCACCAAAGGCACAGAATAGCTATTGTCACAGTAATACTGTCAAGAAAAATTATCTAGCATTTTTTAGAGAGAAGATTTCAGCCACCTAAATGCCATCACTGTCAGTCTGATGTGCATTTTGGAACAATTCTGTAGCATTTTGTTCTCAGTCATGCCAGGATCTGCGCTAAGCTGCAGGAACACCAGTCTGGACAAGGTGCTAGAAGAAGAAATTCATTACACATCCACAATGACTCTTGCTGAGTTATTACAGGTCTGTAATTTTATTTGACATCTAATCAATTTGTGTTTTGTTCCTGGGCCAGCAGAGGACAAATCTACCTGCTAAAGCACATGTTAACAGTGAGGAGACTGCTGCGGTTTCCTTAGGGAACTGTAACATCTAAGTTTGTCCATGTTATCCATTTAAAGAACTATCGATATACAGAACAAGGTATTGCATAATATAGTAGGAAAATTAAGCCACAATATCAGTAAGGAAGTCTGAACTATTCCAAGGAAATGCAGATGCTGGGAAGAAAAAAAGGAGACGTAACTGTGTCAGATCCTGTTTCACAATGCAGGAGCACAGGCCATACGAAGCAATGCTCAGGAGAGGACTGCAGCTTCCCTCGGCACTCTCCTTGAGTCTGTGCCAGGGGAATTGTTAGCAGCTGCTTATGAGTTTTAGTGTTCTCCATTCTGTAACATCATCTTTCAAAACTGAAAATACCATTAGCTTTCCATTTAAACACCATGACATCCCTCCGTGTCGATTTAGGGCACTGCCATTGAATTGAATTAATTCCTTATTTTACAGGTGTTTAAGTGCTCTGTGCTTTAGTTCTACGTGATGACTGTGGCAGGAGCAGGCAAACTGAATCACTTCAAACCCAGCAAAAGACAGTAATACTGTCATCCCTCTCAAAAGTTGGTGCTTTATTAAAGTACCAATTCCTAGACATAATGAGACTCTTCTTTCTTTATTATACTACTTTCTATCCCCCAGGATTATAGAAAAGACCTTGAACATATGAACCAAGTATAACCTAAAGCTAAGAAAAGAAAAATCAAAAAAAAAAAAGATCCCTATTTACTACATGCAAGGTTTTCATTAACTCCTGTAAGCATAACACATATATACAGGCAAGCTGCTCAAAGAATGTGTCTGCATTTTGCAACCCCAAAAGAAGTGAAATAAATACTATTCACATTCTTCAGTTCCATCAAAATGTCTCCCTAATGAAAAGTTAGCCATCTTTGAAAGGAGACAAACTGTGGGTGGAATTCAGCCCATCAGTTTTAGGTATCTAACAATAATGATTTAACTAGGATGAAATCAAACTGCTAATGAGCTGAAGCATTCAGGTGCTTTATGTGCCCTCACTTGAGAGGGAGACAAAGCACAAACAAGTAAATAGATACTTAAATGAAGCACTGCTGCACTGAAATGTTTAGTGCCTGGTGCAGAGCATGTGAGGGAATGTCAATACTCTGCTTAATCTAATCATTTATGTTCTCCATAGTATGAGTAACAAGACACAGGCTCTATTGAAGGGGGCTCTAGACCCAGTAACTGAGGCATTGTCTTTTCTCCACTGAAAATCCAACTGGTGGAGATTCAGTCTGACAAAGTCAGGCATCTGTCTGTTCCAACCACAGTGAAAGGAACAGGCAGGAAATGTGTAGCATCTACATGGACCAACAGACAGGGGTGCTACTGCCTGCATTTTGTGAAGTACTTTAGTGATTAAAAAATTCAGGCTGGGAATGGGAGACTTGACTCCAGTCTCAGCATGGGAAAGTCTGAATTTACATTGCAGGAAGCCAGTGCTGGGATTTTTAAGCATAGATGTTAAACACAGATGTTTAAAATGCCATACAGTTTAATGCAAAAATGGAAGTGTGTGTACATATATTTTTATTCTTATATGCAGGTATATAATCTACACACCCATTTCACATAAAACAGATATTCTGGAGAGCTGAAATTGTTTTTCTCCCTGTTCCAGCTGAATGTCCTAAACAATAAATTGAATGCCCTTGGCCAGCTTTGCTTTTGGTTCAAGCACTATTGATGACTCACTGCAAAAAGACAGTTTAGAAAGCATTCTCACTCAGGAACCCAAATGTAGTTTTAAGTGCTTCCAAGTTAAATAAGCCTGCATCCTAGGGCTCTCATTTCCTAAATGAGTTTTCCAAATACTCATCTTCTTTAGAGCTTTTGGATTTCTCCAGAAGACCTACATAAAAGTTTAGTTAGCTCTTCAGTAGAACAACTTCACAAGTGCTTGTAGGCTGATGAGACACATACATCTGTGTTCCCAGAAAAGGTATGAAGCATAAGGAGAGTTGGGCATCATTTAAGAAATGGCAGGTAGTTTTGGAAAGTACGCAGAATGTCCTGACTTATCTAGGACCTGGGCAGCACTTAGGCGCAATGGGTAGCTGTGGATTTTTGCAGCTTTTTTGCAGTTGTGAAGAAATGGCAGCAAACATTCAGATCTAAAGTGAGAAAACACTTCCATATTGTGAGAGTCATAGAGCACTCTCACAGGTTGCCCAGGGAGGTTGTCGAGTCTCCATACTTGAAGACAGTTCAAAAGCTATCAGTATATGGTGCTGGGCTCTAGATGTCCCTGCTTGAGCAGGGGGCTAGATTTGATGACCTCCAGTGATCCCTTCCAACCTCAGCCATTCTGTGATTCTACAGATGTGTTCTGAGACAATATTAGAGTTCTTCTAATTTCATAGCAGTCATTCTCATCTCTGTCTATACACTGATAGAAAGCAAAGTCCACTCAAACTCATCTTTGAGAAAGACAAATGCTTCAGTTACATCAGCAGCAAATCAATACAACATCAGAGTAACCTTTGTATACGGCAATGTGGCTGTATTAATTTGATAATTTTGATAGTGGCTAGATCATTTAATTGATTAATTATTTTTATCAATTATTTAATCCTTAGTAAACATAAAAATCTAATACTTGTCAAACTTCTATTCACCTTTAGAAATTCAGTCTACTTATATAAATTATGTATGAAGTACAAATCTACTGTAGCAGCTTACCTGCTCCATACACCACTGAGTAAACTACACGCTTTGCTTGCTCTCTATCGGCGTGTTGCACTTGGTCACTTGGAATCCCCTTCCTAAACAAACAAACAAATGAACGAACAAACAAACCAACCCTATACATTTTCAGTTAAAACTAATTTGTTATCCCCACAGAAAATATGTTTAAAGTCAATAACCACTTAATAACTACAGACTTGTAAGATATGATCAGAAGCACTTAAGGACTTTTTTCTTCAGCCAGGAATGCACAATTTCTTCACAAATTTTGGTGATGATAGTCCATAGTAAATGAAGCTATTCTAATCTTCATCTTCTTTTCTTTTAAATCAAATTCTTGGCTGGGAAAATCCTACTGCTATACTATTAGTTCTTTAGGATAAAAAGGATTCACTATAGACCCATGAGAAAAATTGAATCTTTCCAGCAACAGCATTTCTTCAAGACATGATGTATATAGAGACTCAAAGTGTATGCCTGACCCAAAGCTTATTTAAACAAATGTTTCACTAACAGGAATATCCAACCTTTTATCAAGAATAATGATTGACAAGAGCATGCACTGAATCTCCCCAGATACCTTACAGAGCTCCACAACAAGGATGCTTCACAAAACAGCAACACTGGCTGCTTCTTAACTAAAGAGTGTAGCTAGTTTACTCCCACCAAAGCATTAACCTTCCTGGTTCCCATTCACAACTAACAGATGTAAACAGTCCTACAAAATGGTTGATGGATTTTGTAATTTGCAAACAAAAAGCTAGGACTCTGAAACCATCAAGTATGTGCCATCGATGCTTTACCTTATCCAAACATAGCTTCGGAAAGAATGCCAACATTATTGACAATTCAAACACATTTGGTTTAAATGGAAGTGCACTGGGGGAAATCTCAATCATCTACTCATACTCTGAAAATAACTACCTACATAAATTGTATTTAGAACTTAGAGATGAATTGCTATAAGAGATACTTGAGGATACACGCACACACAATTTGTGAATAAGTCTCTTCATGATTATTTGGCTGCATTTTTAAAAACAAAGTTTGCTATACTTTGTTATGAGAGTTTTTGGCCATGAAAGATGTTTTGTCGTGAGAGTTTGGCTGACAAGCTTTGAGAAAATGGCTATTTCTGTCTATCTTCTTGAAGAAGAGCTTTGCACCATTACTATGCTATTCAAGGACCTAGAGTATCAAGAGCCATAAATTTTTGCTTGCCTGGCCCATACAGGAGTTTTAGCCAAACCTATGCACAGTGCCGATATAATTAGGCACTCTGAATTATAAACAGGTAGACCTTGAGTGCAATCAGATCTGAGCAAGCCTTTATTGCAGAACAGATCTTTTTAAGGGAAAAAATAAAATTTAATATTATTTCAAACCTTCATCGGGCAAAAGGTCTTTGGCTAAAGATAAAATGGACTTTACATTGCTCATTTTAGGCTGAGAAACATGAAGAACTGGATAATCTAATATATAGTGTTTTCTACCTGTAATGAAGACTATTCACACTTAACTCAATCATCCTGGTAGTTGCAGACTCTTATAATTTGCCTTCTTAGTTATGGTAGGTCAAAAATTCATGGCTCTTTTGAATAAAGTAGGTTGAGATTCCCAAATGCACCTGAATAAGAGGACAAAGTGGCAATTGGAGCTAATAAGTGCAGAATTAGGAAACTAGACATCATTAAGGATTTCCTGAAGCAACCTCTGGCAGAAAGTCCACAGGAGTTTCCTGAAGAACCAGGCATTAAGCTACCCACACACTTGAGAAAGCATCTATCCAGAACCAGGAGGGAAACAGACTCTAGTAAGAGAGCAGATCTTACCTGAGAACCTCTCTGAGATTAATAACCAAGACCAAAGAATGCTGAAACTAGGGAAACGGTACAAAATGTAATACTGCTTTCCTAATACTGCATAATTTGAACTAGAGGCCTGGAGAAGGCACGAGGTAGCAGGACAACAATAGTTTACTAGCAGATTCAGTGAAGTAAGCCTCAAACTGTGAGGCTAGAGACAACTGAGAGCCAGGGGATCAGCAGGGGGACGAGTTGTTCATTTCTCTGAAAAAGAAGAGCTATAATGGAAAGAACATAGTGGGTAAGAAGTCACATAGATCTTCAGAGGAATATACATTCTTACCAGGTCATGTTACTGAGGAAGACACAAGATGAGAGTCTTGCTGGGAGGGACTGGTGGTTCTAGAGAAGCTTTAACAGTGAAAGAGGACACTAGAACTTGATTATGTGTACAGCGAGACTCACTGCTAGGATATTAAGGATGAATTTGCATTATCCAAGCTTCCACTTGACAGGGCTGACTTGGACAAACAGAAATAGACTTCTTGCTGCAATCATGATAGGCAGTGTCAGGAGAGGATCTTGTGTTTCCATAGGAAGCAATCACAAGAAAACTCCGACTAACACAGTTATCAGTGCAGATGCACACACATCATGAGATCACAACAATCACATCAGTCACTCAGCATTTCCTGACCTTTGCTTCTCATGTATTTCATGACTACCAATTAAAAGTTCAGATCTTTATGTCAAATAATTCTTCTAATATAACACTTAAAACAAAATGGTCAGTCAACACCTCCTAGCGTGTCAGAGTGGGAAATACGAGCACTTGGCAGAAAGGCATTACATCTAGCACTCTATATTGGTAAATTTATGTACCACATTCAAGAATCCGGAATAATAAGGTATGAAATTGCCATATAAATCACAAGTGCTTGAGCAAACAGAAGTCATTAATCAAAACTATTCCTTTTTTTTCCAATGATGAAAATGACTTTTCAGTTTCTATTGACAATGATTGTTTTCTACCTAGGAAGCTCGATGCCTTCTGTAATACAGAGTGGCATCCCTGCAGTCTGAGATGAAGACTACTTATTCCTTTGAATAACAAAATAGGGGAAGTGGGGAGGGGGAGCAATTTCCCAGAAATGCAGCAGCCATTTTAGAAACCCTCAGTGAGGCTTCTTCTTCAGCCTGTTTTCTCTAAAGCAAAGTTGTATTTGTGATAATGAATTTGTTTTAATGTGTACCATAAGAACCTATTTAAAATTAAAACCTTTAGTCTGGCTTTGGACTCATCATGGAATACCATGATACTGAAAAGGAGACGCTGTTATCTGCCTACTTGTGTAAGAAAATTTTTGAGCTACAATCAGTAAATGAGCTATCAAAGGCATGAAAATACTTAGTGTTGAATTCTGGTATGGTGTAAAATAGATCTATAGTGGAGATGCACTGTTTTCAAATAAGCTTGAATCTGAAAAAGGAATGGGCATAAAAAAGCCTTAGTTGCTGGGCCCAGACAGTGACACCTAGGCAGATTCACAGTATCACAGTATCACAGTATGTTAGAGATTGGAAGGGACCTCAAGAGATCATCTAGTCCAATCCCCCTGCCAGAGCAGGAACACCTAGATAAGGTTACACAGGAATGTGTCCAGGCGGGTTTTGAATGTCTCCAAAGAAGGAGACTCCACAACCTCCCTGGGCAGCCTGTTCCAGTGTTCTGTCACCCTCACTGAGAAGAAGTTTCTTCTCAAGTTTAAGTGGAACCTCTTGTGTTCCAGTTTATACCCATTACCCCTTGTCTTATCATAGTTTGCCATTGAGAAGAGCCTGGCTCCATCCTCATGACACTCCCCCTTTATATATTTATATACACTAATAAGGTCCCCCCGCAGTCTCCTCTTCTCCAAACTATAGAGACCCAGCTCCCTCAGCCTTTCCTCATAAGGGAGATGCTCCACTCCCTTAATCATCTTAGTCGCCCTGCGCTGGACTCTCTCCAGCAGGTCCCTGTCCTTCTTGAACTGAGGGGCCCAGAACTGGACACAATATTCCAGATGCGGTCTCACCAGGGCCGAGTAGAGGGGAAGGAGGACCTCTCTCGACCTACTGACCACCCCCCTTCTAATACACCCCAGGATGCCATTGGCCTTCCTGGCCACAAGGGCACAGTGTTGGCTCATGGTCATCCTGCTGTCCACTAGGACCCCCAGGTCCCTCTCCCCTACACTACTCTCTAACAGGTCGTTCCCCAACCTATACTGGAACCTGGGGTTGTTCCTGCCCAGATGCAGGACTCTACACTTTCCCTTGTTATATTTCATCAAGTTTCTCCCTGCCCAACTCTCCAGCCTGTCCAGGTCCCGCTGGATGGCAGCACAGCCTTCTGGTGTGTCAGCCACTCCTCCCAGCTTAGTGTCATCAGCAAACTTCCATCTCACCCAATACTGTATGTACATCTGGTGGAACTGGATGAAAGCTTATACAGTGTAATAGAAATTGATGCAAAAAAAGGGTTCAAGGGATGAAATAATTTGCTGTGGTTCTGTCGCGGAAATAGCATAATTTCTGAAGTCTTGCAGGAAATACATATGCAGTTATTAGTTCTAACACGAAAAGTATTTTTCCATTTTATGATATCCTTCTCATTAGTCTCTCAAATACACTGTTCAAGTTTGTAATCAATATAATCATCATCCTTAAATCCCTCCTGACTTGCCATCTCTAAATGTGCAATATTTCACCTCCTACATTCTTGCCCTTGCCTGCCCACTTGTCTCAGTCTACTTTCACATCTCTGATTTGTTTTCCCTTTATCTTTCTTCATTTAGTACTGCTTTGCAGGTACTCTGCTTTATAACACTTTACTCGATACATGTCTATTAGGTGGAATAAAGAATGTACTTCAGCGCTGGAAGACATGTTCAAGTTAAGAAATCTCATTACTCCTGGAAGGAATTAGCAGAGCTAAACGATCTGGAAAGGTCTGCGAGGACAGCAAACAACTTAGAGCCAAAAACTGCAGAGAATCTGACAAAGACAGTGAGAGCAGAGATATATAAAATCTTTAAGAAGGTGGTTCTACCAAGAACTGGTCTGGACGCCTGAAAGGGAATAGCTGCCTAATTCTTAGAGTGAAAAAAAGGGAGAAAACATTTGTAGCAAAACAGTGACGAAAGATAAGTTGAAATTCTTAGTAAAACCATACAGTGCAGTATGAGACTTAAGAACAAACATATGGAATTTATTACTTTTTCAGAGATGATATCTTGATTTTTTTCCACAATTTCTCCAAAATAAACTATACATTTTCATATATTAATGAGGTCTAATGGACATCTCAGAGATGTTTCTGTTGAAGTCTTAAGTCTTTAAAATATATGAATACCAAAACTCTTTACACCCAAGAAATACAGCCATCATATCTGTAATTGAAAAGCTTATTATCAACTGGAATAACGCATTTAATACAGAGTTCTTGATGGATTTGTTTTTAACAAATATATAAATATATATAATATATAGAATATAAAAATATATTCTAATATATATATAATATATTTGAATATAAAAAAGAAAGAAATAACACAAATTGTAGGACACAGAAATGAGCACACGCAGCATAAAGTACAAAAACTATTAAAAAAAATCAAAAAGGCTGCAAGAGCCGCATGAGGTTTGAGCAATGCCAAAATAAAGCTTTGAGAACAGGTAGAAATGGAAGGAAATCAGTCTTGAAAGAATGCGATAAGACATTTCAGGATTTCTGGGAAACGTTGTGTGGTGACGGAAGTCCTCTGTTTATGTACAGGAAGAGGCAGAACAAACTTCTCAAACACAATATCTGGCAGTCTTGCATTGCCTTGATCTGCACTACATCTCAGCCAAGCTAAGCTCAGTCATAATAGCCACAAAGCTCTTGGCTGCTCTCCTGCATATTGCAAATTAATCCAGGTCCTAGCTGCAAATTGTTGCTGTGGGAAATGAGACGGACTGCCATTAAACTCACTTTAAACATGGTCATTAATGTCCAGTAAATGAGTGGATATATGAGTGAATACACATTTGTTCACCCGATTGCTTTTACAGCTTTTTTTAATTTCATCAGTGAACTATATAAATCTCTCACTTTTAATCACTTGTTGCTATTTAAGAGCAGATGAGGGTTATATATTTTCTAACTTTGTGTCTGGAACTTTGTGTTGGCATACGAAACTGACAATTGATGTAATAAGTGACAACTGCAAGCTTTAGCAAACCTCAGTTTACAGTGGTATCACCATTGGATAGATCACGTAGGAGGTGAATTCTGAAAGCTTACTTTTTTACTTATATTGGCCTTACTATAACTAAAGCAAGCAGCATATATATCAGAGTGTATGTGAGCATCCGAAACAGATGGAAAAGATTAGCTACACATAACATAGTCTGTTCACTGTTAATGCAATGCGTAAGAATAAGCAATTTTTTTGACAGCTGCTACTCCATGACAAATGGAAAATGCTGACAAGGCTCAGGCATAAGTTGTTTCTGATATTTTTAGGTAATATGAGAAAGCAATCTTGGAACAACTTTTGCCTGGCTGATCTGCTATAAAATACAGAAAAGGAAGAGGCTGGTTAACAGTTTCCCTGAAGCCACTGTCACTACTCTGCCTCGCATGTCAAACAACAGCCAGGCATAAAGTACATACAATTAGACCATGTAGATGTTTTTATAATATGCAGTTTTAATATACAGTTTGAATAAGAATGTGAAAACCACATATATAACCATATATATATGTCTTCTATAAATATGAGGTATTTACAAAACTATGTTCTGAACAAAAAGTAGCTACATTGTCTTCCTAATAAGAGCTTAGAGACATCAGGATGAAAAATGAGATTTGTCTAGACTGCCCAGAGGAGTGGAAATAAAGCAAAAAGAAAGAAGCATCTACAAGACTGAAATGCAGACTAATATCTTGTCAGAAGGGAAACAGCAGGTAAATAGCTATTGGAGACAGACCTTTCTGATGTAACCTAATTATATATTAAGCTGTTTCTTCTTTTATTTCTTTATGTAACTTCTAAATACTTCTCATGTCTGATTCAGATGTTATGTCAAATGGTTGTATTCACATTTTTATTGTAACCTGGTTTGTATAAGTGAGATATAAGGTTACAGAATAACACGAAGGCGCTCCTTACCCAAGGATAGATACCAATAAATAAGTCAACAAACCAGGGCATTGAGATACCTTAAGTAGTACAACAGATTCCTCACATCTCCTCTTTTGGAGTCCCCATTTCATATGGTGTTTATTTCCACTCTGGCACCAGGATAGGCAGAAATGTCTTCCAGTGACTACTGTGCATGTTCGAGAACATCTAGCATGGATCTCCCATGTAAATATAGGGTTTTCAAGTACTTAAGCAAAAAGGGTAGAGGGTCACAACCTTTCACTCAGGGAGTTTAAATTAGTGTTTTATTTATTTAGAGGTTTTTATAAAAGCTTTTAGTTGTGCTTACCTTCCTTGAATGAAAGACTATGGCACTGTCAGTTTGATGTCATCCTTCCTATACCACAGCTAGAGTTTTCGTCATTGTATCTCTTTTCCCTCTTCATATGCCACTCTACCAAACTGCATTTTAATCTGTTTTATATCTATTTAGCACCACATAAAGCTTCATAACCCCTATGAAACTCTTTTGCAAGACTCCAAAAGCACTTTAGGATTTTAAAAGTCCTGCCAGCAGTTAATCATAAAATAATTTATTTTGTCTGGGTTGCCTCCACAGCCCATTGCATGAAGATTTATTTCATTACTCCTCAGCCTTCTTTTAAAGAGCATGATATGTAGCTATCATGTATTTTACAGAAGATAAAGATATGTCTTTGCTGATTGCTCTGTGGGCCAGAAGTCTCCTGTTGCTCTATTTTAAAGTAGCAGGGGAACAGATAAAGAAATTGTAACAAGGTCATGTCATAAATTACTGCTGTCATCAGTATCAATTTGTTGAAGGATTCATTTGAGAGTAAAGTGATCCATTATGTTTATTAAGATATTTACCTGCATATTGAAATCCCAGCAAATGGATACTAAAGAGGTAAATTAGATCACACTTATTTTAGTGTTCTTGACAAAAAAGGTCACTTAGAGGTTTTTCTTTAAAAATGCACAATTCTGGACATCTGCCAGTTAGAACAGAAAGTCCTCAACATCGATGGAAGTGCTTGAAAGAGCACATCCTACCCTGCAACCTTCACCTTTTCTCTCCTTCAGTCCTGTAGGAGCAAAAAAGAAGGGCTTTCTTCTCACATCTGCAGCCTCTCTTACATAATGAATTACATGGACAAGTGATATTTATTCTGAGTCATGTGATTGTGAAGGAATTAATTAAATAGAGGGCATTCTTATTTTAGGGTCTTTGGGTCTACAAGCACAGGATAAAAGGAAGTCAGGGTAACTAACTCCCAGCTTCAGATGCCAATGTGAACATTAGCAGTGATGAGCCCCATCACTGAAAGAATAAAAGTAAACAGATTAAGGGGTCTGCACAAATTTATCAGAGGCCATTTGTATAAGACAATGTCTGGGATCAAATGAAAATCAATGTTCTAAGGGTTCTTTCTTCACTTATTATATATACTTTTCAAGCTTCTCTGTAGGAGGCTACAAACAGTTAAGAAGGAACAGAAGCCATTTTGGGACATAATACAAGTAGCTGTAGCAAAGTATCAAATAATTACTCATCTTGGGCCTGTTAGAAGTCTCATAACTTTATAAACAGATAGATAGACCACCCTTTACCAGAAAAGTGAATCAGAAGGAGACAGACTTCTTAATACATATTCAAAAGATGATGTAACTGCCATCTCGGATACTACATGGAACAAAATATGGAGCTATAATGTTGTTACAACAATGTACAGATCACTCAGGAGAAAAAAAAAAGCAGGGGAAGAAGGGCGAAGATGTCACATTACATCAAACTGCATCTACAGAGTTCAGAAAAAAATAAGCAGCAGACTTTTAAATATCTTTCCAAGGCAATCAAAAGAGGAAGAAATCAGTCATGCTATATATGAGGGTCTTGAATAAATGAGTTCTTCAGACAGGGATGAGATACTTTGTATCTCATCTCTTCAATCTTCACTAAAAACACCTCTTGCGGCTTAAATTTCTATTATGCTTGTAATCACACAGAATTAAAGGCAGCTTAAGAGTGAAGACTGAATTGCCTTTGCATTCTTGATTTCATCAAGATCTAGCTTGACACTAAAGTTAATTGAGTTAAATGAAATAAATGGAAACATATTATTAAGCTCTGGAGTGTGCTCATAAAATGTAGCATTTTATCAAAGTCATGCTAGAAGGAGATGACTACTTGGAGATAGCTTTTCATACACAAAAAAGCCTCCCCATGGAATTAGCAAAAGCAAATGTTACCAGACACCACAAAACAAGGGAGGATTGCCCAGCCTCCTCAGAGCTTGCTTTTTCACCACCTTGTGCACTAACTGTGGTGGTGACAATCCTAAAACTTGATTTTTCATTTATCTTAGAATGCCAAGAAAGCATTTAATGTGCAATAATAATAAGCTTCCAATGTGGCATTTGTCTGTTTAAACTTGTAGTTAACAACCTGGTTTATTTAAAGCTATTGTTTAGCTCTTCTAAAAACAAAAGCCATTATGCTTCTTGAAGGCTTTATTCCCTCTGCCTTATTATCTGCTAGTCTAAACAAACGCCACAGCTGCACTTCTCCAAGGGACTGTAAACTATAAGGTGGAATTTCCATAAGCTGACATATAGAAAGTCTGTCAGAGTGCAAAACAAGACAAGTGTTAAGTTTGATAAATATCAACTACTGCAAGTGAGCTTTCAAAACAGATAGAAATTGCTTTGCAACAGAAGTCAAACCGTTAAAATATCCCCCACCAACACCCATGAGGTGTTGAACTCAGCTTAAAATGTTTGAAGACTCTGATTCTGAGAAGGCAAACTGAACATCCTCCCTTTCATGACATTTCAGCGTTTACAGTCCAAGAGCATTTACGGTTATTTGGGGTAGGGGGACAGGACAAGGGAGTAGAAGGGAGTACATGGAGAGAGAAGTAACTTAATTAAACCACTACATGAATGCTCCTTGAAAAAACATATTGCAGTAATTGACCATCACAAGCCAACCCCTAGATTTCTCTCCTATATCTCAACAGAAATGTTCAAATATATATATATATATATATATATATACACTTAAACCCTCATTTGTGGAAGCAGAGCTACCTAACATAGGTATTCCAAAGGCAAGACAAAAATTATTACAGCTATCATGCACATTATATTTCCAAATGCCATCATTTCCCAGTGTTTCCTGTCAGAACCTTTTGAGGAGTATGCTTTAGTACAATTCCCTTATTATGCAAAAACGTAACAGTGCAATCATTCATTAAGAAACAGACATATTTCACAAGTGATGTTTATTGAGAGAGGGATGAAAATCTCTCTAGAATTAGTGCTTTTTGCCTAATGCAAAAAAGTCTGATTTAAATAATGACGCTTCTGCAGAACAAAGATTTAATCTGTCAGCCTTACAGAAATTTAAGTAAAAGTAATGAACTTTACCATTAATGACACACCAGGCCAAATACTCCCAGGCCAAAACTGAAGACATAATTCAAAGATACAATAACAGCTGATTTCATAATGTTTTCAAGCAGATATAAGACACTGCCTAATCCCAAAGTGAGTATAATAATAGGACAGAAAAGAGAAATACAATATTCATGGATCCTGAAGCTTGTCTTCCAAGCTCTTTCACAACCTCTTCTCCAACAGAACAGAGAGGAACAAAATTAGATAATACCCTCACACCATTTCCCCCCTGCAGACTGTAGTAATTGCGAACCTACCCCTACATGCTGCAGAGCTTGAGAAATAAACCCTTTCACAGAGTCTAGAGAACAGATGATAGCTTTTCTGCAAGCTATTTTATCTGCAAGCAAGAAGTTTTAAAGTATGGAATTTTTGGATGAAGTAAAGGATCGGGAATTAGAAAAACAGAAAAGTTGTAATAATTGATCATGTAAACAAGTAGGAAGCAGCATGGTTTGGTTGTGAAAAAAACAAATGCAATTTCAGGACATGTCAAGTAAGCTATTTGCAATGACAGGACAATATTAGTACAGCTGTACAATATACTGGTGAGATTTTGCCTGGGGTAGTTAACAAGGTATTTTATCTGGTTTGGTTACCATGCTCAAGAAACATGAATTTGGTGGTGGTAGGCTACGAGAATATTGAATAGGGTGGGAAGGAAATCACCCATGTGAAAAGAGCCACCAAGTATGTCAATAGTAAGAAATTAAACTGCCCATCAACATTCTGAAGCACTGAGGCTAACCAGAAAATAACACCGCATATCTATACTTTAAAACTCTCTTACCATCCAAACATGGTGCTGCATCCAGGAGCCTGATGGAAATAATCCCTGGCCCATCCTAATTCTGGAGCTGTGTCCAGAAATTGTTTGGTCCAGAGCCATGGCCATGACAGGGACCAATTTACTAACCCAGATTTTGAGTGCCAGCAACCAGGAACATGCCTGGCACTAAGATTATTATAATAAAGTTAGCCTCTCAAGTAGTTTATTTATTTGCTTCACCCATCATTCTGCTAGCCCAGTTTTGTGGCTGTTCCAAAATTATGTTTCTGGACCATGATACAAGTATTCCTGAGACTGCTCTGGTGCAGAGATTTCAGAGCTAGCTAAAAAGCTGGCTTTGATAACTGAACCAGCTTAGTCAAACAGTCATTCAGTGCCACAGAGGCTCATTCTCTTACCAAGAAGAAACACAGATGAACATACGTGGAGTTCCATGTCATCATAACTAGCTGACCCTGATACTAGTCCATTAAGGTATTTTGATGACAAATATCCTAAGAGAGCTTGTCTTGTTTCCTTAAAGAATGAGGGCTGAGAACACAGTTCATTGCCTTTCTGAGCAAACATTGGGTGGGGCAAGGAGAGCTAATAAAGTTAAAGGGCAATATTGGCAAGAATAATTTGGGTATATAAACTGTAGGAATAAATATAAAATAGAAAGCAAGAGGAGGTTTCTAGCAAGAAGAGGAATGGGGAATTCAACAGCTCTTCAATGACATTATGTAGGTTAAAATCAGTTCTAAGTTAAGACCCTGCCAATCTATAAAACAGAGTTTATGACATTGTCACCTGCAACAATTTCATGACCAAAAAGGTCCTTCTAGTCTTACATTCCTGTGTAAGATCACGCATACTCTTACCACGCATAAAGCACTAACCAGCAGTGTGAGATATTCTGTCTTACTTTTTCTTAGAGCGTCTCTTTTGAATGTTTCTCTGTTTCTTAACAACTGCTGTCACTGCATCTTTTCCTGTCACAAGAGACCACATTTATTCTCAAAGGAATACAAGTTTATACCATAGTACCTTAACAGTCCTAAGAAATCTACAATGCTGCAGGAGCAGCAAGTGGTTCAGCCTCACTGACAGATATTTTATCAAATCAATTATTATTAAACATCAGATTCATAATGAGAAGTATCTCCATAATTAGGCCTTCTGCCCCAAAATGTGACTTGATTTGAAAGAGCTTCTTTCCCATTCTAATTGAAATTGTGTCTCTCTCTAAACTGCAGATAGGAAACAAATTCTCACTTTTTATCAGTAATACTCCAAATAAAAAAAAATAAAGATACAAGATAAACAATGAGAGGTATTTTAGATATTGAACAGAATAGAAATGATACATAAACAATGAGGTGATGGATAAGGACTAATAACTATTCTGCTAAAAATACTGCAAAAATTGTTTCTTCAGAATCTGTTTCATAAAAGAAGAATAAGCAGAAGCCTTGAAAAAAATTAAAAATGAAAACAGTATTACAAAAGCAGGTAACACAATGAAAATTAAAGGAATGTTATGTTAACCCTTACTGAGACTCCTATATTATACTAATAGTATCAACTATTTGCTGTATCAACCGCTAGTGTACAACAGTTCAGCTCACCTTGCCATTATTAGCTATAATCAGTTCCTTTGGCAAGCGCTGAAGAAATAAGATATCCCCACTTCCTGGAGGAAGACCATTTGCGAAGAACAAACCAAACCTTTCTGCACTGTGAACTTTTCATTTAACTTATTATTTATTTTCATACTCAAAAAAAAACCCCACCAAACTTTTGTACTTCTGTTATGGCAATCCCAGGTAGTTCCAGGCTTTGCGCTTTGTTTCTCTCTAGGCCTTTTCTCAATTTCCAAAATTAGCATGTCTGTCTCTTACCAAAATGGTTCACAACAAGTATTACCATGATCCTAGCTGAGGAGAGATGGACTTCTGTGTTCAGTACATTTTATAAACAGCCTGCAAATTAATTCTGAAAATTACTGGAAATTAAGTGTTCAAGTTACTCTGATTCTGGCAAGGATACTGTAAGCTGAAGACCCTTTCATGTCCTAAAGTGTCAGCCTACCAAGCCCATACTATAAACATGGAAAGGAATGGTTTTCAAAAGGATTAGTGTTAAAGTATTTACAAATCCCATTATAGCTACAAACTTCTTTATTTTAGATAGTAACAGACATTGCTACAAAGATTGCCCTCTTACTCTGCAGCCATTTGTTTAAACTCTCTGAAAGCCACACAGACTCAGTACCTACTAGAAAGCAAATTCAGTACCTGAAAGATCATGTATTTATCCTGTTTTCCATTATCAGACAAAAGAAAGCACTAAAAGCATGAATATAAGGAAGGAGATGAGAGGGAAGGGAATATTTTGCGGTTCAGATTTTACCAAACTCAGACCTCAAAGTGAAACAGGAGCAGCTAGACCACTATGAAATTCCCCAGCCTTCTTTCAACCACAGCCTTGAGTGCAAGCATTGTACACAACTGTCACAAATCATCTTTTCATTGGTATAATCAGAGTAAGTATCACCCTTAAAGAGTACCCACTAATTACTTTGTTACCCTAATTCACCATCAGCAGTTAATGTGTACAGGTTAAATTATAGTTTTTAGGTAGGAATTAATAGTTTAAACAGAATGACTGTTTTCATATGACAATGGTGGCAGTTACTAGATTATTCAGGTAATTATCTTTTAATACTGCATATCAAGCAGCATTATAGATATTCCTCTACTACACAGTACTACTATCAGTATTAGAGGTATTCCTCCACTATGTAATACTATGTAAGTATTTTTAATAGAGATTATTAAAATTTCTCTACTCATTCTTTAGCTGCAGAATATAAGGAAAACTGCATAAAGGTAAACTTCTTGTGTGTTCTCTGATTCATATGCTATGATTTCCAAACTGAAAAGAGTTACAGAGTATAAAAACTAAAATATTAAGTCACAACTGTCCAACTGTCGTATCTATAAAGGGATTTTTCTGAGGCACAGACCAACATGGATTTCATGACACTGGATCTACACTGGCTCAACAGACAACCTATAACACATAATACACGACAGAAAATGCCCAAGTAATTTATCACTGCATGAAAAAGTTTGTGCACAGGAACAATTACCTTTCTGCTCTCACAAAAATGAAGATACATGGTTTAGAGTAGTGATAGATTTATGCTCACAATTAGATCACACTCTAAAGTAAAGACCCTTCAGAATTTTTCCCCTCTCAAACAGTAAATATCATCTATAGAACAGGTATTTTTACCTTGAAAACACATAATTTAACAAGTTGTCCTGGGTTCAGCAGTAGCAGTCATTTTTCTTCTTCTTAGTAGCTGGTGCAGTGCTGTGTTTTTGACTCTCAGCCTGAGAACAACACTGATAACACCAATGTTTTTAGTTGTTGCTAATAATGCTTGCTCTGAGCAAGGACTTTGTGAGCCTCATGCTTTGCCAGGGAGGAGGGGAAGCTGGGAGGAAGCAGAAACAGGACACCTGACCCAAACTAGCCAAACAGGTATTCCATATCACAGCACATCATGCCCAGTATACAAACTGGGGGCAGTTACTCGGAAGGGCTAGATCACTGTTCGGGTTGGGCTGGGTATCGGTTGGCGGATGGTGAGCCTCCTCTTCCCTTGTTATTTCCCTTATCATTATTATTATAGGTGGTAGCAGTAGTGGTTTGTGTTATACCTTGGTTACTGGACTGCTCTTATCTCAACCTGTGGGAGTTACATTCTTTCGATTCCCCTCCCCATCCCGCCAGGAGTGGGGGGAGAAAGAGGGGGGAGTAAGCAAGCGGCTGTGTGGTTCTGGGTTGCCGGCTGGGCTTAAACCACGACACGAATGTTTCTAGATTAAGATTGCATTGATTTAATCTCACAGAGAAACATGGTCCCTTAATCCTGGATGTCCTTGAAGCCTCTAGATACCTCAGAGAACTCTTCCCTCCTCCTGACAGTTCAACAGGCTCCCATTTATGCACATGCTCATTGCAGACCCACTCTGAGGCTCCCTGAGCTCCTCTGTGATTCCTGTAGGACCCAATCTAGGAAATGTGAACTGATTATATCATTATTCACATTAACAATTTTTGGCTACCAGGTTTGGAGTTTTTGGCTTTTTCTTAGTATAAGATGGAAGAGGTACCACCCTGGAACAGTTGCCCAGCTACTGAGGGACAGCAACTCAGTTGTCTCTTCACCTGATAGGATTCATATCCACAACTCTGCCTCCCAGTGACATTTAATTAAAGCATGCTGTAATTGCAAGGCCACAGTTACGCTTAGTGTCCTCCAAGATCACACAGAAATGAGACTATTGTGCAAAAAAACCACAACCAACCAAACACAAAACACAGGCCACCCCAAAACATCAAAAAGCATAATTCATGAGTTCAGAAGGAAAGCAAACATGAAAGTACTCACTATTTTATTTAGAGTACTCAGGTGAGAGTCATAAATCTTTGACTTTCGTCCCTGTAGCTACTACTAACAACCAGAATTAAAGAATCACTAAGTAAAAAACAAATAAATCCCCAGATGGGGCTGAAATAGAGAAATCCCTTTCCAACTGAACACATCTGCAATACAATCACAGTGTCATAAAAATACAGTTATGAGAGAGTCTGAGAAATACCCTCAGCTATCCTTGGAAATATTTGTCTAATTGTCCCATTCCTTCCAGTGATGGAAATTCTTCAGCCTTCATAGGTAATCTCCATATTTATCTACCTTTAGTATTCAAAAGATTTCTTTAATTGAAACATCTCTTACAACAGGGTAAGTCCACTCATTATTCTTAGTTCACACTCTATCCAATTCTTTGCAATAACCTTTTATTATTTGTAGACTTTTGTTATGTTTTTACTAAATCACCTCTTAACAAATCCAATTATTTCAACTTTACAATATTTGCTGAACAGAATCTCAGATGCAACATCCAAAGTCTAACCTTTCTTTCTATTTTCCTGGGAGGAGAGAGATGTTGAGTTGAATACTCTAAGATCTAAAAAGTTGAAGGGAGGTCCCCGATCACATAGCTCTTACATAAAAGTTGTGCACCACAGCCCCTTGAAAAGAGTGAATCCTGCTCACTTATTTCAAAGAACACTACTTCTCCAGCAGATATCTTCAGGTATGGACTCTGGACCACTAGCTGTCATTGTCGTTTTATAACAGCTTTCCAAGAGGAGTTCAAATGCAAACTTCTGTCATTAGAATTGCTCATCAACTTCTCTTAGATGGTTCTGTGGTCAGGATATAGCCTTTTTCACCCTCTGAGATACATACTTTGGCATTGTACATGGAGTTTGGCAACCCAGCATTGGGGTTTGTATTCTATTTTAGGTTTAGGAACCTAAAATATAGGGAATAAACATAATTTGCAGATATTATAGATGTTTATATTACATTGGAACATGCTGATAACATCTTCAGGATTAAAATGGTTAAGCTAGTTCCAGACTCATACATAATACAACTGTATTTGTATGGCTAGGCTACCCTCAGCACCCCTGATGGAAGGTATCACTATGTTCTCCTGGATACAGTTAATTTACCACTATGAAGGATCTCTAGTTCTCAAAGGCAGATTTCTAAAGAAGCAGAAGAAAGGACACAATCCAAAAATTTTAAGTAGAGTCTAATGCTTGAGTCATAGGAACTCTGAAGCAGTACTATCTCAGTTCAAGAACGCAACTCACACAAGAAAGCAAGTATCAGTCAGGTAGGATGGAATCATGTATTTATAGTGTACATATATGCTTAGTTAAATCAAGACACTTCCAGGATTTTAACCCAACATGGTCAATATGAGTATATACTATGACAGAGGAACAACAGCCTATTGAGAAAGGTGACAAAGGAACAGTTTGAAAGAGATTGTCACTGCACCTCTAATTAAGAAAGAAATTGCAGCTACCTAAAACACTGTGGACTTATTTTGCAGCCTCTGTCTTTGGAACTGTTTTTAAGATACACCCATCACCTGCATTTTAAATATAATTACTTAACTACTTCTTTTTCATTTATTGTGTAAAAGCTAGATTATATAAGTGAGAGCAATTTCAATCTAAGATCTCTTGTCATTTGGATGTCTTATGGCAGTTAGGTCTCTTGGCAGGTCAGACAGCTGGCCAAGACAGCTCTCATCAGTTCAGCACCAGGCTGATGATTTAGCTTTCAAAGGACTACAACTGCCATAGGACATCAAGAAAATATCACACAAGGTGGTCTTGCAGGTAGCTGGAATCCATTCTATTACAAATTTTAAAATGTTTAGGTAAGCCTTGAAATTCTATGTGTTCAGTGGCAAGTAGGTCATTAACGTAATGCACTTCTGGTGTTCTTGTAATAGCAGGTGTTGACCTGTCTTTTAAGGCTTACTCTTCATAGAACATAATACAGTACTGGCAGTAAGATAATGTTGGTAATGGCTTATGATCATTTCAGACAGGATAAGAGTAAGATTAGTACTAAGCATGTACAAGTGAACATTAAAATGTATTTATATCATCTTAAGTTTTAGCCAGGGTAACTATGCTAGATGACCAGAAAATACATTGGATGTAGATGGCAGAGATGAGTTTGGACTTTCCACTGATGAAGATAGCCGATAAATGCAAATCTATTGCAGAGTGGCCAACAGACACATTCAATGATCTTTATTTCCATGTGAAAAAAAAAAAGCACTTTAAAGATAAAACACGAGACCAAGAATGACATTACTCAGAAATTCACATTAAGTGACCAGTTAACACCAGCTTCTGAGAGTTTTATCTGAATAGCAATTTCATGACAGTTCTGTCAAACAGTACACACTTTAATAACTATCTACAGCAAGTGATATCTACAGCACTTACAGCAAACAGTTGAGCATAGTACAGGGAAGGCCAGACCAGTGACGTCTGAAATGAGCTCTCCCTGTAAGCTAGCCCCAGGAGTACCTGATTACAGCTGCCTTGCAGAGAGGATTGCCCTTCAGCTAGAATTATTGGGTTGGGTATGGTGTTGCACATGATACCGAATTTCAGAATGAAAGTCAATACCTCCATTCAGCCTTTTGCTGTAATGTACAGACATAATTTGGGTTGACAAGGGGAGAGAATATAAAACTAAAAAGTGAAGGGAAAAAAAAAACAACAATAAACACAAGTGATGCACAATACAATCGCTCACTACCTGCTGACTGATACGCAGCCTGACCTGAGCAGCGATCTGGCTCTTCCAGGTAAATCCCCCCTAGTTTCTATACTGGGCATGACGTGCTGTGGTATGGAATACCTCTTTGGCTAGTTTGGGTCAGATGTCCTGTCTCTGCTTCCTCCCAGCTTCTTGTGCCCCTCCTCACTGGCAGAGCATGAGACTGAAAAGTCCTTGATCAGGGTAAACATTACTTAGCAACAACTAAAACATTGGTGTGTTATCAGCGTTGTTCTCAGACTAAAGACAAAACACAGCACTGAACCAGCTGATAGGAAGGAGAAAAATGACTGCTACAGCTGAACCTAGGACACACACTTATGCATATCTACACAGCACTGTTAACCTGTGTAAAGATTCCTCATGAATTATGTTGAATAGAAACACGGATCCAACAGATTTCCAAGAGAGATGCATCTTTAAGGTCCCAGAGACAGACTGAGTCATGGTAGAGCATGCCTAATTAAATTATGAAAGGAAAGCTTTTATACATTAATTCAATCAAAAACCCATACAGCTAACCTCTTCAGAGAAACTGGCCACAACCTGTATTTGTTGCCAAATGCTATAAAGAGCCAGTAAAGATTTTCCCAAACCTTTAAAATAGAGCTTGGCTGGACTCTGTGGTGTTGCTCAATAATAATTTTGTCCAATAACAATTCTTTATTAATTAGGGTTTAATATCTATTAGTCTAAGGAGTTTTAGACGCAGAAAACCTCCTAAAAGATACCAACTAACATGCATTGGGAAGCTTAGTTTTCTTCTTCTGAGAGGAAGCTTCAGAAACTAATTTATCTTCATAGTTCTCTTAGAGAAAACACCTTTTTTGTTTAGGTTTTCCAACTGACCAAAATGTGTTGAAAGACATGTTGCAACGTTGTGCAATTCCTTCAAACAGAATAAAATATCTGGTATGCCACTTGGTCCATCACTTAAAGGATTAAGACCCATAGAAAATCAGGACCAAGCAGAGAAATAAGGTTTGTTATTTATTTTGCTCTCCCTTCTCATAACTCAGGGTGGAATCAACTACAATAAAGTCAACAAACTATTTGTTTGCCCTAAAGATTTTGTTTACCAATAGTGAACTAAGAGAGATGAAGAAGTATCTGCAATGGGAAAGTACTTGTGAAGCTTGTGATTTTATGTCTTCTTTTTGGTGGTAAATAAATGAAGGACAAAATTCCAAAGCCCAAGGTGAGTTCATACATTCAACAGGAGCAATCAAATTTGTCAGAACAAATACAGATGTCTACATGTGAGCTGGCCACCCCAGACCTACTTTGTTCTCAACAGTGAGAAGTTAAAACTTTTAATGTGCAATCAACCTTATTATACAGGGAACATCAACAATAGGTCAAATGAATCTCGCCATGTATATAAGAGATGTTCAGGGTTAGATGAGATTAAACACTCCCTTAAGTGTTTCTGAAATTAGTAACAGTCATATAAGAGATTTAATAGAAAGCTACTTCCAAGCATTAGATTTCCTGAAGCTTAAAAGAAGAATCATTATGTAATGATTTTGTAGACACACCACGACACTTCTGTCTGATAAAAATATTTCCCTGTAATATTTCATTAAATTTAAAATTACTGTGTAGCAACTCTAAGAGGTTGACGGCTGCCAAGAGCTGTGAGGTAGCTGAATAGAATGGTGTTTCTGGAGCCTTGCCAAGAGTTGAGACAAAATTTGACTCATCTTCATGCATACATTTGCAATATACCTCCAAACTAAAATAAGGATTTAACTCCATCACGAGGTTCTAGTGATACCCTGTTACAGCCAAGACTTGATTATAATACCAATAGAAGCTTCAAAGTGGCTCTGAAGAGAAAGGTGATCTTTACATAGCTATATTCATTGGGATGGTTTGTGACCTTGAATTGTGTTTTCCCAGAATGCACATGCCCTAAGCACTGATTCAGTTGTTGGCAGCAGGATAAGTATAATTTGAGCTCCATTTTGTGTCTTTATACTACTTCACAGTATACTACCAAATACTGCAGTGAGTAGGAAATACTGTGCTTGGGAAGTCTACACATGCAGGAATTTAGAAACTGTAGGATAGGAGCTGAGCTAGATCAGGACTGATGAATTCATCATGTCTATTTTTGCTTTCATTTTCAGCTAACAGTCTTCCAACAAAAAACAGAGATAAAAGATTAGAAGAGAGAGAGAGGAAGGACATGGAACTGTTAGAGCAAGTCCAGAGGACGCCACAAGGATGGTAAGGGGGCTGGAGCACCTCCCATATGAAGACAGGCTGAGAAAGTTGGGGCTGTTCAGTCTGGAGAAGAGAAGGCTGCGTGGAGACAACAGAGCAGCCTTCCAGTATCTGAAGGGGGTCTATAAGGATGCTGGAGAGGGACTCTTCATCAGGGTGACATCTTCATCATAGTGATAGGACAAGGGGGGTAGTGGATTTAAACTTAAACAGGGGAAGTTCAGACTGGATATAAGGAAGAAGTTCGTTACTGTAAGGGTGGTGAGGCACTGGAATGGGTTCCCTAAAGAAGTGGTATATGCTCCATCCCTGACAGTGCTCAAGGCCAGGCTGGACAGGGCCTTGGGTGACATGGTTTGGTGGAAGGTGCCCCTGCCCATAGCAGGGGGTTGGAATGAGATGGTCTTAAGGTCTATCCAACTCAAACCATTCTATGATTCGAAAATACAAAAATTGCATGACACTTACCTGACAGGATCCAGTTCAATCTGCTTATATGCTATAGCATTTTATTCAGTCTTTTTCTGACTTATCTGTTCAAACTGTAAGCTTCTTGACATCTATCCTGTCACTTATTGAATGCTCATGTACTTTTGAGCACAAGGGGAGTCCCAGTCTCAAGTAAGATTTTTAGACATCACCATTATATGAACAGTAATAAGAAATACCTTCAAACAACTAAGCAACTAATATCCCATCTTTTTTGATAGTCAATCCTTTGATCTGCAAGCTGAAGAGATCAGTCAATAATAATCTGGGAATGGAGATAAGAAATATTTTCTTTTAATTACTGAAGTGCCACTTTTTCCAAGTATCACATCATTCATCAGAAGATGGAAGCACTAAACCCTAGGAGTTCAAAGGAATCCCATGAGCTCTAGTCCCTCTATTTCTTGCACACACATAATTTGATTCCACTACTTCTACTGGATAACCAAGCAGGTTTCAAAAATTCTTGTACTTTTACTGAGAAAAGTTTTTCTGCAGTTTTCCAGATGGAAAATTTTTTATTTATATTTGAATTCTGCTCTGGATTTTTCAAAAGAATTGGTGAACAATAATATAGTGAGAAAGTTATCAGCATGCACTGCTCAAAATACATTATCGTACCAGCTTTAGTTCCAAGGCTTATACTGGTCAGTTGGATTGCACCGTTTTAACACATGGTAATTATCACCATGGAGAAGAAAAGGCTTAGAAAGCATGGAATGATAAGTCCTGCTGTGTTAACAATAGATACTGTAGTAAAATACTGTCTTTTATTATCACTACACAGTAATACCACAGTTCAGGTTATTCTTACAATTTTGCCTAATTGCTATTAAAATAATGCAACATTTGCTCTTACCACTGAGAAGCCAGTGTGGAAAAGATATCGGTGGTTTCAGGTACTTGGAACAGTTTCAAAAGTTCTGGTTCAGATGATAAGTCAGCAAGGATCCTTAACTCAATATGGGAAAAATCTAGAAAGCAATGTTAAAATAAATCTCTTGCTCTAAAACAAAATTGTACCTGCATTTTAACCAAACTATCACAAATTAAAACACAAGTCTGGACTGTTCAGTCATTTCCTCACGCTCAGAAAAAACAGATGCCTGTAAAAAGCTCATCCTGAAGTAATTTCAGCTAAAGATCACAAGGTGTCTGATCACTTTGTTACCTTCAGGTGTCAATCTTATTAGCTCTTTGTTTCTACTGACAAGCTTACATATCATCTACTTCTGAAGCATGCTAAGGAGTATACATCATATAACAATATTCATTAATAGTAAGAGATGTGACAGCCTTGTAAAATATAATATCATCCAAAGGAGACGGAAAGAAGAGATGACAGAACCGTGGACATTAATATGTATGAGAATAATAATACATACTATCTTACCTGCTGCTAAAAATGTATATCCTTTTTTTGACACAAACAATGTTCTTGGGGAAAAAGTTATTATTTCCTCTTCTTTTCCTAGAAAGGAGATAGACATATGAGTCCCAAACCCCAGTTCAAAAATACTGTGTCGCAAACCATAGGAGGATGTAAACAACATACCAAGGACACAACTTAAACTACACAAAGAGCAATGTAAACAACCTAGCAGAGCACCGTCAGCATCACAATTATTTTACTCTATCAGTCATGTACAACATCTTTGTCTCTGCTATTCTTGCAGTACAGCTTACTTCTCCTTTTTCAAAACCAAACCCTTCCCAAAACATTAGCTAACAAATATCTACAAAACTAGCATTATCCTCAGATCACCTAAGGAGGCATTCAGATAAGGAAGGGTCTAGAGATGAGCTAAAAAAACAGATTTTCATATATTTGAATATGCTGCAGTGATATGGTAATAACCAAATTCTGATTTACAGGTGGTAGGGGGACTGCAGTTGACATTGGCATCCAAATTCTAACTATAGAAATCTACAATAATATTGCAAAGCAACAATGTACACTGACAAGGTATTATAAAAAACGCATCCTGGGAGTACCACTTGTCTTGGTGTAGAAAGGAATGGTGGTTAGAAATACAACAGAATTAACCTGATCAGCATGAAAATGGAAAAACTAAGTGTGCCTTGATATAGGAACGAAAGACTTAAAAATACATTTGTGAGAATCACCTATTACATTAATTGGACTGTTTCCAGAAAGGCCTATGTGCCATAATTACTCACAGCAGCTCAGGTTTACACAGGCACTGCTCACACATTTTTTGGTAACAACTTCAAAAATTTACTTACAAAAATCAATCAGGTAGATAAAATAAAACTGCTGTCAACATTTTACAATGTCTTCAACAGACTTCTGTTTTATGATGTGTCATTTCAAATGCATGGAGTGAATAGCAGCGAAAAGGCAAGCGTGCCCTCTCTGAGAACCAAGTGCAACAAATGTGCACCATTTCCCAGCTATGGATGTAGGTGTTCAAGGAGAGTTTATGCTGGCAAATCTTTCTCTTTTATTTGAGTCTACTATTGCGCGTTTCTCTCTTTATCACCTGGGTCATGCTTTTCAACACTTTACTGTGACTCCCTCTGAATCACCTGCCTTAAATCCACTTCTGTTATTACAAAGAACACATCTGACTATTGGTGTTTACTTGCGAGGTTGATTAAAATGACCCAGCTTGAACACCACCTCAGGCAAAGCCTTACAAGCTGAATTCACATAAAATCATCTCTAGGATATTTAATGGAGTCAAGATGTGTAATTTCATCTGGAAAAAGAACAGTGAGATAGTTGAACGGAACAAAAATATCTCAAAGTTCATGAGTATTAGGTCAATGCTGAACCAGCTTTTTTTTTTTTTTTTTTTTTTTCAGGAACAGTCAGCATAAAGTACTTGGTTTAAATGCTAATGTACAACTAAGCACCAATAATCTATTCTGTTCTTTAATGGTGGAGCTATCGCTCTGCTTTAAAATATAGCTTAGCAAAATAATTAGATAAAATTGCCTTTTCATGTTAGTAAAAACAGAGTTTACCTTTTATGTACTGTTTCTTTGTGATTCTAACTGGATGTTTAGAGATACCTTGAATGTTCTACAAGTAAGAAGAATAAAAATGCTTAGTGAAGTTAAAATTTATGAAAACATGTTTATGAACAGTTCATAAGCAGCGTAAGAACATCAGTGATACTAATGCCAACAAGTTTTCCCTGTAAAATAAATAAGATTAACCCTTTGCCTTTCAAAGGAATCTTCACACTTCTGTAACTATTGATACTTTTAAATAGATGCTCTTCCTTGAAAATTGGAAATGTAAGAACATTTTCCCACCAGCAGCCTTTCCAAATCCTAATCTCTGGATGCATCACAGAACATAATTAAAAACTCAATAAAAATAATTTCCTCCTTATTTGAACCTGTATTTTTTTTTAAGATATGGTGCACTACTTTCAGACAAGAATATATGCAAACCCTGCCTTAAGCTAATGGAACAGATTCTTCTTCAGCCTCCAGAAATTTTTCTAATATCTATTCCCATTTTTTGGAAATGCATGATAAAATAAAGGAGCTCATTGTTAACTGCGACATATCAGGCAAGGTTAAAAGTGAGAACTAAGTTTATCAACAACCATGCAGGACTAGGAATAACAGGAGATTTCTCTTTAAAGGTCTACATTCATAGACCTCAAGCAAAGCATTGAAGATGACACGCAAGCTTCCTTCTGTTATTTTAAGTCATTATGTCTCATCATCTAGAAAGGTAACACATGATATGAGACAATGTGTATCAAGCTCAATTTTCAATGCAATCAATTTGCAAGTGGTTCAGGAATCAGGTGAACCTCCTACTGTTATGTAATACTATGAATTCAGGATATGTGAATGGTGCTACATAATTTCCAAATCAGAATGATCATTTTCTACATAATTTTGAACTCAAATTTGTTATTTTAAACTTGAGGGATGTAATCAGTCTGCAAAAGCTATTGGAATTTAAAGCAGAAGTAAAAGAACTAAACCCCCAAAACAGAACTGTTTTCATTTCTAGCTTTAGTATCACCCTTAAAGATCTATAATTTAAATGTATTAAAGTTGAACACCCACCACAGCACCACACACACAGAGACAGGAAACTATTACACAAAATACATAATATTTTCACAGCATGCATAAACTAGAAACACTGCTCTCAATCCATCAATACCAAATTTAACCCAGAAGAAATACTTGCTATATTTAATATTTTATTCTTCAGTTTCTAGAAACAACATAAAAAGGACATGGAGCTGTTGAAGCAAGTCTAGAGGAGGGCCATAAAGATGATCAGGGGCTGGAGCACCTCCCGTATGAAGACAGGCTGAGAAAGTTGGGGCTGATTCAGCCTGGAGAAGAGAAGGCTGCGTGAAGACATCAGAGCAGCTTCCAGTATCTCAAGCGGACCTATAAGGATGCTGGAGAAGGACTCTTCATCAAGGACTGTAGCAACAGGACAAGGGGTAATGGGTTTAAACTTAAACAGGGGAAGTTCAGATTAGATAAAAGGAAAAAGTTCTTTACTGTGAGGGTGGTGAGGAACTGGAACAGGTTGCCCAGAGAAGTGGTAAATGCTCCATCCCTGGCAGTGTTCAAGGCCAGGTTTGACAGAGCCTTGGGCAACACAGTCTAGTGTGAAGGCTGGAACCTGATGATCTTAAGGTCCTTTCCAACCCTAACCATTCTATGATTCTATAATTTTAAAAGTTGTGGGAATGGTTATTATAATGCTATTAACCTTATTTTGAAATTGGTAGTTATTTAATCCACACACAAAACTAATATTTTTATTGATAACTATTGATTTTTATCAATAACAAGTTGGGGAGAATGACTGCTTGCTCAAATGAATAATATGCAGTTTAAGTGGCCATGGAAGGTAGTAGATCCTCAGAAGTTTTGAAAATTAAGTCCTTTATTATGTATCTGGACATGAATGTGGGAGCCTCATTTTATATATTAAAAAAAAAAACCAAAATCACAACATTTTAATTCTGACTTAAATCACTGCAATGGTAAGGATCATTGCATGGACTTTTCACTGGGCTCTACACTGGTATTGACATGTACCTCCAGCACAGGTTAAAGAGTTGTTTATAGTTCCTCTCACTGATTATCATTGCTTAACTCATTACCTTCAAAATCCTGGACAAAGTGAAATACACAAAAATTCATTTCAAAACCTATCTACAATGGTAAAAATAAATCACTATATTGCCTTCTTGTTTTCACTGACAGCATATGCAGAAAGTCTGCTTTCAATGCACTTTTAGAAGTGTTACTAATACTTCTGAAAAACACTAGGAAGTAATTGCAAGTGCAAAATGTACTGTCACTTGTAAATTAGTTAACAACGCATGATTTGAAAAGTTTTCAGAAAAGAAGTAACTCAAGAAACATGACAGCGGTGATACTCATCTTTAAGCTATTGCAACAGCCTAATAAAATCCTCTCATCTAGTTTTAGATGTCTTTAGGCTGGTCGTTGGTCTAAACTAGCTGCCTGGAATTGCTCTAGTCAGTAGACAAAGATAGGAATCTCCAGTGGATACTTCAAACTGTCTGTATACGAGACATACTTACAAGTTGACCTAAGATTCCCTGGAGATGATGTTTTCTAAGCCTTAGATTATCAAATTTGGTGAGATAAATTTACCTTAAATATTTAAAAGGATGAAGAAGGACACTCATAAGAATCTTCCAAATGGAAAATGTTTCTCTGCTTCAGTTGAAAATTAGGTGACAGTTTTACTGTATCACAAGTAGAAGATTGATGTGACTTTGGTAAATTACTATTACCACCTGGACTACATAATAAAGCCTATATTTTTGCTTTTATGTATTTATTTCAAGTATATTTCTGCAAAACCTTCAGAGACCCAATCTGAGACGTGACTCTTACCCATTATCGTTAGAAGAGGCATCCACACCTTGTTAGAAGTTAGAGAAAAAAAATTGAACTCTCTGAACAATTATGCTCCACCAGACAGAAAGGAATATACTTGAAATGGTTGACGGAAAAGCTGGTTGTGAAAGTTAACCATTAATAACTCTCTTCATTGTTTCTGAGGGGGGGGGAAAGGTCAAGCTATTCTAGTGGATGATTAACAAGAAAACCCTAGCACTGGTTAAAAAAAATATATATAAATAAATAAAACCCAACACTATAATCCAAAATTCATTTCCAGAGGGTCCAGAAGGATAGAGGAAGCCAAGGCCCCAGTTTCAACTATGTTTGAAAGGTTGTAAAGATCAGGGGAAGTTCTAGAGTGCTGGAAGAAAGCAAGTGTCATTCCTGTCTTTCAGGAGGGCAAGGAGGAGGATGCAGAAAATTACAGGCCAGTCAGCCTCTCCTCAATTCCTGGGAAGGTGATAGAGCAAATAATCCTGGAAAACATTTGTAAACATATTAAAGTCAAGATGATGATCTGTGGTAGTCAGCATGGATTTACAAAGGGGAAATCATGCCTAAGCAGCAATAGCCTTCTGCAATGGAGTAACTAGCTCAGTGGAAGAAGAGAGAGCAGCAGATGTTGTTTACCTTGACTTTAGCAAGGCTTTCAAAACAATCTCTCATAAAAGCCTCATAGACAAACTGATGAAGTACAAGCTAGATAAGTGAACAGTGAGGGGGACTAAAAACTGGCTGAACTGCTAGGTCCAGAGGGTTTTGAAGAGTGTCACAAAGACCAGCTGTAGGCCAGGTGTTAGCGGAGTACCCCAGTGGCCAATACTGCTCAACACCTCCATTAATGACCTGGATAACAGGACTGAGGTGCAACCTCAGTAAGATGGCAGACAATCCAAAACCTGGAGGAGTGGCTGATGCATTAGATCGCTGCTCTGCGATTCAGAGGGACCTCAAGAATGGAGAAATGGGTTATCAGAATCTCAGCGTTCACAGTCTGCTTTGCAGAAAAGTACTTGTGGATCCTCATGAGAAACAATTTGAACATGAACCAGCAATGACCCTTTGTACCTAGGAAGGCCACCACCACCCTGGGCTGCATCAGGAAGAGTGTCTCCAACGTGCCAAAAGAGGTGATCCTACCCCTCTGCTCAGAATGCCCGATGGGAAGTATAAAGATGGAGCCAGATTCTTCCCACTGGTGCCCAATGACAGCGCAAGAGGCAGTGGTCAGAATTACAGGAAATTCCATTCAAACATAAGAAATAACTTTTCTACTGTGACAGTCACTGGATCAGATTGCACAGAGAGGTTGTGAAGCCTCCATCCTTGGAGACAGTCAAACCCCAACTAGACACAGTTCTGAGAAACTTGCTGTAGTGGATGCTGCTTTGAGCAGCGTGATTGGACTACACAATCTCTAGTGGTCCTGTCCAAACCTTGTGATTTTATAATTCTGTTTTCATAACATGACAGTAAGTGATTAATGTATGTATCCCAGTGCTAACCACCTGCCTTCTCTCTACTTCACCTGATTTCTGACTGAGACAGAACTGAAGCCTTCATAGTTTGAGGCAGTGGAAAGCCACAGGACTCTGCTTGCATTGCCAAGCAAATAAAAAAAAATAAATTCTATATTATATATATAAAGCACCCTTGTAGCATAACATTAAAATTCAAAGACTAAAGGCTGAAACAAACGGTAGTCAGCTGGTGTATCTTGTCTTAAAATGCAAGCTCTTAGAAAAAGAGTTGTATTATCTTGATTATGGAAATGCATGCAAAAATGTACAACGAAGCTTCATAAATCATTTTGGTAAACCTGGAACAAAATTGATAAGAACTACTTGAGTGTATAAATGGAAATCTCTATTTTTTACGGTTTTCACAGAATCGTAGAATCATTTAGGTTGGAAAAGACCTTTTAGATCACTGAGTCTAACCATTAACACTGCGAAGTCCATCACTAAACCATGTCCCTAAACACCACCTCTACACAGCTTTTAAATACCTCCAGGGATGATAATTCCACCACTGCCCTGGGAGCTTGTTCCAATGTTTGACAACCCTTTCTGTGAAGAAATTTTTTGTAATATCCAATCTAAACCTCCCCTGGCACAGCTTGAGGCTGTTTCCCTTTGTCCTATCACTTGTTACTTGGCAGAAGAGACCGTCCTCCACCTCACTACAACCTCCATTCAGGCAGTTGTAGAGAGCAATAAGGTCCCCTCTGAGCCTTCTCTTCTCCAGACTAAATCCCTCCAGGTCCCACAGCCGTTCCTCATCACACTTGTGCTACAGGCCCTGCACCAGCTCCATTGCCCTTCTCTGGCCCAGCTCCAGCACCAAAATGTCTTTCTTGCAGTGAGGGGCTCAGATCTGAAAAGAGGATTCGAGATGTGGCCTCACCAGTGCCCAGTACAGAGGGATTATTACTGCCCTAGCCCTGCTGGCTATGCTATTGCTGATACAGGCCAGGATGCTATTGGCCTTCTTGGCCACCTGGACCCAAGCTGGCTCATGTTCAGCCAGTTGTCAACACATCAAACAACCCCAGGTCCTTTTCCACCGGCATCTTTCCAGCCACTCTTCCCCAAGCCTGTAGCATTGCATGGGGTTGTTGTGATGCAAGTACAGGACCTGGTACTCAGCCTCACTGAATCTTAGGTCGTGACAGTTAGAAAGCTTAAAAACCTCACATCCCTAGAACTGCACCTTTTTCACTTTTTTGTTGTCAGTGAAACCGTCTTCTTTCTCCAACTACAAGCATTAAATCATTAAAGATTAAATTTTATAATATAATCAGCAAACTTAAAAGAGCACCAAATCTGATCTGCACTAAAGTTAAGTTGAGGTATGATAAACACAGACTGGCTGTCTTTTTCCTGGATCTCCAAAGCTGATACCTTTCTTCAGCAGTGGACCTGCCACAGAGGGATATAGCACTCCACCAATTCATCATCTCTTTTACAATTTCAGTTACTTGACACGTTTTCCAGCATCTAGCTGGTTGTTCGATCACTGGTTTTTGGTTAAACTCTTCATAAAACATCATGCTGGAAAATAAGGGGGCATAGGCATGGCAGAAAAAGAAAAATATCTCACTCGGAACACTAGATTAAAACTGTATGTGTTGAAAAACAGATGGCTGATTTCTTTCCTCCTTCCTCCATAATCTGATTTCTTGCCACTGTAATCCATCCTGACTGATGATCCTTACTCCGGTGTTTAAGCACAAGTGAGAAATCTTTTTAGTTCGTTCGAAAAATATGTCTATTAAAAGTCGTTCTCCTTTTGTCTGTGGTTTCAGGTGAAGGGAGTGCAGATCCTTGCCTACGCTGTTAGCTGCTGCATACAGAGCCATTCAGAAACAATGACAGACTTCACTGTTACAAGACGACTCAGAATCTTGATGTCTATTGGAGCCTCACAAACACAGCTTTCTCATAAAGCATTTAAGCCTAGCAAAAAGGATGCTCTAATCCATAAGGAAAGCTGCTGTATAAGCAAAGAGTAGAATTATCAATGAAAATAAAACCTAATCAAAATCCAGCAAATGCCATACAGTTCCCAGTTTGATGAGTTCACGCTCAATCTGTTACACTTTCTGTGGAGCTTTCCATTTTTGGTATCCAAAATTCTACATTTACATTTGCAACTGAGTTTTGATTCCTTCCTAGGTTAAAAACCAGTTACTCTGGTTCTTTCAAAGGATAACAGTATACAGACATATACAGGATAAATTACCTCTGAAGTCAGTATAGTTATACTTCACCTAATCACAGAAGCTGGTGGTGCTGCAAACAGCAGGGAGGGGAGCAAAAGAAACACCAAATAAACCAGCATCAGTAAGTTACTGAAATAAATGGGAATGTCTGGACTGCAGAGAATTCTGTGGACATTTGATTCTGATTAATTCCTGATCTAAGGACTTACTTAAGAATAAGAACAGAGACAAAACTTACTACTGAGATAAGAGTAACCTTTCATAAATGTACAGTGTGGATGTGTCACAAGGGAAGATCAAAGACAGCCAAGGATTCAGACTGAACAGATATAAGGAAGCAGCTAGATCAGGTAAAGTTATAATGTAGATCTCCTTTGATGTGGCAACTAATCCACTTGCTGTTACAGTGAAGCACAGTGCCGAACACTAGAGCAAAATAAAGACAAATAGAGGAATTATATAATTTTTTTACTGTGTCTACTAATGGTAGCAAATAGCAAAAGCTAGCTGCATTTGTTATGAGCAAGAACACTTACTGGGAATGTGATCTTTTTAGATTTCATTACTCTTAATAGCTGTTGCTTCAGAAAATCAATTATTTCCTAATACTTGAGAAAAACATAGATTTTTCTCATCTGTTTGAATAAAGTTCAGAGCAGCAAAATTCCAGTTTATCCCATGAAATGGAGCACTCCAGAAAAAACTGAAGCATTTTAATCCAAAAGTTTCTCAAGTTTCTCTTAGTATCTTCTTCACAAGAAAGCTTATGAAAATAATTAGGCTGCCACTGTTCTCTTTGAACAAGAATTCAGCTTTACACAATGCAGCACAAAGTAAGCTTTTAAATTCATGGCTTCTGTTTAAAGACTGGCATTGTGTTACTTTTGGAGCAGAAGTAATACTTTGGTCTGCAAGCCCAGACTTCATTACAATGGTAATGGATAGGTAGATGACAACTCTTTTGAGCTTTAAATTCTCTCCAATTACTTTTTATTCTTGTAGTGGATTTTTTCCTCTGTTTATCTGCTGCTTCAAAATTTTCTCACTCCCTTTTTTTTCTTTTTCAGTTGTCTGTCCTAACACTACATGAGCCTGCACCTATTGACAAACTGTGCTCTCATGGCCCAGTCATTAATTTGAGAAGAATTGTAAGCAGAGGTTCAGTGAGCTACTTCCTTAATGGTCACACTGCCCAAAGTAGTATTCTGGCAAGGCAGAACAAGACGACTCACTCACAACAGATGAACTCAATTTGTCTGGCACCTCCAAAGCTGGTGACAACTTACCCATGAGAAATTACACAGCACAGAGAAAAAATAAAAATGCACCCCCCCCAACTCTCAAAATAAACCTTCATCTTTTAGAAATCACGCCATATTCAGTTACTGCCCATAGCAGCATTTGTGTATTATTGTAAAGGAATACACAGTTATTTTCTGTGACTTCTATATGAGACACAATTTCAAGACAGTCTGAAGATCTGATTTTTCAGTCATGGCATGTAGCTCAATAAATAGAGAAAATATGAAAATGCACAAGGTCACCATAGCAATGTCAGCCTGGTATGAATGTGTACCTGCATTCCTAAGCACATCTTGACTTGTCTGCAATTGCCACCTAGTGGCTAGTTACAAATTGAAGCCATTCATTTCCCTTGTCAAAAGAGATTCATACAGTCTTGGGGTAAAGGATTTCTTCTTTTTTGGTACTAGTTACTGTTTTTCAGCAGTTTTTCATCATTCAAAGGTAATGTATTCCCCTCTGCCTCAACCAGCAGCACAGAATTATTCAAGTTTTAGGTGTCAAGTGGGATACTCAGAAGTAATCTCAGAAGTAATTCATCACCTTCCCACAAGCTTAAGCAGCTTTCAAAGTGATTACAAGGGAAGAGGAAGAGTACAGCCAAAAATATTTGACTTCCAGCTTTAGAGAGTTGGCCATAAGAATAAAGCATTGTTATGTTAGAACATAATGAAAACCACTGAAATCAGAATTATACTACATTCTTGCCTTGCAGAAAGGAATTAGAGGAACATGGTGACACTTCTCACTTTGGAAAGTTTGTAAGAAAATTTCTGTGCCTAAGGTTTTTTTAACTGTCCTCTCAGAACATAAATCTCTGAGCTTTGAGTATTTCCTAAAAGTGTGCATCTAAAAATCTCACTATTGGAATACTTCATATGAAGAATAAAATCATAAAAAAACCCTACCTTGAAGCAGACTTTCTAAAATCTGAATCAACAACTCACAAGAGGTACTAACAGACAACTGCAGAACAAACAGGCACACAAGATCATATATGTATTTCTGCACATTGCTGAAGATTCAATCTGAGTACCTGTCTTATGGATGAGGACAGAAAATTAACTCAGCAGGACATGAGCTCTCTGAAATCCCTCTGTAAGGAAGTACAATGACTGTGACCACACAGAGACTTCAGGAGATTCAAGCATATGTCAGTATGTCAATCTCAAGTATAAGAAACGTGCTCAGCCAGGAACTGAAATTTGTCTGGATAAACACTTGAAGAACAAAGACTGTGATAAACTACAAATGAACAGCACTACTTGTCTTTTGTAACCATGCTAACATTGCTCTTAAGACTATCCTAAAATCACATGGAACCAAACTTAGCACAATCCCAGGAGACACAACATACTGTATAGATTAACTTCTGTAACAGAATACTCTAAGTAACAGATATTACTATAATTACTGCACTTTAAAACACCTTTTAATTTGTAAGGTACTGAAAGCCACATAGCTAAAGACCTGCCTGTTCTGACCAAAGATGACCTTAATTTTGGTTTCGGCAGCTACGTGCTCCTGTCACATTCATATTACAGAAAAATAACCTGGCAGTTCTATTCCAGCATGGATTTCTAAAACATGATCAGCATACTTTTGGCTTCTACCTCCCAAAAAATATCACTGGCAAAGGCCATTCAAAGGATAAAATGAGGCAGCATATAAGCAGCTACCTTAACAAAGCCCACGCAACAGCAGTAGGCACTCAAGTGCTGACAATTTAATTTATACATAGTGTATTGAAATGCAGCATCTTTGAATTTTAATGAAACAAGTGCAAATATGCAGTGCCATCATCTCTCCAGCACAGGAAAATCTTACAGCAACGTTTTTTTCCTCCCTTTTCTACAATTCTAATCTTCTCTGAGGAGCTTTTTGCCAGAATCTAAAAGAGAGTGAAGGAGGAATTCAGCCTCCACAGTCAATATTTCATAATGTGCTAAAAATACTTTAGCCAGTATTATTCTGAGTTGTATAGAATCTTTCCTTTTTGAGCTGTTACATTTAATTGCTCTCCATATTTACATGCTTATGTTTGGTTTGTAGAAAAAATAATGGCAGACTCCCATCTTGCATAAATAAAATGCAAGAATTCTGTATGCTGATCGCTGCATCGAAGCAGATTTATACTGGCTACACATCATCTTTCTTTAAATAACAGAGAACAATTATAGATACAAAGATAATCCCAAATAGAACACAGTTATATACATGATTGCACTGCTCTTGTTACTACAGAATCACAGCCCAGATGATGCTCCAAGCCTTACTGAGCCAAATGGAAAACATTATGCTATAAAAAGTAGTCCATGTATTGGCTACAGCACACTCACTATGAGATCAATGAATTTATACAACTCAGGAGCATTTCTACAGAGAATGCCAAAGACTTGCATATATCATAGAAAAGGATACCATGTGTACTTGAGATGTTAAGAGAACAAAGGTTTATGATGCAGAAACCTTTTTTCTGCATTTGGATATTAAGCCAACATGATGATGGTCTGGAGCATCAGACATGAGTGTTATCATATGGCTAACAGTGACTTTTCATACTGTAGCTGTCACACCAGTAACTAAGAACATCCTGTTGTAATGTTAATGTGTAAACTTTCATCATGAGCGCAATTGAACTAAAGTCTTGTCAAAATGCTCATCTTTAAGTAAAATTTCCCATCATAAAATACTGTGATGAATGAGAAAGAAAGAGAGGAGATAGATAACTTCTGTCTCCCAACATTGTAAGTATGGTTTCTTTAAATGCTAAAGCCTTCTAAATATACTTCTAAAAAAATAAAGCAGCAACAAAAGAGATTGCAAAATCACCAAAACTCTAAATACTCATAAAATGAGATACTATTTTAGTGCTATTAGTGCGGTTACAATCAGCATATGAATCAAGAGTACTGGAATAAACACACTGAGAAGAAACATGGCACAAAAATAGATTCTGAAGCAAGAGATACTCAGGGAACACAAACCAACCATAACAAACAGCACGCGTGCTCTGACTTTCTAATCGCGTATCAGCTCATCTGAGTGATAGTTGTTTGTACTGACCAGGAAAGGTGACCCGAAATTGCTTTGATGCAAAGGTTCAAGAAAACACAGAGATAGCCTCTAAGACAACCTACTGTTATTTCAGTGAAGCCCACATCAGAGCGTACTTACGTAAAAATTATTTTGTAAGCCTAGAGGTCCTCATAGAAGACTTTTGACATCATGCTTTATACAAACTTGTAACATGTCTGACTTGTCTATCCTGTTTTCAGCTTTGGGGCCCTCAGCCTAAGAAGGACTTGGACGTGCTGGAATGAGTCCAGAGGAAGCCACAAAGGCTGGAGCACCTCTTCTATGAAGACAGGCTGAGAGAACTGGGGTTGCTCAGTCTGGAGAAGAGAAATGTCTGGGTAGACCTTACTGCAGCTTCCAGTGTCTAAATGGGACCAATTAGAAAACTGGAGAGGGACTTTTAAAAGAGCAAGTAGGGACAGGACAAGTGGAAACAACTTTAAACTGGCAGGGGCAGATTTATATTACATATTAGGAAAAAATTCTTCACTGAGGGTGCTTAGACATTGGCACAGGTTGCCCCATCCCTGGAAGTGTTCAAAGCCAGGTTGGATGGGGCTTGGAGCAACTGGTCTAGTGGAAGGTGTCCCTGCTCCTGGCAGGGGGTTGGAACTAAATGAGCTTTAGGATCATTTGACAAAAAGATGTGATCACATCCCTTCACCCAGACTTGCTGTTTAGCTCCTTACACTGCATCAGCTCTGCCAAAGCTTTCTAAAAGCTGTGAAGGAAAAGGACAGGGCAAAACCAGGACGCTTCCAATTTGTACAGCAACTCACCACTACTGAAATACCTTGTAGAACAAGGAATCCAATTGTGACTATAGAACATAAACTTTCAGAAAGAGCATTGGTAGTATCACAGAGCAGCCTGTAGCCTTAATGAGGGGACAAAATGCCTGAAATTTAAGAGCGACACAATAGTTTTGAGAGCACAATTCTGGCAGTCCACATTGCGTGGTGTGTGTGAATGCTAAGGACGTAAAACCTACCAGGATAGTGTGATGAAAGGGAGATAAACAAGCAGCATCTCATCCACACTGTCCAGAAATGACTCCCAAACTATTCCAAAAGTAAATTTGAGTTTTATTTGGAGAGAATTAGTCCATTCAATCCAGAATACAGCCCAGAAGTAAAACAGTGTGAATAAAATAAAAAAACTGGTTTGGTAAGTTAAATAAGAGAACAGACCTGGTTTTGATTGCTTAGAGGGGTCTCTATGTCAAGAGATTGTCTCTCCCACTAAAATGAAAACCAGATGAGTAATTCATTATTCATATTCCAAATGCTATTAGTAACACGCGTTTTCTAATGAACAAGCATGAGATCCTCTATATGCATCACTATCAGAAAATATTATTTATAGATGTTAGAGAGACTGAGGTATTGTCAATATTTCAGGTTCTTGTCAATATTTCATGGTTCTTCTTTGAGCACATTAACATTTAACACCCCCTAATTAGTTTCCCTTTCAAACTACATTCCTGCTTTCCCAGTTAGAGCCTAACATCCTTCTTCAATTGACAGGTTAAATTATTTTACTTCTTTGCTTTTTTTAGGGCAAGCTGGTAAAAGCATTTTTCCTGGAGAGAAATAGAAATGCTTTTATTCCATTTTCACTTGGTCTGAAAAGGTAAAAAAACTGAATTTATCATCAGAATAATTTGTTGTTACTAAAAGGAAGGAAGCTCTCTCTGAAGCCCACCACTTTGTGCTTTTTAGTTTAATGATAAAAACATCTTCTGAAGTATAGAAGAGTAAGCTTGTTAGTAGCATTTCAGTTTTCTCTGCTGCAGAAGCCTGGAGGAAAGAAACCTTAATACAAAATATCTGATTCTAGCACTGAAGTTTACATCATAAACCAAATTATAGCATCCAATTATACGCAACCTTTATATCTGGAGTGAGGCTTTCTCTGTGTTCATTCTGAAAAAGGCTTGATCTTAATTGGCTTTATTGGCTTTATCCTTTTCCACCTCTGTCGTGATTTATTATTGCTGTAAACAGTGGGGGCTGAGAAGTAGTATTTCAAGGTAGATTTGCAGAACATAAACAAGTCTTTATGAATGTCATAAATCTCTTTAGTAAAGGTTATCTCTGAGCAACATAATGAAGGCATCTCTTACTGTAGACAAGACTAATATATTTATAGAAAAATAATTAAAAATAACATGTTTAAATTAACTAATAAGCTTCCCCTAAGAGCAATAAGCAATCCATAGTGGAAAACATAACTAGTCTATGGATATATTTCCAATTAAGTTGATTGAAGAATTTTAGGGTTTATATTTCCTTTTAGGTTTCAGATTTGCAGGTTCTCATGGAGTAGCAAATAGAGCTACACTGCTATAGGAGGAGACTACAATATTCAATGTGTCCCTCTTTAATGATGTACTATACCAGTATACAACACTTATTTGTGAGAAATGCATTGATTATGCACCACACATATTGTAAAAGAAACCAAATTAGAAGAAATGGAGTGCACACTTAAATTGGATGTATACATGGAGAGCCACTGAAGTAAATTTCTACCAAGAAATCCCTTCTAAGTTCCTGCAACACAGAAGTCATAAAAATTCATGTGAATAAGTTTATCTTATGAGAGAAACCCACATAAAGCCAAAAATATGCATCATCCATACATCAGATGTGGATTTGTCAAAAAGATGATCACAAAAGAGTTTACCTATCTGAAAAAGAAATTCTGCTCTGTACCTCATGTCTGGTCATTTCCCCTTAAACTTATGAGTAAATCCTCATGGACACCATTTGAAAGAACTCCATTTCTTAAAGGCAAGAGGATAGATAGAGCCATTATGTTTATAAAATAAATGAAAGAAAGAAACCTTTGTTTGGGACCCCATCTCCCACCAGTGCAGCAAATGGGATTTTTTTTTCATTTGAATTCTCACTTCATCTGATTTACATGTATCGGTTGCTTTAATCACTCCTTAAAGCATTTTAAAACACAAAATAAATACTTCAGCAAATATTCAGCTAAAATTTCACATAGCATCATAGTAAATATTGTAGATATTTTTTGCAGTTACGATTTCTGGCAAGACTCTTCCCAATCCTTTAAAACTCAGTAGAGACTGGGCACTGCAGTATATCTTCTGTATCGATAAATGATTCAAGAAACAGATGGTATAAGTTCCATAAACATTTCATACAAAAAAAATACATGCCAATGTTTTTCCTTATAAGGAAAAACCAGCCTTAGGCAACCCTGGATGCTAACTTTAGCAGCATTATTTTGGAGAAAAACAACCTTTAAGAAAAGTAGATTTTGTGTCATTTTTAGCTTGATGAGCCAAAGGTCGCCTTGTGTTGGATGTGGCTGCTCAAGACAGCTGTCAGTTCAGCTCTGACTTCTAGATGCCTTTGCATCATGTCAGAGTATTTAGCAAACTGTGACCTTCATGATCATCTTTTCCATTCTGTCCCATCATTTCCCCCCATCTGGGCACATGAGAAGCAGGAACAGCATTAACAGTATTCCCTTGTTAACTCAGAATCCTAGCCACTGTTTTCACTCAGCAAAAAGCACAAAATACCACTTTCTATAAATTGGATGTTTTGCTATCTCTTTGATGACAAATTGTATGGAAATAGGTACTATGAGAGTAGGAAGATATACGTGAAATCTGAACTGTAAAGATAGATAAAGGAGCTAAGGAAATCACCAGTATTGTGAGAATGAGAACCTCCCAGGACGGGTTTCTGCCGCAACATCAAACATCACCATAGCGGCCAGGACTTGCATGGAGCCACATGAACCCACCCATGCAAAATGGTCACAACATAAGCATTATATCCAACATCTCTACTCCCAGATAGAACTGTGGAAGACTATGGCCTTTCTCCCAATACTGCAGAAAGATTCTAATGCCATTTGTACCCATTAAGCTTATGGCTAGTACCTGCAGAGACAGATAAGCAGTACTCAAACCTGCATGGCTAAGAACTGACAATGCTTTTGTCCACAAGTAAAAGGACAACAGCTTTGTGGATTCCTTCCAGTCTTCATGAGCCAAGTCCCCCTTCTGCATCTATTCCTCTCCTCCCACAGGGCCAGAGTTAGGTCTTTGCTAAGACAGGCCATGATTCAACCAAACACTAGTTTTTTTACTGCTATTCCCCCACCTAATGCCTTGACTTGAGCCCCTGAAGCAGTCCGCAACCCTGTTTCCTCCCAGTTCAGCCCCTGCACACTCATCCATGCAGCTATGACTACGATAGAAGTGGAACACAAAAGACCCCACCAGTCCCTACAGTCAAAGGTCGGTATGCTTCCTAAATCCAAATAAGATGGTATAATAAAATATATTCAAATGTGCCCTTAAAAAGGCCATTTTGGGAAAACAAAAACTCACCCAAGCCTCTAGCAGTGCAGACAGTCAAATAAAACACATTCCAGCCACAAGTATGTACTTGGAGATCATTACAGCCAATGACAGGGGAGGAAGCACAAAAGGCCCAGGTGTCACAGCTGTATAAGCATTTCCAAGACTTCCAGAGCAACAGCATAGAGAGTTTAGCCCTTCACTGCTATGAGACTTGAAGCCAAATTCCAGATGGCCTCTTTCCCCAACTTCTGCAGTCCCCAGGGCACCTTCCAAGGCTCACTGATCCTTTATAAGGAATACTTCATGAACACCAGGTTAGAGAGAAGGATTCAGAGTAAATCTAGAGGGTGCATGTACAGCTCACAATTCTACCCATCTACCTCAAGAAATAGTATTAAATTCTGATCCACAGGTAATAGAAAATTCTTGTAAGAATAAATGTTCTAGAGTAAAACATCTATTTAATAAGCTTTTCCTGTCCACTATTTGCATACAATAGAGCAACTGCTAGACTAAGATGAAAATGAAAATTTCATGTGCAAAAAAAATTACGTATTTTACATAAATAATTTTTAATTCTAATTAAAATGTAAGTCTTCTAATGGGCTCACTTACTGGATGTTTGGCTGAAAGTCTGCCAGTAGCAGTTCCTGTCTGATTCCATGTAGAGGAAATAAATCCCTGTAGTCAAGTAAAGGAAAAATCCCGAAAAAAAAAAGAGTGAAGACATATATTTAAATGGTATTTAACATAAGTATCAGTAATAAAAACTTACTGCAATCAGGACTAAATAAATCAAAAAGAAATATTCATAATTTTCTGTATTTAAAAGTTCTTAAACTGTAACCACCGCAATCATTTCACATCCTTTTACCATTTATTTGAAATACCGTATTTTACAGGCTACTTTTTCTGTTTCTACCTTTCTCATGCACGTTCGGAGTCCATCCACATAAGTTGATTTCATCTTATGAACCTAAATTGTTACACAAAAGTTCAGATAAGTGCTAATTTATAAAAATGAGAGATTTTTCAAGTTTAAGATCTTAATTTCCAAATGCATATTAACTTGTTTAGTAGACTTTCGTAAAATGATAGTTTTATCTTCGTAAATAATGGATGTATACTCACTGATAGCTTGACTTATCAGCGTAATTTAGGTAAGTGCTTGGTTATACCTTAAAGCCAGGTTTTTGCAATATTAAATGAATTACTGGAATTTATTACTTTACATCTTCTATTCTCAGGTCAATAAACTACAAAAAAAAGGGCACACATACACACAAAAGTACCACCCACACCTTTTTGGGGGTTGGTTTTGGTTTTTCGTCTTAGAAACATACCCACTGAAAAGCCAAACGTGAAGTGTGAGAGCAGACTAACGATGTTACTTTAAATTTTTACCAAAAATTCCCCCCATAACTACTTCTCTCCTTCACTTTCAGTGAAGGATTTCCTCAGAACTCAAAAAGTAAATGTTTTGCACTAAGAATGTGTTTTATAGCACTACACAAATTTAGCAGTGAAGTTTTGTGATTGTTTTTGCAACAGTTGTTTGCTGGCTACAATCTAGTATCTTGCAAACCAGAAATATAATCATTAAATTTAAAAACTGTTAAGAATACCTACAAATTCAAAATTTAAATGAATATTTGACTGAACTTACATTAGAGGCAATTTTTTTGTATGTATTTAGATGTGAATATGTTCTCTTTCTTGCTAAATTTGCTTCAGTGCAACTAAATTATATGACAAATATCAGCTCACCTGACGGTATTCTAAGATTATCTTAGGCAAAGGATGAAGATCTTGCAACTGCTTTAGCTGCAAAATAAAGCATGTAAATTACTAGCATACTTTTCTATGAAGTTATGTTATTTAACAATCTTAACAAAATAAGTTTTGGAGGAAGAAATATTCTTGACAAGCTGAAATAAATACATTCTAAAGAATGTCCTTCAAGCAACCTCAGTCTAGGCCCAGGAAGCCTCCATTCTTTCCTGCCTTCAGTAGGAGGGCTGGAGCTTACCCCTTCCTGTTTCATTTACCTTCCTGTCCCAGACAAAGACAAAAAGACATACAGACATAAAGAATTCTCCACAACATATTTGAAAACACCGGAGCATTGGTGGGGGTGAGGTGGGGTGTTCCTTATGGTCCTTGGTTTATTTTTTGTGATAGACAACATCAATGCAAGAGAGGATACAATAAAAGTATACAAAATAATACATATATAGACACATACATATTTACATGCACACAAAATCCAACAGAACTTCTTTTCATCCCCTAATACAAGTTCCAGAAGAAAAACAGAAATTGTCAAATCCAAAAGCAATGAGATAAAGCATATTTCTGACATTACTTTGATTGTAAAATGCTGTAAAATTCTGAAAACGAAAAGAATGAAATTATTAAAATAGAGACTGGATATTTATAAGTACAACAAAAATATCTGGAACTAGAACAGTTCAAGGTGAAAAATAAATGGAACCATACCAGAATGGAGATCTAAAGGCAATATTTTTTCCTTGCTCCCAGGGAGAGACAACATATTAACTCTCTAGTATTTCTCTATTGGAAGGTTTCAGCCCAACTTTATCTGAATAACCCGGCCTTAGCAGCTGTTGGAAAGGGTACTGAACTTGATAAAAGCCTTGCTTTGATAACTGCAACACATCTTATATCCCCAGAAAAACACGACATGCATTGTATTTCATTGATCTCTCCCACCTCACCTCCCAAGGCTCTCTGTCACCCTCCAAAATTATATATTTGATCTATGAAACCTCATTCTCCTTGAGTAGCATGTGGTTTTTACAGTTACACTGTTGACATTACCTCTGAGATCGTATATGGTAGCTCAGACACTTGGCCCAAAAGTTGAATTTTCTCTTTCACACATAAGAACAAATACTACCTTTCTACCTTCTCCAGAGGTGTCAATTCTCAGCAATGAGTTGAGTACTTTTATTTGACTCCCATGTAAACTAGAACAATACAACTGCAGCACCAAATCAGAAACAGGTACAGCTGCATAAAGGCTCCACTTGCCTCAAGTTACCAAGAAGTCTGCAGTTTGGCCTTGACTTCATTTTTAGACAAATGTTTTTGTCAGGTTTCTGCACTTGGGTGGAATCACACATGAATATCTGCATTGCTGACCATTATCTGCTCCAACACTAACAGAACAGGAAAAGCTTCATGTCGGCAATTTATTGCACTGAATCTCTTGTACAGGCGTATCAAAATATCTAAACTGTTTAGCCATTATTGCTTGAAGGGAGCAAGATTCTGTCAGTGCCCTGCAGATTTGACTCCAAATGCAACCATTCTTCCTGAAGACAAGCAACTCCATGGAGGAAAACAAAGCTTGAGGAAGACAACAAGAATAACACTGGACCATACAAAGAAGGTGACAACTCTGGATTCAAACCACAGGTATTAAATAATTTCCTACAGAGCTCTTTACCTAACATGAACAAGTGAGATAAGGCTCCATAAAAAGATGACGACATAGTTTTAGCCCAAATCTTCTGACAGCAAAGAGAAAGTCTGGGTTGGTAGTTCTTTCACCAGCAGATTTTACATTAATGTTCTTTTCTTTCACCAGTAGTCTTTGCACCCAATCAGTCAGTTATACCAAGCTACCAAAACCTGGCCAGCCACAAAGTCTCCCTCCTTTGAGGGAGATGGTCATGATGGTACTAAGGTTTTTAACTCCAGTTTATAACTAATGTTTAACATCAGTAGCTAGTTTGGTTTTCCCCATCATGGAATGCAGCTTTCATTTCTGGCATGAGTAAATGAAGTGTGATTAGCACAATACAAAAATAAATCAAGATTGTTAGGAAAATCTCAGACAAATGACAATTTCACTGGAATAGAACTTAGAAGTTTTGCTAAATCATGCAGGTGGTTTTAAAATCCCTCCCCATCTCACCACAACTTCCGAGGTGGACACAAGTTGTTGTATTTCAGTTCTGTGAACTTTCTCACACAGTGTATGCAGTTTTAACTTCTCAAATAGTACCTACAGTGAGAAAAACACAGAAGAGAAATGTTTCAGTGTTTCAAGTGCTGAAACAGGAAAATTATTTGGTTACTGAGTTTAAGCCTCGAAAACAGTCTTGGAGGAAAATAAAGCATACTGTAGCAACGAGAGCTGTGACAGAATTGAAAAAACCCAAAATGTTTATTTTTGAGCTATGAAAAAGCAGTGTATTTACAAAATTCACATACATAATTGATGCAAATACATGCAAATACAGGGTATCCAACACTGACAGATTTATGACAAACTGATGTCATCCATTAAAATCAGAAAATCATATAAATAATATAAAAGAAAGAATTCTGAAACTGGAAGGACAATTTTATATGCTTTAGAACACTTCTGCATTTACAAGCTACAAAATAAAAGTAGTATAAATACTACCTCTCTGAGCTGACTACTGCTGGTCACAAGGAATCGTTCTCCAGCAACTTGATGAGCTTCCTGTTCAAGTTCTTTGAGTCGCAACTACAAATTAGTACATGAGAATTATTCTGTTCCCATTCTTACTTTCTTCTGCTACTTCCTAGGTTGAGTAGATCAGACTTCTATTTACAAATAGGGCACTTGGTAATGTGTAAACATTGCTGGCTATCAACATTTGGCTTGATTTCTTAAACCCTCTTTAATCTGTATGTCTTCATGATCTGGGAAGGGGATTTATCATAGTAAAAAGTACCAAAACTTGTGGGAAAACAAAGACTATAGTGATCTCTCAGAAACAGAGCTATGGGAATTATTCTGGTAAATTAATAATCTGTCAGACCACTATGATTACCTAGTCAGATTTTATGCTACAAAATAGGATTCTCTTGTATCTATTCTTAATCAATGGGGAAATGGCAAACTCAGATCTCTCAGAACACCTAAGCTGTAAAAAGTGTTTTATTTACAAAGATGGAAATATCTATTACTTCTGAAGAAGATATTTACTGAAAATTGTGGGTTCAGAAAAAGTCATTACAATTTTTACTCTACAACACATAACCCAAAAGGAACTGTTCATTTTGCAAAGCAATCCCAGTTCTGGGGCAAGGCTAATGAAGCAAATATCTCTTGGAATTATCCTAAAGTGCAAATCTAATTAGTTATACTTACAATAATAAGAGTATAATAAAAATACCAGAAACCCTAAACTGCTATATAAAATGTGACAAAACAGACTCCTCCTCTTTTTAATCAGTTATCCTCAGTGAAAGCAGCAAGATGATGCTATAAAATTTCCAAATGAAAAAATAAAGGCAAAATTTACCCCCAGAATCTCTGATGTTTTTTTCAGTTCATGTTTGTTCACATGTATTTTGTGTGTTTCCATCACTGTAAATACAATTATATATATACTGAGAACATTTACAATTGACAATTTTGATTTTACATGCTTCTTAGACTGTAAAATGGGAAGTGAAACACACACAGGTGCCATGAGGCTGACATACCATTTAGTACCCTGAGGTATAACATCCTACTTGAGCATAGTCAGCAGCTGTGTGAAAATAGTGGAGATTCATATTTTGAATTGAACTTTCATACCTGCCAGAATTTTGAGAAGTGGAAGCTCTAATGTGCAAAATAATTGCCACAAACCTTGAACCTGTAAAGCAAGATACAAATATAATCTTCAGTAACAGCCAATTTTAATCTTAAAACGTATAGTAGTGTCATTATGTGGGTCTATTTTCCAGCAAGCAATATTTCACTTTCTGTATAATCCCTTTTTATATGGCAAAACTATTTATGCAATTAAATACTACTTAGTGTGAATTAAAGTCTAAATACTGTAGCCCATTATCACTTCAGTTTAGTGGGAATACATTTTGTAATAGTAATCATTTTGTACAGGAATAGTAATAAGAAAAAAATAATAATAAGAGGAAAAGTTTCTTCTGAGATTAATCTTTAGACTTAACCATTTCCTCCTTCTGGAAAAGATGGCAGATTTGATGGGAAACTTTATTTTTAATGTTGACCAGCAGTGTAAACCAATAAGGATTGAAGGCTCCTACTTAATTCTAGTAAGTAGAATTCATTCATTCTGATTTGAATGAGAAGCACACCACTAACTCTCCTTACTTCATGACAGTGCCTCTGAAGTTATAGCTGAATAACTACTTTTTATATCTTACCTGTAAGTCACGAGCAAGGTCCATCATTACATTATAAAGCTTCTGCAAGTTCACATCTAAGTTTCGATACTGATAAAAAATAAATCAATAGTTTTAATGCTAACATAAATATCTAGAACACTATCTATTTTGAACGTGATTAAACTATATATTTTTCTGCATGTTTCCTCTTATATTTAATATTTTATTAATGTTCTTAGACCTCTGACAAACACAATTTATGAACAGAGTAGAACAGAACATGAATAATCAAGATTTTACCTGTTCCTTGATTTACATTTTGCACAGACCGTGTATGGAGAAATAGTGCTACTACCTTGCCTTTGACATTGAAGGCAGAATTCAATTGCTATGAAATGAAAATAAATTTTCTTATTATTAAATGAGGAAAACTTCTTTGCAAATTTCTTCTTGCAATCCTCGTCATCTTCAGGATGACTCTCAGAACCTCATGGTTGTGTTCCTAAGGAGTGACAGTCAGCATGGACTGAGACACCAGTCCATCTAATCACTTGATCCCATGCCCTCTGGTGCAAGAGTCAGCTGTACATGAAGAGATAAACATAATCCATCCTCCAAACAGCATGTGAAAATCTGCCTCATACACAAACCTCACAATTTTGGCCTAGTATTTGCAAAACTGCCCCATTATTGTAAGAAAGACAAAAGTCTGGAACCAAAGCATTACAGCAGATGCAGAATGACAAGAGCAATGCTTCATCCATTATTCGAACCAAACAGAATGCAGAAGGAATCCAAATTACTTGTTGCTGCACAAACACAACAGAACCCGAACTGACTGAAAATTAGTTTATTTTAGGGCAAATTATAACACATTACTGTAACAGAGACATGCATTCCAGTGCATAGCTGGGGAAGAGCCATCACAGGAACTCTATCATATTGGTCCAACAGATTTTTAGAAGTGCCAATTGTAACAGAAGAGTGGGAGACACCGACCAGCTACAAGAACTTCTATTTCATGCTAAAACAAGAATTACTCAAGTTTTGAAGCAATCTTTGCTACAGACATTTTCCTACCACATACAATATAACAAAGGGGCACTAGCGTTGCAGTCATTCAGAATGCGCTCAAGCCTAGACCGTAGTTTATTTTATCTTGTAATGACCATATAACTCAAGATAACAGCAGATAAAACTAAACAGATGTCTGTTAGTGGGAAGCATGTCCCAGCAGAGCCCCAGCAGCAGGAAAGAGTTAAAAAGGGGTAATGAATTCCCCTGACAGTCCATGCAGGTTCCCCATCTGCTCAAGGGCTATTAGTCTATACAACTTCAGCACTGGTTGTGTTGGTCATTTGTGAGTAGACAATATGGACACCTACTGGTACAGGCTTCCCTTCAGCCTACAGCAGGCTTGAACACTGCAAGACTGAGAAAAAGTAGACACTTGAAGGTACGATGCAGACAGAGCTCTCCAAAGATGAAATATCGACATCCACCAGTGGTCATCCTTGTTTTAGAACAGTCTAGTCCTGTCCTACCAGTTAGGACTTCTCTCCACTTCAGATAGATTAATATAAGCAGGCCTACATTGCAGTGAAAAGCCATCAAGCTCTCTCCAAGAAACCTTGCCCATACCCACTGGTTCTGGAACAAAAGAGCTGCCTGTGAAATATTATGGTTTGAGCAACAGACAGCTTGCCTGATCCCATTCTGGAGGTGGAAGTAAGACCAATGACAGGCTTCAGTTGACACCAAGATTCCTTATCAGCAAATGCAGTAATGACAAGAGCCGAATGATGTGTAGCACCTGTTTCAGCAAAAGTTTCAAGGTATATGGACTATGACCCCTTTAGCTGAGACTTTTTGGCACCACAGCAGATATAAAGACAAGCAGCAAATAGCACATATTCTATGCTGCAGAGGTGTGTGGATGAGTAGTAGGCTACAGGATAAAATAGCAGCCATTTCAAATACTATGTGGGTGAACAGGACTAGCACAATACAGAGGGAGCTTAATTGAAAGAGTGGTGCACAAGACATGATACATCACCTGACACAGATCCCTCTTGGAGTACAAGCAACTGTTAGGAACCTACCACTAAAGTCAGAGCAAGGAGGCTGAAGAGAAAAATCTGGCAAAGAGCTAGCATTCATGGAAGAACTGGGACTCACTGAGCAAACAGAGAAGCCAAACAGAAAGTGGCAAAGTCCAGGGAACAAATTAATTGCATAAGGACAGAGGAGGGAATAATCACAGGATGTTAGAAGGAGGCATTAACTGGGACTTGGGTGAACAAGTCAGCATAAGGCACTGGAGATGGTTGGGGAAAGGAAACAAACTAGACCTGAAGTGGGACAGGAAGCAAATAAGAATTCAATATTTAACTCAGAGCTGGGAATCAGCATGACAAAGTTGAGAAATTTTAACTAAGAATAGATGTGATATATGAAGAACACGAGACTGAGTCAAACTAAGGAAAGAGACAAGTTTAAGGATGCTGACTCTCAGAAGGGGACATCACATACAGAAATAACCAAGTTCATAGCTTCTGCCAGCTTGCCTGTCCATTCCCTACACTAATAGTTTAGCCCATAAACTTCTAAACAACTGCAGTTTAAAGCTATTGTTTTAAAGTAAATAGCTTTGGTCTCTCAGAAATATCTGTACTGATAGGTATATGCTGATACAACTGACCTCTGTGCGTGCTGTAAGCCCACTTGACATCTGGATTTGTGACCTAGAAGCCCTATGATTGCATTACAATACCTGAGTCTGAACAAGCAAGGCCTCTGAAGTGACCAGTTTCAAAAACCACCACTGACACATTGCACATCTATTTTTATCATTAGGCCAATGTGGTCAGAGTAGATATGAAATACAAAATACAAACACCAAAATTTTACACTATTCAGTGAATAAGTTTCAACAGACAGTAAGATATCTTCACAGTGCTGAGAATAACCTCCCAGAAAGCACATTCTCTCTTGTTGAGAATAAAAATGCACTGTTTTTTCATACACATGCTTGAAGGTTCACATTTGAGTCCCTACTGTTCCTCAGCCTATGATGTGGCGCCTTTACCAGCTGTGAAGTTCAGCAAAATTGTTAATAACAATTAACTACATACAGGCTACAAGTTCACAGGAGTTACAGGACAAGGCATTAGACATTTTGGAAAGGAAAGCCGGAAATCAGTTTGCAGGGAGGTGGAAAGTAAAAGGATGAGATTACACGTTAATTCACATTGGTACTGAACTTTCAGGTTTTGAAGGAGAATTTTACAGCTGTTCTGGAAAATATGATGCCATTTTGGCAGAATGCAGTGAACCCTCCTTCCCTTCTCCCCTTTCTTTAAAACTAAATTTCCAACAAGTAGTATTAATATAGCAATTTTCTTCCATCAGAACAAAAGCATTATATGATTTCCTTTCTGCAGTATTTTGCAAGAAAAAGCAATTCTTTCATCATTTCCGTCCCCTTTTTACCCAACCACAAGCAACTGAAAACAAACTACTTACTGATGCATCTCTCAAAGTGCCTGTATCTGTATTTACTGCTCCCATAGAACAAGGCTTTTCAAAATACTTCTGGATTAAACATTCAAAAGAGGGAACTGTGTCGCTGGGGTTTATCAGCCATGCTGCAATCCTGGGATCTAACACGACACTATCAGCAACTACAAAAAAAAGTTATTTTTGTCAATCAAAATACTTTGGCTACATCCCATGCTGAGAAATACCTCTAAAGTGTTGCCCATCTTTCCTGTAGACACCCAACATAAATAGACAAGCATTTACACTATGAAAATGCTAAACACCAAATTTGCATCTGTAACAATCAGTGTCATGACTACATAGGAATAGCCCAGGGCAGTGGTGAAATCACCGTCCAGAAGTGTTCACAAACCATGTATATAGGGCCCTTAGTGACACGGTTTAGTAGTGGACTTGGCAGTCCTGAGGTAAAGGTTGGACTTGATGTTCTTAAAGGTCTTTTCAACCTATTGGATTTTATGATTCTAAGGGGAAAAAAAAAAAAAAAAAGGCAAACATAAACATTATCTCTTCTGTGTGTAGTTGCTTTTAAATCCATACAAGAAAGTCTTAATTTGTTCCTGTCAAAAAAAACAAGTACCCCTTCAAGTAATTCCCAATTCTGACAACTATGAACACCTCTGGAATTTATTTTAGCCTTTCCTCTTGAGCAGAGAAAGTTTTTCTAGGGAACGTGAAATATGAAGCAGTTTGACCTTTTCAGCTCTAGTCAGGACTGTGTTGAGAGCTTTTGTTACCACTAGAAGCTATGCCTAAATTATTCAATAATTTGATTCCTACTCTGAGAAGAAATACATCATCTTGACATGCCAAGCCTCTGGTCACAACCTCCCCCAAGAAGGTTTCTCCTTTCCATTGTACTAAAACTGTTTTTCCATACATTACTTAACCACTAATCTAGTTACTTCTACACCTGGTGATTTTAACAGAAACATCAAAAGCACAGAGATGACAGAATTAGATAATAGATTAGGTAGTTACCTTGTTTCCAGCTAATTTCATTACCATAAACTTGAAGTAAAGTCCTCAGGAAATCTTTTGCATTGAAACAAATAATTGGAACTTTGCAATGCAGCATTTGAAACAACACTTGCCTGCACAGAAGCAGCTTATTAATGCACACTATATCACTACTAGATTTAGTGAATCTATTTACTTTATACATTTAATTAGCACCTCTTACTAAACAGTTAACACAAGATATTTCTTTATTCCTGCAAGAATAGTACACTGTATTTGAATATTAAATTCTCAGTTCATTAATAGACTTCATTCTATAATAAACCAAACACTATAGCAGATATGCCTTAACATGCATTCATAAAGAAAACAAATCCTATTTGATACTCAACATTAAATGCAATCTTAATCCTAAACAGCAACTGGCATCCCTGTAATACTTTAATATATGCAAATAAAATCACAGAGGCTTCTGAATTAATTTAGTGGTATAAAATCATGATTTAAAGATTACTTTAAATCATGATTAGACAATATAAATTGCCATAATTGCCTAGTGTTAATATACTATTTAAATCCAGAATACTTCATCTATGTCACATTTTTCCATTCCTTTTGAAAATGTCGATAGTTCCCACACTATTTTAAATCAATCTTACTAATTATATCTATCAGTATATAGATTTACTCATTATTTCTGTTACTTTCACAAGGCTTTGGGGGCAATATAGAAAAATAGCAATTTTTTATGGAGCTTTCATATTTCTTTGGTGGTAAGAAACCACAGTACCAAGTGTTTGGTACTCACAAGTTGTGTAGCTCATAAGATATTACTGTATACAGTGTAGAGCCACTACTATACAACCACACTATTCCAACAACTAATAATTACCTATGGGTTTCATCTAAATGCTAATACACTTATTAACTTATTATTGAATTTCCACTCTTCATATGTACCTGCTTTATTGATATGTTATTCTCAATTCAGAACAACCTCTATTCAAACTAACAAGTTATTAAACTCGTTGTCATATAACTCCAGTATTACAGCTAAAGAAGTATAGGGAAATTATTTGGTTCAAGTCACAGTGGAGCCAGTGGCAGAGATGAAATTAACAACTGAGTTCAACATCTTGAAAATGAATGCTTTGTAATTTAATAACCCCAATTCAGCAGTTTACAATAAAGCAGTTATTACTGAAAATCATAATATATTCTAATGAAGTTTTAACATGTGGCTATTATATCTAAGAATTGGATTCAGTTCTCATTTCTCCCTTTATGGGATGCTATTTCAAAGTTAATAGTAAGAATAAAAATGGATTTTGCTTATATTAACTGGAAGTTTATTACATAGCTACATAAAGCATTTACTTTAAAAAATTATCTTGCAATTCTGATGTAACATTACTACTGAATATTAGGAAAACTTCATTTGGGATCTCAAAAGCCAGTAAAAAGGCCTTATTGTGTTCAAAAAACTTAAAATATCAGCAGAGCTCAAAAAGGATATTTATTGTAATAATGTCCATCAGAAATGTACCAGGTAAGAAATGCAGTTCAGAAAATGGAAAATTAGCTACAAGAAAGAGAAACCTGGATGAAACATATTTTGTGGTGCCATATAGCTAGAGGCTGTTCATAAAGGATTACCTGGTGAATATAAACAGCTTCTACCAGAATCCCAACCTAGGGCTGCAGGCTGCAGTTAGAGATATGCTGAGCCCAAAAGAATAGTCTATTCTTGTTTGGTTTATATTAGCCCAGGCTTGCCACAGGATTCATTCAGCTAATTCGTCTCCTTACACTCATGAAGCCTGTGCCATGTAACCTACATAACTGTTGCTAAAAGTATATGTAAAGCAAAACAGTACTTTTTTCCTACACATTCTCACCAAGCGAATCTCTCGTGAGCCTGCTGTGCTTGTTCCCAAAGAGATGGCCATTCAAGTCTTAAATAAATTAATTTATCATTTTCATTAGCAGCATTCCAACTACAGTCAGTTGAAGAGTAACTGGGAGGGCAAGGCTGACCAGTCTGCTTCTTCACTAATACAACAAATCCTTTTACTGATGAGGTTAAGACCTGTTAAGGGCAATGACAATAGTGTTTCCTCTGACAGATTTTATGTGAGCCTGCAAAAAAAAAGTCCCAATTTTGCAATATGAAACCTATTTATGTACATGAGAGTTACTGCATCCAACAATGACACAGTAGAAGAGCATGCAAGTGTTTCAGCCTTGAAATAAAAATCCAGTCACAGAAACAGTAAAAAGTAGGAAAAAATACTCCAATTCAGTCTCACTTCAAGTACACAAATGCCTGTTTAGCCCGAGCAGTTTCCTTCCTTTTTTATTTTAGGTTTTACTTGGTAACTAAAAATAAAATGTAATCAGAAGTATTAACGTTTACTTCATTTTACATTTGAATATTTGGTATTTGAACTGGTCTAGATTGCAGGCTCCTGATGAACATGGGAGTCACACACACAGTTCAAATGTTTCTACAAACCTGACTCTAAACAAAACACATCTCTCACTAACCTGCTCCGAGTTCAGCTGTGAAGAACCATCTTGAAATATCATAGTAGTTACAAAAGCTGCTGCCTGGTTTATAGTTGTCAGTAATTTTCTTTTTTCTTCACATCCTAAATTCCTAACATCAAAAGGGCAATTTTCAGAAGACTCTGATTGTCCAGAAGTACAGTCGTATCTTCTTTCATGTGAGGAAGTGTAGGTCCTTATAGGTAATCTCCTTGTTTTCTCTGAACAAGATAAAGGCACATCTTGCTTTCTTTTAACGGGAGCAGTTACAATCTCTTCACACTCCTGGTTTTTGGCTTTTACTGCAAGATTTCTTTCTTGATATCCCCATGTTGGCAAGTTTATATCCTGGTAACAGCTCGCTCTTTTGGTATCTTGACAGCAAAGCATTTCACTGGTGTGTAATGTCCTGACTATCTGAACAGTGTTATTTATTTCAGGGCTGGCAGATGTTTTTAAAACGGCAATTGTGGACTCATGAAGCTCCTGGAAAAATGGGGATTTATTTAGTAAACCAATTATTCAACTTATTAGGAGAAATACAAATAAACTCACATGAGTTCATTTATATGAGCTTTGAAGGAAGTGATATTCCTTGAAAAAAATGTTGATACTAACAAAATAGTTAGTTTAGGGGAAGCACATTACATAAACCAAAAATCACATATTTATCAGTAAGATTATTTTATTGATTTATATTGCTTATATCCAAACCCACCACTGTTTGCTTGGGTTTTAATATAATATTAGTCCAACACTAAAAATGGCATATAAACAACAGTAAGACGCATCTAGTCCAGGAGCCAGCCCTCCATGGTGAATAGGTTACTGGTGACCTTTGAAGAGAGAAAAGACCATTCATCTCCATCTTTAACTCAATATTCAGAGCATTTTTCATGACAGCTTCATTTACTGAAGCGTTTTGGCAAGGGACCATAATGGCTGCTTTGGAAATTCAAGTATACCGAGTCAACTGATACTCCACCAATTTCTTCAAACAACTTGCAAGACTAAGATGTAAGTAAAATGTATATGAAAGTTGCACTGAAGATGTATTATCACGAGTATGATTATTTTATTTTATTCCACTTAACCCACTATGCCCAGAAAAGCTTTCCTACTTCAGACAGTCCCTGGATCCCTTTATAGCAGCATGCTATTAAAGAGCATTAAGTAAGAAGTTGCATATTAATGTTGTGATTTTACTCCTTCATCCTGGATTTCCTTCAGAAATTTCCTCACTATGCCACTGGTCCTAATATTATCTTAGTGTTTATTTTATTAGTTTCTTTTACAATCTCTTCAGCTAAGATATATCCTGTGTCTTCATTTCATAAACAAGGAACTCCGGAATGGCACCCGGTCAACCTTTCCAAGATCCCCCAAGGTAAATCTGTGTTTAACTATTTACAGATATATAGAGTTGTATCTTCCCTCAATACTCCTCTTAAGCCTTGATCATTAACAGGTCTTACAGGAGCTGGCAAGCTTTTGACTCCTGAGCATTTGGAAAGATGATGATTAGGGATGCATTTGCAAGCTGCTTCTCAAAGTTTACTTGGACTAGACTATTTACATTTAACTTACTCAAATGAGGTAACTATAAAAGAATACAAATACCGCCAAGTTCAGCATTTTGCATGATGATGTTCTTAGTGGTCTCCTTCACGCGGTCATTCAGCCATACTTCCTTTTTCCTGGACAGATTTTAGTATTCGTTTTAAGTCTCCAGTATTCTGTTCTGAATAAATCCCTGTACTACCTACAAATGTTTTGGCTTTGGAGGGGAAATTCCATTTATTTCCTTTTAAAAGCTCCTTCATTTTTTGAAATTACACATTCCTATAATGACTTATCTTTTAATCTTCAGAAAGATTACAGTCCCTGACAGAGTATCTTTGAACATGAAGATTTTGAACCTGATTTCACACAGAATCAAATACAACACAATTTCTCTCATGAGTTCTCCAACTGTTACACAAAGTAGTTGCCTCCTAATTCTTAGTCTCAGCATCATGCATAAACTTAATATTCACCCACTCCACTGAAAAGTAACCGAAGCCTCTAATAATGACTATTTTTTGCTCTTGGAGCACAGTCTCCTTCAGTACCTCTGCTGCCATTACCATTCCTAAAACCAGGGCCTTCTCACTTCAAAGGAACCACAAGTTACTGTTGTGCAAGGCTCCCATCCATTCCCCACAATGACAATCTTCACTGATCAAAGGGTATTGTCCATTTCTACTCCATCTGTATCAACTGAGCAAACCAGAATGACAAAGCCAGTAAGTTGCTGGGGGGGTGTTCTGGTTTTGCAATATTCCTCAACCCAGTTCCTGCATTCCTAAACCTCAGAACTACAGAGTCAAAAGATGAAAAAGGCTTACTTATATTGCTTGAGATCATATTTTACAGGATTAACTCTACAGCAGAAATACAATTAGCAGGTTCCAAGTAAATATAAAAGGGGAGCTAATAAGGCTTTTGCTATTACCAAAATGAATAGTGGTTGTTCTGAACACAAATTACTTGGATTTAGGCGACGTTAATCAAAAACTGCACACTGTGAGAAGTTACCGTAAGTGGAGAAATAGTATGACAGAAAGACCAAATGCTAAAGAGTTGTAGAAAGACAACTAATTCACTCAGCTGTATTCTCTAGTCAAACTGCAAGTAGTTGTATCATTTAACACAGTAGAATTAGAATTGGGATGCTCAAGTAATTATAGAATCAGGAATAAATGTTTCTTTTTTAGAGGTTCAAAAATAAGAACATAGCAATTTAATTATCAAGTCAGAATAATACAGTTGGAACTACAATTAACCACAGAGAGAAGCAGCAGCTTCTAGGAAGAACTGATCTTCTACTAGAAATAATGACATGGCTGGAAATGGAGAAAACAACTCCCAGGATGTAGTTTCACAATTTATGTGGATCTAGGAAAATTTCATTAGATACAGTGAGTCAAAATTAGCACCCCATCCTCAGGAAAAGAGCTTCCATTACTATCCATGTGCATTCACAGCTGCATGTCTACCTACAAGCCAATTTAATTTGTAGGAAACCACCTCAATCCCACAAAGCAAACTGGTTTTCTGCATCTTGAGCAACCTGAATGGACTTGAAATGTGCAACATGCACCAGTCAGAGTAAGGAAGGCTGTGAAATTACCATCTGGGACAGCAGTAGTACACTTACAGTATCTGTAACTCATTGATCAACTCAACAGATCTTAAAATTGCAGCCTGAATTGAGCCTCCATTCCCATTCCTACACTGACTCTCACTCACAGGTATATTAAACCAAATTCAGAGATGATTAAATCAAAAACTAAGCTTCCTAATGCAAAGTAAAAAATTACTTTTACTTTACATATAAATCAGCTCACTTTATGATTATTTGTTAGTGATTGCTCAGTGACAAATGTTTGAGAACGTTTTTAAACCCAGAACTACATAAACATGGCAACCTCATTTATTTCTAACCAATCTGTCAAAAAATAACTTGCTATAAAAAAGGTAACAGAAGTGGGGACAAGACTTTCATAGGTAAATAGATGTCAAGTGCAAAATAAGGCAGGGGAAAGTTAGTTATGAGTGCATACATTATATTGTGATAAAGCTTGTTATGGAAGTGCCAGTCTATACCAACTTAGAACCTGCTATAGAAAGACTGCTTTTAGTGGTCTTCAAGCTTATAAAATGCTTGCCTTTTCATTTTTCAGCTGTGCATCCTTATCACCTAGTTTATTGTCCTTTGTCTTCTCTATACCTTTAAAAAAAGAATGGGAAATATTTTACATTACAGGTGAATCTGAGAGCAGCACATGTAACACTGTATGTGTATCCCAAGTTATATTACTGACAATGTGACCAAACCTAAACTAATTGCAATAAAATTTTCCATGACAACCATTTTCCACAAATTAATACCATTTGTGCTTAAAAGGGCCCTGCAGGTTCCTAAATATGCATATGCAAAAGCATGCTCTGCCCCCATTAAGAAAAAACTAATTCAAATTTGCTATAAAGCAGACAAACATTTTCCACAGTATTAAAAGGCATTATGGTAATACCATAAATACTCATCTTTCCTTCCTTAAAGAAACAGATCCATCTTGGTCTGTTAAGCAGTTTACCTGCTTTCTTGGAATCAGGCACAATACTTTTCTTCAGCAAAACACTATTTGCTTATACATCTTTAGCATACCATACCCTACAGAGAACTGACCATGCTTCATCTGTAAAGGATAATTTTTTTTCCCATTCCTCATCCTTGCAGTGAACAGGTATCATAGGACCAGACAAGAACAAGAATTCAGAGCTGCCAAACTGTGCCCCAGTACAGCTGCAAGCCTGGCCCACCACTAAGCCATCAGTGACATTTACCACACAGCACCGAAAGCAGAGATGGTATAGCATAAAGGCGGCTTTGCAAATGCACCTCAGGTCTCTGCACCTTGCTAAATGAGTCAGGACATGCCTTCTCTTTTCTGCCGTCAACACTGCTCAGCAGGCCCAAGAAGAGGAGAAGTGAAGACTGGAATAAAACAAGGAGCAACAGGCCAGCAATATTAGGGGGTCTCTCCAGACTTTGCAATTAGTTAGGATTCCTTTATCTCCAGATTCTTTTACTGTCCAGCCCAAAGACACCTCATGGGTAGAATATGCATTGTGTCTCCTTCTAACTTCTGGTCCAAGTCAAATACTTCACTACTCTTTTCAGCTATGAAATTTGTATTGCCAGCAGTAAGACACTTGAACCTAATGTGGTGATGACCAATGTCAAACTGATCATAAGGTGATCTATCTCTATTTACTATTTACTGAAGCTGTTTAAAAAGAAAAAAAAAAAAAAAAAAGATACCTAGGCAAATCAGGACCCTGTAGTTAAAACACTCAAAAAAGCATTTTCAAAGACTAATTAGCTTAGCCTCCACAAGAAATGAAGCTTACTATAGTATTAAATGCAGGTTCATATTGGTCTATGTGTATAATCAGTTACTTAACTCCAGCTCAGACTTCTAACCTGAGCTGTTACAATAATGAATCTGGCTGTAATTGTAGCTTCATTTTAGGTTTGTTTTTCTTAACATTTCCTACAACAATAAAATTATAATTAAAGAATGACAGTGACTGAGTTTACATTCAATACTTTTCATTGTTTCATAGCTAGACATTTTTTCTTGACAAATTCATCCTACAGAGAAGATGATGACTACATTTCTCTCTTTCAGTACTCAGTATTCAGTGTGACAGCTATCTAAAGAGCTATGCAACCTCAAATTGCTAGTTTATGAAAAAGTATCACCAGATGGCAGTAGAAACCCATCCTTGCCTCCTAACTCCTTGACACTACATGGAACATTACAAGCTCTACTGTTAAGGTAACCAGAGAATTTCACCCACTAGCTCAACATTGCAATTATTTGTCCCTATTGAACCCAGTATTTACCTTCCAAAGAGAGATTTTCCAGTAAGCAGAATTTAATCTTTAAAGATATATCAATCAAATAGAGTTCATCAAAGTTTGAAACAGACCAATTAACATGACAGAGTTTTAGCTGGGTTTTGATTTTTATTTTACTTTAAAGGGAAGCAAACCTTTCCTTCTCTCCAGATTCATGTTGATCCAGATATATATATATGTATATACACACAAATAATTCCTTTAAAACAATTCAAATAAAGTCTGCTCTTAAAGCACTAGAAACAAACACAATCACTACATGGAAAACAAGAGCAAGAAAAGCCAGTCACATGATCTGCCGCCACTAAATGCTTATCCTGTTCTTACACTCCCTAGGGAATAAGGATTTCACAGCACTACAAAGACAGCAAGCTCATTTGACTAAAGATACCAGACACCTTCATGGTGCTTTTTACAGCTTGACATGGAATGAATGGATCAAGAGAGGCCAAGGTCACATGATAAGAGATATCACACAGCAGAGTTCTACAGTCTATGACAAAAACATCACACACAAAAATTAAGGAAAGGAAAAGGACACAGTAGCAAAAAAAGTGAAACAGTAATTAAACTGAGGCAGAAGAAGGATCAGATTTTCTCTAAAATAATGTGGGGTTTGGTCCAAATGTACCATTTTAAAATGAACCCACATTCTATATTTCAAGTGTCATCGATTTTCGCAGCAATGAACTACCCTTTTCAGTGCTACACCATCAGGCTCCACTCATCCAATACTTTGCCACTGAAAGAACCACCTGGTCTGTTATTTAATAAACCAGAGGCTGCAACAAACACCATGTACACAACAAGTGCTAGATCTAAATCGCCTTGACTACATGTGCCAAGATCTAGTCCTCAGGGGAAAACAGACAACTGAAATTAAGCAAACCTCTACCTACTTCTTTCCAGAGCTACATTCTGTGAAATGCACAGAACTGAGAATAAAAATTCCATCTTGCAAAACCTCCATAGCATCCACAACATTCTAACTAAGATTTGTTAAGTCAGAGATCTGCTGAGGCATTTCTAACATTAGCTAATTCACTCTACCTCTGGGACTTCTATTCACTCTTCTCCCTAGAATTTCGCAAGGAGCGAGTTGCTAATGAACATGTGTTTAAAGGACAAACATGAGTCTGGAGAGTTTACAGGCCTTCTGGCAAGTTCTCAGTACTTCTAGTCATCTTTAAATATCTAGTCCAGAGTCAAGTTACTGTATACACTGAATTTACACTATTAGTTAACTGACAGTTTGAAATTCTCATCTAATTCTATACCACTTAGCAGGGACAGGAAGAAAGAACAATGAAGTTGAGGATACTGGTAATATCCCAGTTCTTTGCACTTGTATAGTATTGTTCAATCAGAAAAGACCCAGCAAATGTCACAGTTACAGCTTAGCTCCCTTTCTAACCCTGGAAATCTAAACTCTCACCTTTCTCTTCCTTTTAAATAGGGACCAGAGATTTGATACTGGTTTATTTGTTTGGGTTTCAATTTTTCAACTGAAAATGGAAATGCTTAAATAGGCTGAAATTTACTCACTCTGGTGCTTTTTTCTGCTAGTCTGAACTTCTACAGGAATAGACTGCAAAGCTGCCATAATTCTCTGAGCGGTATCAGATAAAGGCACTTTAGAAACCTCACATCCTATGTATGATGTGTACTGTTCCATTTTTAAGATTAAACCTAAACAGAAAACACATGCAAATAATGGATTATATCAGAGCCACAGAACAATCCGCACTTCAATTCTTTTGAAATTAAAGACAAAATACACTGAACATGTCACTTTCTATTGAGAACGCATGCTCCTCCGACATGCCTATCAGTTATGTATTGTAAATAAAAATGATCAAACTGCAATGATTTACAAACACTACTTTGAAAGTTTTAATACATTTATAAAATCAGTCCTATTAAGTTCAGCTGATTTCTAATACAAAAACTCTGACAAATAAAACAATTGTTATTTATGCCTGAACCACCTCCCATTCTCAGCATCTTTAAACTAGTTTTATGTAGCGTGTAAATACATTTACTGTTATTGCTGCTCAGATTTTATCAAGAAAAAAACTCTTTCAAGTAACTGCCAAAACTAGAGCCAATACAGGATGAAAGAAACAGGTCTTCCTATCACAATATATAAACATTACTGATGAGTTGTTTCAGAAAATACTTACAGAAGACCTCTATTTCTTAAACTTAATTGATGTACTCAAGTATTATTAAATCTTAATAATTTTGAAATAGTTACTATAGTTTGTCAATTTAAGAAACAGGTCAGCAACATCTAAAGTCTCTATAAGCTTTGACGGCAGCTATTGCTGTTCTAAATTTTATCATTTTTCAAAAAGTAGCTGTTTTTCCAGTTGACCTGTACCCATATTCTATAATACTTACAAAATACTTGAAGAGTTCATTGATACAACACATACAGGAGAATCAAGAACAACGGTGTCCATACTGATGACTTGTTTTCTTTACAGTTAGACCAGAACAATGTATAAAACTTACCATAAAGACAAAATAAATATCCAACATTTTAAAAATACTTAGGAGGATGCAAGCTGTACAAGTCAACTGCTCTGCCAAAAACTGCTGTAAGTAAATTACTGCTATACAAGTTAGTAACTGGAGCTCTATTACTCTGGTCATCTCCCACTAAATCTAGTGCTTGAGACAAATGTTGCCTTGATGGTTAAACTTGACGATATTTCCTCTGCTTACATGGAAATCTTCTTAGCTCAAGGCCATTGACAGATTGCAAGTCTGAATACTTACAAGTACAGATATTTGTATCCAGATTCAAAGAGGATGATCCATCAGGCTACATTAGTATTTGCTGTATCTATCCAGCTGAAATTTATAGTAAGCATGTGAAAGGGAGAGGCAGAATGGCTCGCTTTGCCTTGACAGACAGAGAAAACACAGAGTCCAGAAGGTCAATTTAAAATTATTCTTCTTTGAAGAGCTCAGGATGAATATGGACTGATTTCAAGGAAAAAGACAGTCTGTAAGGTAAATTAAAAGATATTGGAATGGTCTTAAAGTAGGTGGTTGTGGTACTTGAAACATTCTGGTACATATTCCAACATATTTCTAGCAATACCGAATCTTCATAGAAGAACTATATGGGAAACAATCAGGGCGCATCAGAAAAGGAGAACTCTCCTCTTCACAATGAGCACATTACATTCATGTTCCAAAATCTGGAATGCCTTGTCTGTGTTTATTTGTTAGTTCACATCTCAAAGGTTCTCAGCATGCAAGAAAACCTATCCCATGCGCAGAAAATGTTCCTTTTTGTGCTATGCTGTGTGCAATGGAAATCAACATAAAGGCTAGCAGAAGAGCAGCCTGAATGCAATTCATTTAAATAACCAATTTTTTTTTTTAATTACTCCATATCGAAGAACTGTGACAAAACCGAGATGTGAACTCAGTGGGCAGATGCCAAAAGCCATAAAGCAGCATACAACCCAAACCCGGTAACTGTGGCAGTTAAACATACGTCACAATGATAGATAAATGTTAGCCTTGATAAACCAATAGTTATCATTCCATAAGTTTACAGACAGTTTACGTTAACATGCTTTCCTTTCTTAAAAATACACTCAAGTTTAAAAACCAGGAACTCCACTGGTGGCAGAAGGCTCATCTGCCAGAGCACCGGCTTTCACTTCAGCCTGCTGCTCTAGCTTCTCCACCATCTCTTTCAAGCGGTCTTCATCTGTATAAAAATACACATACAAGTTTCTTTCCATCTGACGCAGCTTATTGGACTCTAAAAAGCTTCTCTTTGACTTCACATCAGCCATCAGATCAATAAGGAGTTTATTTAATTTATTTAAATCGGTTTCCAGTTGGTGCAACTGTTCAACAAGTTCCTAACAAAAGATACAAGACAAAATAAAAAAATTACTTTTTTATTGTTAATACACTACCTAAACTAGAAATACAAAAGTTTATTTGCTTTTGAAAGCCACTTTTGTTTGTAATTGAAAAGTAATCACAGAAAATAGAAACACAGGTGCTGAGGAACTCCACTTAATTCATATAACTTTTGAGATCCATGCAACAGTACTAACATCAGGTTACAAAAATGTAAATTCATTTCCTTCTGTACCCAGCCCTCAGCTGGACATGATGGTTTAATGACATATTCAACAAATCTTCCTATCTTACAAGGGAACAGAAAAAAACACCGCACCACAACAGAAAAGCCAATGCAATTTTAAAATTTAATCAGTAATTAACAGCTACAATTTTCCCAACTGTCACTCTTGAGATAGTTCAGTGCAAGCAGGCTACTCATCTTCCACATTATTTCCTTATTAAAGGAATTGCTTTTTTTGAGAAACAGCAGCAATAGAGATGTCACTGTTTTAAGAGGTAATGTGAATCAACAGAAAGGCATCTGATTAAAAACCTGTAATCCCTAAACACGTATTGTTCCAATCACAAAGTTTCATTTTGTTATAAAAACTCTACATTGCAAATACACTTGACAGATGGCAGCAATAAATGTATTTGTATGTATTTAACCAAAGAAGTATAATGTAACAGAAGACTACCTCAATCCACTTTTGAGGTATCTACAATAAAACAAAAAAGTAACAAGTTGCATTTCAATACCCCAAGTCCCATTTAAAAGAGCTGGGAGCTCTGCAGCAGGGTTGCTCTACTACAACTGTCCTTCAAAATTCTGATGTTGTTATTTTATCCAAATGAGCCACCCATGGCCAGGCTTTTTAAGGGAACAAACCATACTACTGAGGTGTTACAGGTAACAGGGGAAAAAAACCCATCTGAAAGAATAAGAAATTTAAATAGTTTTCTAGTGACACCATATCCAGATGATGCATTTCCCACACCATAAACTTACCAGTAATACAGGACTGCATATGCCTTCGGAAGAAATGAAGTTAGATACAACGATCTGCTCAGCAACATGAAATTACTATCTGCCAACACCTACAAAATCCAACATTTGCTAAGAACAAAGTACTACACTCATCATCATTATGCCAATAAATTCATTGTTGACATGTGGGAGCCAGTTTGTGCGCCTACAGCCTTCATACCATGTTGTTCTCAGGAGAAGAACATGACGTATTAGCGTAATAATTTTAGTAAGTAGATAACGGCTTACCTGATTACTGAGTTGTATTCGACCTCCTCCATGATACAGCTCATCATAAAGGGTGTATACATCACTTTCTAGCTTGGACAAAAGGAGAGACTGTTCTTGAGAAGACGCTGCTAGCTGATCTTGTGCTGTAGCACAGTCCTGCCTTAACTTCTGAGCCATCTGCTCCAGGCCTTTGTATGTTTTAAATAATTCTTGGTTTTTATTTTCTCCTTCCAGAAGCTGATACAGCCTGTAACAAATGAAGTTAAGACCACAAACATTTTTTAAGTTTCCTAAGCAATCCTGTCATTATTACTCAAGAGAAAATGTTCATCCTGAGAAGTCAGAGGAATACTAAAGGACAATACTGCTCAGGGTACTCTTACTACACTACTCCTTCTCCCACTGATTTCATGATCCTACCTGTTTATAGCTAGTATGTGATTAATACGAGTCCAAAATATTTCAAGATTAAATTAACAGCAATGAAATACCGAAGTTTCAGTTAGTAAGTACCGAATGAATGCAAATAGACATTGTCAAGGTGCTCTTGCTAACTATTTCCTGATATTTCCAGGGCTGCAAAGTAAGATGCAATTTTTTTAAGTGCTGAAAACCAGCAGACTTCATTGGCTAATGTGAATTAATAGCAAACCCTTTAGGGTTTGTAACTCTTTCAACTTCCTTTTCCTTTAAAAAAGGATAAAACCGAAACAAACAAAGTGAAAAATAGCCAGATGGCATCTAGCGATTTGGAAACATTAATAATAAACCTGAACAAAAATGTTACAAGTTGCCAACACAAACATAATGGAAGGAAAATTAATGCTGCCTAATTCCTGCAATTATTCACTGTGCAAGCCCATACTCAGTTATCACTTTATTATTAAAAAACACTTAAAGCACAGTTTTAACAGAGGGAAAGTCTGACGTTAACACACCTATACAGTACACCTCATCAAAAGGTTTAGAGTCTTGATGTGACGGCAACACAGTGCACATTCCTACTGTATCACCTGAGCTACAAGGAGACTTTATTACTTAGCTGGTGAAAAACCAGACTCCTCCATGGGGACAGGACACTTAAGATAGATGGCAAATCAAGCGGTAAAAATGAGCTAAACCCTTTTCCCATATTGAAGAAGTCGTTCCTCTCTTCTACCACACGGGGGGTTTTGCAGGCTAAGCTGCTGAGGCCATGCATATGATCTGGGAAATCACTATCGTTTACAGCTTTCCAGATCTATACTTCTAGAATAACTTTCAAGAGGTTCTAGTTCAGGGCACTATAAAAGACAGGTTTGGCTTTAAACTTTTGTTATATTCTGGATGCTGCTTAGGAATGCTTCAGCAATATTAACAAGTCTGATAATTGAAGTTTTGACTCAGGCAAACCTGAAAAGAATTTCAAAGTGTAAGCAAGAGGCTAGTCTCATATCTTGAAGTTCTTCAGAATTCAAAATACTAATTAGCAAGTAACTAAGAACTCAGAAACACTAAAGACTTAGCTTGCCTAAGCCTTTATTTCCCCAATATTATGTCAAAGTTCAACAGTGACTATAAAGCTTACCTGAAAGAGAAGCCATCCTTTGAACTAATAGTGTTTCTTGGCTGTGCATGTTTAACTTGCTCAGTTATCTCCTGTAGGCTCTGTTGCAACTCATCACTGCGCTGTTTTAGAGATTCTACCAACTTCTCGAGTTGACAGGAGATATCCTTATTTTTCCTGAACTCCATTTCACAGGCTAGCTGAATAAGTTCAAATGATGCTTTCTGTTTTATCAAATGCCTGAATATTTCATTTTGTCTTGAAGCACAATACTCTTGCTGAGCAATTTGATGCTCCAAGTAGCATTTCTCCACAGGTGCGCTCAGAAGTAATGCCTTCTCCTTCAGAAGGGGCATCAGCTCTTCATTGTTTATCCGAGTTATATCTTCTTTAATTGTTGAAATTTCATCATTTAAACTAGGTATTTTGGCAGTGAGGTTTTCTTGTTTCCCAATATCCTGCATAAAACAAAGTATCTGTCAGTATCTTCCTGGTTTCCTCCAAGCCACTTCCCTAACACATTTCTGCAGTTCACACAAGATCCATGTACTCATGTTACATCAAAATCACTGTATCTTTTCTATCTACAAAATTAAATGAAAACTTCACAGGCAGTTTCACAAAACTTTAAAACATAAGGCAAATACAACACAGGCATCAAATAAATGTATTTTAAAAACCAGTAATTTTGTTCTTTTGCAGGGCCAGGAAACAGTTATTCTGTTAAAAACAGAAGAGCTGTCTTTTACTTAGCACCTAGGTTTCAAGCAATGCCTGACTAAGGGGAAATCCTGCCTGACCAACTTGGTGGCCTTCTATGATGGGGCTACGGAACTGATGGACAGGGGTAGAGCAGCTGACATCATCTATCTGGACTTGTGCAAAGCGTTCAACACTGTCCCACACGACATCCTTGTCTCTAAATTGGAGAGACATCAATTTGATAGATGAACAACTTGGTGGATAAAGAACTGGCTGGATGACTGCACACACAGAGTTGTGGTCAATGGCTCGATGTCCAGCTGGAGACCAGTAACGAGTGGTGTTCAAGGTCCTACACCTGGGTCAGAGCAATCTCAGGCACAGCTACAGGTTGGGCAGAGAAGAGATTCAGAACAGCCCTGCAGAGAAGGACTTGGGGGTGTTGGTCAATGAGAAAATGAACATGAGCCAGCTTCAGTGTGCGCTCGCAGCCCAGAAAGCCAACTGTATCCTGGGCTGCATCAAAAGCAGCGTGACCAGCAGGTCGAAGGAGGTGATCCTGCCCCTCTACTCTCCTCTCGTGAGACCTCACTTGGGAGTATTGTGTGCAGTTCTGGTGTCCTCAACACAAAAAGGACATGGAACTGTTGGAACAAGTCCAGAGGAGAGCCACGAGGATGATCAGGGGACTGGAGCACCTCCCATACGAAGAAAGGCTGAGAAAGTTGGGGCTATTCAGCCTGGAGAAGAGAAGGCTGCATGGACACCTCATAGCAGCCTTCCAGTATCTGAAGGGGGCCTACAAGGATGCTGGGGAGGGACTATTCATCAGGGACTGTAGTGACAGGACAAGGGGTAATGGGTTCAAACTTAAACAGGGGAAGTTTAGATTGGATATAAGGAAGAAATTCTTTACTGAGAGGGTGGTGAGGCACTGGAACAGGTTGCCCAGGGAGGTTGTGAATGCTCCATCCTTGGCGGTGTTCAAGGCCAGGTTGGATGAGGCCTTAGGTGGCATGGTTTAGTGTGGGGTGTCCCTGCCCACAGCAGGGGGGTTGGAACTGGATGATCTTAAGGTCCTTTCCAACCCTAACTATTCTATGATTCTATGTGTTCCTCAGGGATAGGTGTTGGGATCGGTCTTGTTCAACTTGCTGTCGGTGACATGGACAGTGGGATTGAGTGCACCCTCAGCAAGTTTGACAATGACACCAAGCTGTGTGATTCAGTTGATAGGATGGAGGGAAGGAATGCCATCCAGAGGGACCTTGACACGCTTGTGAGGTGGGCTGATGCCAACCTGATGAAGTTTAACCATGACAAGTGCAAGGTCCTACACCTGGGTCGGAACAATCCCAGGCACAGCTACAGGTTGGGCAGAGAAGAGATTCAGAACAGCCCTGCAGAGAAGGACTTGGGGGTGCTGGTCGATGAGAAACTTAACATGAGCCAACAGTGTGCACTCACAACCCAGAAAGTCAACTGTATCCTGGGCTGCATCAAAAGCAGCGTGACCAGCAGGTCGAAGGAGGTGATCCTGCCCCTCTACTCTGCTCTCATGAGACCTCACTTGGAGTACTGCGGGCAGTTCTGGTGTCCTCAACATAAAAAGGACATGAAACTGTTGGAACAAGTCCAGAGGAGGGCCACGAGGATGATCAGGGGACTGGAGCACCTCCCGTATGAAGACAGGCTGAGAAAGTTGAGGCTGTTCAGCCTGGAAAAGAGAAGGCTGCATGGACACCTCAGAGCAGCCTTCCAGTATCCGAAGGGGGCCTACAAGGATGCTGGTGAGGGACTCTTCATTAGGGACTGTAGTGACAGAACAAGGGGTAACGGGTTAAAACTTAAACAGTGGAAGTTTAGATTGGAGATAAGGAAGAAGTTCTTTACTGTAAGGGTGGTGAGGCACTGGAATGGGTTGCCGAGGGAAGTTGTGAATGCTCCACCCCTGGGGGTGTTCAAGGCCAGGTTGGACAGAGCCTTAGGTGACATCGTTTAGTGTGAGGTGTCCCTGCCCATGGCAGGGGGGTTGGAGCTAGATGATCTTAAGGTCCTTTCCAACCCTAACTATTCTCTTCTATGACTGAAATCTCTCAAGCACAATTTTTCATAGTCAATCCGATGATTATCAACACTGCTACCAAAATCAATCTTTTACAAATAAATGTAATCAATCAAGCCTATATGCTAGTCATCCATAAATGAAAACACACCAACTCACATGATGCCTTCAGTTAGTCCATGACTGGCATAAGCTAGTGTGTTTTCTGCTATTACAATTTCTTAAATTGCAGTAGCCATATCTGCCTGTTACTCACTTTTTGAGAGGTTTCTGGGGTTTCAACTATCAGATTCATTCATTTGGTACAAATACCTGAGTTTCAAAAAGTCAGTGAACTAAAACTTTTTAAGTTTATGCCATAGAATACAAACAAGAATGCATTAATCATATTAGCTCTTCAGCACCACAAAATGTCAAGCAAAGTTAAGCTTTTGGTTTTTCTGTACAAATAACTGAGAGACAGTTATAACTTGAAAATACGATGTTAAACTACACTAGAACAGTACTACTAAGTCCTGGGGCTTTTAAGGTAGTTTGTTTTTTAATTCCAGAAAGCAGCATTAAAGATACTCCACCGTACTGAAAAATTCTTAACTACAGAAACTATTCTTAACTATAAAAACTTAACTATAGAAGCTATTTCACAAGAGGAGTTTTGTGATCAAGACTAGAACTTGTACAATCTCATTATGTAAAAATAGCTAAAAGAACAATAACTCAGCATTTCCTTTTACTACACCCAGTTGACCACACCTGCCTGTTTAGAACTCCACTACCTTCTGTCACCTCTTGCGGCTTACCTTGCTGTTTAAGGACTGCAACATGCTCTCTGCGCATTTTATAGCCGAATTCAGGCTCTCCTCTTCGGCTTGCATCTGAATTAGCTGATGTTGAGCACAAATATATGCTGTCTGGAGCCTGGCCACCTCTTGAGTCTCCTCAGAGATTTCATTAGCCTCCTCACAAGCGTCTTGTTCCCTGATATCTGCAAACTGAAAGCTGCCTTCATGTGAATTTTCAACCCATTTAGACACACTTTGATCAAAACTTTTGTTTATGTATGAGCTAAGAGCTGCAGAGTTTTCTTCTTCCTGAGCCAAATACTTGTCCAAAGAAAGTTGGGAAAAAAACACTGGCTGTGGATCTGACCCTTGTTCTGAATCTGAAGCAGTAAAGAAAGAGGCCCATTTCTTAGTTGCATCCATAAAAGACAGCAGTTCATTGTTAAGTTCATTAGTTGCTGCAGTAAACACTTCCAATCCTTCTTTTAATTCTTTATGTGCTTCATTCTCTCTGCTTTTTAACATCTGTAACAGATGGCTGTTTGCAGAAACCATCATTTGAAGCTTATTATGTCGATGAATTTGAAGTTTTTTTAACTTCTGAAGAGTTTGAAGCTCATCCTCTAATGCCTTCAGTTCCTCCTCCTCTTGGCTACTGCTCTTTGAATCCACAGGCTTCAGAGTTTTAAGGACTTCATCCAGTGCATTTCCTTCCAAAATGGGCTTACCAGACTCACAAAGATTATCAAACTCTTGCAGTTCTTGTTCAGATACCACATACTGCTCATTTACATTGCCACAAAACCACTCCAGGAATGATCTGCTTTCCGAAGATTCAACCAGCCAGTCAAAATCACCTCCTTTAAGCTCATCAGCTTTTGGATATCCAATTTTCTTGAGCATTGCCACAAAATCATTTCCACAGCTCATGATTAAAGTTTTAGGGTTTGGTTTTTTTTGTAAAAAGAAAAGATCCAAATACATGGAAAAAAACTGGGGTATTATTCCAGTTGTAATTTTTGGGTCATTTTAAATGAACATTCAGTATTTTAATATAAAGAGTCTGCACAGGGAAAATGAAGTGTCAGATCACCCAGAAAACTGAATGCTATTCTGGATCAGATGTTCAAAGTCTAGAAACCGATTTTTATTTCAGGGATATCTTAATACATTTTTTTCATCAAATCTTAAATTAATCGAGGTACTCTGTTTTAATAGTAAATTTAAAATAAACAAGTGTAAATATTGAGTAATTCACTGGCTTGTAGAAGTAATTCACTCCTATAGTTTTACTCACGCTAAATAAAACAAAAACACCCACCCACAATCAACGTTTCCAAAGTGAGAGGAGCTTTCAGCTTGTTCTAAAAACTAAACAGCAAGGTTACACTGCACTTTGAGATCTTCTTTATAACGATTTTACTTCTGCAACAAGCAGAATCTTGTCTTCTGGACCTTCATTTTAAAGTTTCCTCTGCAAACAGAACAAGGAATCCATTAATGTAAAAATATCTCAACATAATGATGCAGGGCTTTGACCAATTATAAAACAGTAAAGTTAAGATCAGTGTAAATACTCCAGTGAAAACACTCACAACTTAAAAATGACAAGAAAAAGGAGTCTGATGCTTTGCTGTTTCCCAGCAACCAAATTAGCTTTGGGATCCTAAGGTGAGTGCAAGCAGCAAACAGGACAAGAGAGTTGGACTTAGATGACCTTAAGGTCTTTTCCAACCCAAACCATTCTATGATTCCACGAATTATCAAGGAAGACAGAAAGCCTTTTCTGCAATTCTGTGGTAATATCCAGCTTGGTTGGTTCGGGTTTTTTTAGTCTGGTGGAACATGCATCCCACAGAACACCCAACTCTGTCAGCCAGCCTGGAGGGCATGAGTGCTTAAAAACTAAAAGCACCCTTCTGAAATTCGGTGTATTTAATGTAGCTTAGAGTTACGGATTATACAAGAAATAGAATTTGTTATGTAATAACATGTTTCATGTCCCAGGGCAGCCTTCCAACTGCCCTCTGTCTTCCCCGCTAAAACACAGCTAATAAATACAAAGGAGGGCACGTACCTTTATGTACGCGTATGCACTGCCGCTCAAGCCGCCATCAAACACAAATATCTTAAGACCCCTGAGGAAGCTGCCCATCATTCCCGTCCCCAGATCGCCACAGCCACCTCAGCGCGCAAACGGGACCCTCAGGCGAGGAGCACAAACGCCCGCCGGCCGGGTCCCAACTATGGTGCAGCTGCTGCCCGCAGCCCCAAGAGGGATCTCGGCCCAGAGCCACCCGGAACAGGGTAAGGGGGGGACGAGGAGACGCTACGGCCGCTGTGCCCCCCCCGCCCCGCTCCCGCCCCGGTGCGAACGAGCCCGGACCCCGATACTCACCACAGCGCCCGCCTCAGCGCCCCGCGGAATTGGCGGAAAACCTGAGGAAGCGCGAGCCCAGCCGGCTCGAAAGGCCCGCCACGCGCCGCTCTCACGCGGCCACCCAAACGCGCCTGCGCCCGCACCCCGCCGCGCATCCGCAGAGGCGTCGGCGCCCGCCGCCGGTACGGGACGCGGGATTGGCCGGCGCCGGCCCGCTAACCGGTGACGTAACGCAGGCGGGCGGCAGCGCGGAGGGGCGGAGCTTCTCCTCAGGGGTAGTCCGTCGGAGCTCTGTGTGTTGGTGCTTCCAGTTCTTCCACCCGCCTCCATCCGGTCGTCCTGCCGTGTCCCGTTGCGCCCAGCACATGGGAGGGGAGAGGACGGCGGAGAGCGGGCTGCAGCTTGACATTGAGCGAAGCCGGGGCTCAGCTATGTGTGCCCACCGGCCTGCTCAAAGCTGAGGGACATGGCTCACGGTGGCCGCTCCTACCGCTCCTGTGTGCGCAGCTTCTCTATTAGAAATTCATCCCTGCTTAGTTCTGTCATTATGTTTTCATAGGCTTTTATGTCCATGAATTTGTATAACACCTTTTTGAACCTGGTGATACCCCCAGAAGCTTTGCAAAATTCAGACAAATGCAAAACTTAAAAAAATTCCGACCTGCAGCTTAAAAAAGCGCTTCCTTAAATTTAATTGTTCTTTAATCCTCACCTAATCCTGTTCAAACAATGCCTGATTCTGGCATTGCAGGGATTGGTGGATGCCAAACCCTGCGCTTAACCCATGCCCTTCATAGTGGTCTGGAAACCACCATTACACTTCCCTTCAGCTCTGTCTGCTCCCATGTGGGTTTGGGCACTGCAAAGTGGGTGCTCCATGCACCATTTCACGGATACCTCCTCTGTACCTTTTACAGCATCACTGCACCCTGCTGAGGCGCACAGGCGAGGCTGCACCCAGTCCTCAAGGTGTGGGTGCATCAAGGTGTTCTAAGGTCATCGCCAATTCCCTTCCTCACCATGATCCCTACTGGCTTTCTGGCTGCGGCTGCCCACCAGAAAGCCCTCAGCTGTGACTGCGGAACCCCTTCAGCCTAGCGAGGGCTGATTCTAATTCGAGCATCGTGTAAACATCATTGGCAGCTTGAACATCCTTTATCAGCTGTTCTTCAGGTTTAGCCATCATTATTTCCTGTCTGCATTCCACGTGCCACCTTTCTCCGGGCTTCCCTGCTTAATAGCCTCCTTCCCTTTCTCCTTGAGTCATGTAGGGGGGAGGTTTGGGCCATGGTGTTCTATTTGTGTCATACATTTCTAGTCCCATATTTTTAAGCGTCTGGGCGTTTGTAGGCTTCTTGCTTCTGAACTGCTCATTTAGGGATTTCTGGCATTTTCCCCTGGCTTTACATAGGTCATTTTCTTAAAATTGAGTATGTGTTTGCTTTATTTGGCTTAATTATACTGTGGTTGCTACTATGGAGCAGCTCACCCACTAACAGCTCTTGAATGAGATCCTCTGCACTGCCGAAGACTAAATTCAGAATGGTAGGGTTTTTCTTGTGGTTTCTAAGGTCAGTTATTCTAGAAAGTGTCATTTATTGCATCCTGAAATGTTGTCTCTACACTTCGCCCATGTGAGGCATTGACCTGGGCCGTTAATGTGGGTGGCTGAGCCCTCCCACCGCATGTCCTAAACCTGCAGCTTCTCTAATCTTATTCATTGCAATTGTTGGACTGAATTGACGCAGAGAAATGAGCAACCTCGCCGCTCAGCACAGCTAGGAACAACTGACATGGGGGTTTTCTGGATCAGAATCAGCGCCTGTATTGCCTGCAAAGTGCAGGATGTTGATTTCTGGTAAAATGTGGTCTGCGCAAGACACTTCTGAATTAAATGCTGACCTGGCAGTGAGTTCTCCTGGGTAAGAAGAGCTGTAGTGTTGAATTCCTCCCTGTCACATTACAGCCTGATTACAGCTGCAGTTTTGGCTAGCTGAAGTTTTCAAATCGCCTTGCAGACAGAGCATTGTGTCATCTCAATAGGGAAGGAACAAAAGCATTCACCATCTTATTGCATCAGACTTTGCCGTTTCAGGTCAGTCAGTGACTGCACTAAAATCAACTTTTCCTATAGCAGTATTTTGGAGGCTTGTGCTTCAGGTATTGTTTTGGGTTTTGTTGATTTGGGGTCCTTTTTTTTTAAGCTTCATAAATACCAGTGTACTTATGAAATACCGTGTAAAAAATTCCCAAGTAAAAGCAAATCTTAAACACACAGAAATCTTCCTAAAATCCTTCTGTCCTGAGAGCAAAATCCTTCTGCTGCTGAAGTCCACCTCCTAGATGAAAGAAGACACATCTGATTGATAGAAGATTGTCTAATTTTGTCTATCAAATCCATTAGCTGGATTACTACAACTAATGTCTTCAGTTCCCTGTGTGACCGATTCCTCTCCCTCTTTTCAGACTTACACACATACAGCATTCCCCCTCCCTTGTGGCCTTTCACAAACCCACATCCCCCTCTGTGTAGCTGGGCCAGCAGGACTACAGGCTCATTCTGAGGCTGGTTTGGAGCTCCATACGTGCTGGCCAGCAGCCACCTCTCGAAAACAAGGAGGAGCTCAACTGGGGCAGCGTTCAGGTGCATTCAGTGTAGGAAGTAATTCATTTCTTTATACTCACACACAGAATTTTCATGTGTTTTGCCATAGATTATCATTGCAGCCTCCATTCTACCTCTGCTATGTCAAATTTGGTGAAAATTAGCCTGAAGGTTCAAAAGTTATCAAGGAAAGGACGAGCGGAACAGATGGATGGAAGAGGAGTTGTCAGACAGCATGATCTCATAATCCCCGCTGGCATAGGAATTCAGGCTAGAATTGAAATATTTCAGGTCAGAACAGTGTGAACTTGAAATTCTCATTTTGAAAGAACAAGCCTCTAAAGTGAAACAAATTTTCATTTGTCAGACCATCAGTTGGCTTTTAGGGCAGAGATTAAGCAGCTGCCTTCCCCTACAAACACATCTTCAACATTACTTACAGCCATTTCCCCACCCAGCCACAGCCCCGTGTGCTGCAGTGTTTGCTTTTGCAGCTCCTTATGGGTGAAGATTGTTTTTCTGTGATTCATTTTGTCTTGGTTGTGTTCAGTCAAAACACAATTAAAGGCTCACCTTACCCTTTTTTGCCATTCTAGTACCAGTTGTTTTGCATCTGTGCCCAAGAAACAGAGAGGTTGCTTAAATAACATATTGCCTTTACAGACCACTATATGGTAGATTCCAGCAGATTAAAACGTAGGCATTTCTGGAAGGATGTGTGTTAGCTGTGCATTATTCCACAGATGCCATGTTGCATTTATTTCACTGCAAAGTACAACATTGTTGTGCCAGATACCTTAGAGAGAAGCTGTGGGTTACCCATTGGCCAAGGCTGTGAGGAACAGCCAAGGAGCGTGTAGGCAGTGCAGCTGGCCAGTATAAACCCTCCCACTGGGATACATCTGTCAACTGAAAAACTCTTATATAAATCGTCTGCTTATGACTGCTTTAGGCTTTTGTTTTGGTTTGTGTAAAAAAAAAACCCCAAAACAACACAGATAATACGTGGACAATATAAAGTCATTTTCATTTGCATCACACTGCTCATCCGCTAGCAGAAGGATGACGTTACAAGTCCCTGCTGCAGATTGCTGGAGTAACAACTGCTCTTAGGAAACAGCCTGTCCTAAAAGGCAGTTCATTGCTTTAAGCACATTTATATTCTGAATTAAGCGCAGCTTTTGCAGTGCTATGTGAACTTTTATTATAACAAAGTCAGAAGACAGGAATTTGGCACCAGGTTGCTCTCACCCCCAAGCACATGCATCTTCTCTCTAGAGGAACATCAGATTTCATTCCGAGACCTTGTATTCCCAGAAAAGCAGGTCAGAGTGATTAGTTTTCTTCAGCTTTGTTGGATTCGGTGTCATAAGTAGAAGAGAAGCTCCTACACGCTTGGGCTAATGCTCCTGGTGTATTTAGACCTATGACGCCCAAGGTTAATTTTCTTTCTTAGAAAATGGTTTGTTTACTCTTCTGACTCTATTTTGGATGAAAACCCACAGCAGGGCTGCTTGACCGGGCTGTCTGCAATGGGTTTTGTTCACAAGAAACTGAACCTCTGTGGGGAAGCACATCAAGATTTGTCAGGGGCCTCGGCAGGGACTGCATGGGACCAGCTCACTCCCTGCCGCTGCCCTGCCTGCTCCTTCTCCTGTCAGCGTTCCACCAGGTTCGTCTGCACAGGGGTGACGCAGGACAGCAGGATTCTAGCAGGCTTTCATGGGTCTGTGTCCTCAGCCTGCAGACTGTAACATCATAGTGGGCAATAGGAAATCTGCCTCCTACGAGCAGCAGTCTCTGCTCTTCCAAACCCAGCTCGCCTGGCAGCGGTAATGCCAGCACTCCACCACACCATCATCATGCACTTCTTGCCACACCATGGTCCTTAAATACACTGGGTAATTCACAGCTTCAGGAATAATAATAACTGAGAACTTTGCCATTGCAGCTACTTTAAATTGCCTCTGTTAGAGGAAACTGATCAGTATAGCATCATGAATTTAATCCTGATTTAAAGCTTCTTTCCATTTAAATAGGCCTTGACAAAACAGTTTCACCCTGATAGGCAAGGCAAGTTTCTGGAATTTTAATACTAAATTTGAAACCTCCATTATTAGCAAAATGAGGAAACGTCTATTAACACTTCTATAAACAAATCATAAGACATTGTAAATGTCATAAAAGAAGCTGCATAGGTTATAAATTGTACATGATTTACAAGAACAGTGCCACCACATTATCATAATTGTGATACCCCATGTGGTTCTGTGGTTCTTTATTGTGCTGAGAAAAGTGGTGCTGTCCCCAAATACCGCTCTTCTAGGAGTCTGTTACAGCTTTTTTCCTGTTGGAGACTGATTTATAATAAGTTAGTAAAGAGCTCCTTGTATTTTATACTTACTCTGTGATAGCAGTAATTTCAAAGAAAGCTGTGGTAACAGTTTTCTATGCTTTGTGCATGAAGATTTTTCCTGATTCAGCAGCTCAGCTCATTTGAATCAAACATAAACGTAGCTCCTTGCTGTGATTTCAACTTGAAGCTCCTATTCCGTATTTTAAAGACTTTGCTGTAGTTAAGTGCAGCACATATGACAAACTGAAAGAAGCTCCAGTGGATGTCGCACGCTACAGCAGAGAGTGCAGCGATGGGACTTGCAAATACATTTCAGTTCTGTCCCATCTCTCCTAGTAACAAAGTAAAATGCTCATCTTTGGCTGTACATCAGCAGTGTCGCGACTGTCAGATCTGACAAAATACACATGCAGAACTCGGAGGCTGCCTTCCAGCAACTTTTTCCCTGCCTTGTACAGAGCTGGAGTGATTTCAAGTATAATTACTTAGAACAGGCGCTAATGCATTTCAGTTTGCGCTTTGTTTTACAGGTTGGTTCTGGTCTTCAGAAATTCATACAATGCCCATTGTTAGAGACAAGTAATGTTAATGACGATTGGGGTTGCACTGGGTCAACAGGTAGAAGATCCTTTGTTTATATGGCACTCCAACCCTCATACCATACTATTAACTTGAATAGCTAAAACTCAGTGAGCTCCTTATAAAACAGCCATGAAGCCTATACACAAAGACTTGCAAAGAGGGAGAAATACTACACACAAAAAACAAATGATGAAAAATTAAAAACAACACCAAAAAGGTATAAAAATCTGCATATTATGATGAGGTAACAATACAACACAATACTGCATGTGCTATAGAACATAGCACCACACACGTGCATGCAAATGAACCTGTACAGTATAATACACCTGATGGGCAATGAACCAACCATTCCTCTGACTCTGGGACCTAGGGGCTCTGGTACAGAACCCGCTCACTGACACCTTCAGGTAACAGTGTGACTGGTGAACAGCACAAAGCTGTCTTGCCAGTGCTTCATATGCATCAAAACCCCACTTAAAAAGTTGTAATACACAGACTCTCACTGACCTAAATGGTGCAACCAGGGTTCACACCTCTTGTGCAAAATGGGGGGAAGACAGTCTGAAAGAGGAGCATCTTCCCTCTGCTTTGCCCAAGGGGGAGGCTCTGACTGGACGTGCCTCCCAGGAATCCTCAGCTGCCACGGATTTACAATACACCAGGTAGAGAAAATCCAAGGTGACCCAGTGGTTTCCGGCCTTTTCTGTTTCTTGTAGCCCCTGCGTTTTAGCTCTAGGTAGCGACAACACACCTGGATGGTTCTTTTGCAGCTACCCATTAACAACCAGTGCATTTAGGCACTCACTTAAGCAAATTGGCTCCTTTCACTGCAGAGGAAATTAATTGCTGATGTGTCTGCCCCATTAGTGTTTGTAGGGAGAACAGCTCTTCCTGAAAGAGTAGCTAGAGGGGTTCAGTTCTCCTCCCAGCCATTTTGGGGAATGTGAGTTAGCGGATTAAATATCAGTGCTGTTACTGGCTCTTACCATACACAACCAATGGCCAAGAGTCCCCAGGGAAAGCAGGAGTTCAGGCCCCAAGGCTGGAACCAGGCAGAGCTCTGCCCATGGGGCTCACACACACACAACTTCACCTCTTCTCATTTCAAGCTCTCTCCTGGCATTTCAGTTCATGGGTTACACAGAGGGTACAGCCAGATACTCGTAATAGTGCTGTTTATGACAGTAACTTGTTTGTAGATCAAGAGGAGTAACTGTTGTTAGGCTGCATGTGGTATAGCTGAACCCATACTCATCTGTGTCAACAAAAATAACTGTGCTTAAGGGCAAAGTCTTAATTCTGTGAGTTAGATGCAAGTCGTATTAGGTCTTAATTCTTTTTTCCCTATCCCAAATCCTACACTAAGAATTAGGATAAAGACTTGTCTATAAATACCAGATGAAAAACTGTCCTTCCCATGGACATGTGGGGGCCTTTCTATTTCTGCTTTTATCTGCTGAAACTCACTCTGAACCAAGTTTGGGGTTTGTGTAAGGCAATGCAGTACCAGTCTTTGGTTAGCACAGGTTGGGCAGGGGGGAGGATTCACCCTTCAAACTGCAGTGGGGAATGTACATGAAAAGCTAACAGGTTTAGGGTGGTTTGGTTTTATTCTGCCTCTCTGTGATGACAGAGTGCACTCACAGAGCTAGAGGAGAGCTAACCCCGGAGCAATGAAGAGGCGTGTATCCTCCTGACACCAGTGTACCACAGGGGAAAGCCCTTCCTTTCCTCTTCCCCCAGGAAAGAGGCCAAACCTCCGTGTCTCCAGAAAAAGAACTGGATGACTTCATCTCTCCAGAGCCCTTTCCACAGAGGAAAAGACCTGGCAGCCCTGTAATCTTGTCCCTGCTCCTTCGTTTCCTATGCGGTAATTGCAGAGAAAATAGATCAGCTGAGCAGCAGCATCTCCCCACCTGCAAAGAGCACGATCATGACGCAGAAGGGCATAGCTGCCGAGGCAGTGGCACTATTCAACCTGGCAGTATGCAGGATGCTTTTTGCACTCATGTTCTATTACACAGTTGTGCACTTACACACAGACACGTGCAGGCACGGAGCACACACAGGAATTCCCACCTTCAGTAGAGCTAGCAGTGCTAGGATACTGTTTGCATCCCCAGGTAGTGCTGCACTGGCCGCTCTGTAGCAATAGAATCACATCCCTGGAGGGACATCAGACCCCTGGTTGCTGCTGTGAGTTGGCTGGGGCAAGGCCCCCAAATCCAGCCACCAAAACCTGTGCTTGAACAGCCATGGCACTGCCTGCAACCAGACTGCTCCTGACGGAGCCAATGGAGAAGGGCTGTGCCTGAAACACCTCCTGGAACTGGCTGTGCTCAAGGCAGCAACAGCCCCTAGCTGCAATAACTGAACGAGTAAAAACAAATGAACCCTTTTTATTTCCACTCAAGATTATTCGAGTAATTTTTATTGAAAATATAAGATCTACAAAGCCATGGATACCCAGCGTGGAAGAACTCATTAAGTTAGCACATTCATCTTTCAAAGGAAAATTTCAGGTCGACCTAAGGTACAATAATGTTCAATTTAAAATCTCGGTTTTTTCCTTCTGTAAGGTTCAAATCTCTTTTCATTAGGAGGTTCTGTGCAAGAGCTGCTTGTCATCAAAGGAAACACTTTACAATCCATGAATGTGTTCATTATATAATAAATGAACAGCAACAATATACTAGCCTTTTTTTTCCTGTTAACAGTCGTGTGTTAAAGTAAACTCTTACTTTATTTTTTTCCATGATTTGGAAATTAGTTACATATGCACCAGAGGAGCTAGTAATTTCTGCTGCTTGTCAGCTACACACAATGAGTATATTGCTGTGTGCTTTCCCCAACAATGAGGATTTTAGTAATATGCAAGGTGTACAGAACGTAATACCAAAACCTGCATCACAGAAAAGGTTAATTGTTTTCTTATTCAGCTGCCAGAGTTTATAACCTTAGGCTCCTCCCCAGAGCCAAAGTAGGGGTGGCCGTCCATTAGGTTATGTAAATTAAATGTATACGTTTTCCTTGTTGGCAAATTCCAAGCAGTAAGCGAGAGTGCAAACAAGGATCGGTAAGCTGCCACAAAATGGATTCGTATTTCTACTCCGTGTTGTAAGAGCCAAAGGGAGGACACGTATGTCAGATGTTGAAAGAACAACTGAACCTTTGTTTTTGATCGTTATGGTCAGTCTGTCATGAGGTCTTGTATCCGAATGCTAAAAATGGCACCACTCCTGGACATCCCATAGCCTTACACGGTACATTTGTTTTTCCCCAGCCACCAAGCGCTGGTCTCACAGAGACCCTGACTCCATAAGCTAACAAAATACAGATTCGGGTGCTGGCGAATCCAAGGGAGGGCTGATACAAAGACAATTAACCCTCGCACCAAAACCTAATGGTATGATTTTACTTAAAGCCACACTGAATCAGTTGTGAGAGGGGGTGGAGATATGAACGCACCTCTGGGCTTCAGCCGTAAGAAGGTGGACAACTGACCATTCCAACAGAGGGTCTCGAAACAAAGCTTAGTTGTCCTTTAAACAATGAGAAGGAGAGGCATACATAAATGGTCACCAAGGCACAATATGACAAAGGTGAAGAGTCCCTGAGACTCTGGTCTGGGTCTGTACCATTCCCCTCCCTATACAAGTAAATGAGAACATTTAGGAAAATATAATACAAAATCTCTTACAGGAAATATAGACTACACTTGCTAAAATCACTTCCCTAAAAGTGTTTATAGCTTTTTTCTTTTTTTTTTCTTTTTTTTTTTTTTCTTTTTTTTCTTCTTTTTTTTTTTTTTTTTTTTTTTTTTTAAAAGACCTTCTTTAAACAGATAATGCAAAGACTGGTCCATTTTTTTTAATTACCCAGCAAGCCAAGCTCTAATGACTTCACTAAGCAGAAGTTGTATTAAAATACAGCTTCATAGTATTGCTACAAGTTGGGTAAATATGTTCTGAACAGCTTGATGAGTACTAAATAAACTTTGCTGTTTTACAGCATACATTTTCATTTTTTTGCACTTTTTTAAGAATAGAAAATGCAATTATAGTGTGCAAAAGAAAAAAAAATTAATTATCTTCTAGCTGAATACTGTAATTTTAAGCCATGTCTTCCATAAAGATGTACTGACATGAGTAAATAGAAGAAAAGAAAATACAAGCCAACAGAGATTTCATTTCCTTGCAAGGAAAGATTAACTATTGCAAACTGGATCACTTGAGTTCTGTAGTCTTCAGACAAAGACATGGAAAAACAACCCAAAAAAACTACTGAAATGCTTCAGTTTCATCCCTTCCACGGTAACAGGTTGAAACTGCAGCGCTGCTTTCTGCTGCTCCCGTTAACGTGGACAGAATGATTTGCTGCTGGTTGGATACTGAATACAAAAAAAGCAGAAGAAAGTTGAGATCATCCCACATGAAGTCATTATTAGAGCTGGCTTTTCCCCGTTTTGAAGTACAGTAGTGACTTGTAAATATGACCTTTTCTAAAGATCATCTGAGATTTGAAGATTTATCTGCCTTCTTCACCCAAACAGCAGCTGCTGAATTTATTCTACAGAGCCCGCTACAGCCTTCAGAATGTTGTGGGTTTGGGGTTGTTTTTTTTCATTATGAAAAAATACCACAAAAAGTAGTTTTAGGGTTTCATTTCTCTGAATCATCGACACATTGTAGGTTCCATTTATTCTTCCATGTTTGAAAATGGTTTCTGCAAAACTCAAAATAACTGTCAAACTCCCTCACGCCATGCTTCCAACAGGTTGAATTTAATACTTCTTGAATGGAATGACATAATTTATTTTCTTTAATTTGCAGTATGGCTACATCAAGCTAGCTTTAAGTCACAACTGTACCTAACCACAGTTCTCTGCAGCAAACCCATGATTTACAATATCTAATATTGTGGTTACAGTGCAGGGAACCGTGGGTTAAGAAACCTCCATGTCAGAGTACTGTGGCTGGGGTTTCCTGGAAGAGTGGCAGTTGACACCTCTGGAATATTCATATAAGTGCTTCAGTCAGATGGTCCTGAGTTGGGCGAGGAACTCAGGCACTATGAGAGCCTGGCATTCAGTCTGCGGGAATGTGTGTAGCCTCCGTCGCTCGAACCGCTTTGCAAACTGTAGTGGTCTTCAGCATCACTGGCGCTTCCAATACTGTCCATTTCACCGGGAGTAAACTCCATTCCTTCAATGTCTACTTCTAAAGAGAACACAAGAAGGCACACTTTCAGACAGGCAGCAGCTATAGCAAGTAATCACGGGCCAGTGTCAATCAGTGTTCAGGTGAAACCTGAATCGTACTTCATTTTCTGTAATTAACAGAAAGAACTGGAACAATAATTCCCAGGGAAAGGATGATCTTGTCCACCAGAGAATTAAAATCCCTTCTGTCCTCATCCACATAAATATGCTGCATGACATCAATACCAGATGCTGTCCCAGAACTGTTCCAACCTGTGCACTGACACTGATCATAAAACGCCCAGCTGTCCAAGGCTGTGGCACTGCAGCTCATGGTAACTCCAACCAATGCAGGTGTCGCTGGCAGTGAGACACAGTCAGCCTACACAGGTGCTCAGGCACAGAAACACTACACATCACGAAATAAGGGATGGTGACAGGCAGCTTGAAGAGCTCTGTCCTCAATGAGAACCAAATGTAGAAACACTTGGTGATTGGTACAGAGAAAATACTTTAAAGTTTCACAATAAATGATGTGGAATTCATTTATTCACACGTATGAATTAAGACCGGTATCTTTTTTTTTCCCCAAGAAGAAGATATTATTCCAGCCTTAGTAATAATTACCCTACAAATTCAGCACATTAAATGGTAATTGTTCAAAAACCTGGCAAACCCACATGCAGTGTAGCCAGCTTTAAAATCCAAGCAGTACTAATGCTTCACAACTGCTTAGAAAAAGAGAACATTTCCCAAAGCATGTAAAAAAGATGCAGTAGGTTTTTATCCTGCAAATCACACAATGGAACTATTTTGTCAGGGTTTTGCTGAAACCTTGGATTTAGTTCTAAATGCTTTCTTGCTTCCCTTTTCCTGCCAGCTCCTGCAAGTCCCTTTGGGAAGCCCTCGTTCAATTACCTTGTTCAGAGTCAGTGGATATTGTTGATCCCATACTGTCAGTGCGGATGCGCTCCATGCCCTGCACGGATAGCTGCTCCAACCGGCGCTTGAGGTAGCGGTGCTCCCGCTGTAATTGTTCTTTAATATTTAGAGCTTTTCGGTCCTGTTCTTCCAATTTCTGAAAGGAAGAAGAAAGACAGTGAGCTGACAGGTTTTATCATGTTAAAACCCAGGTAACTGAAAATCTGCTCATGAACAGTAGCATAGAATCATGTAATCATAGAATGGTTTGGGTTGGAAAGGACCATCTAGTTCCAGCCCCCTGCCATGGGCAGGGATGCTTCACTCTAGACCATATCACCTAAGACTCTGTGCAACGTGGCAGTAATTTTAAAGCAGGTTAAATGTTTTCATTAATTCAAAACTTACATTAAATTTAAATTGTTTTCTTTTTTTAATTATAATGTTATAGAGGTCAGTACAATTTAAGCAGGCTGGGCCAGAGCTGAATTTCACAGTAAGATACATGAATATATGGGGAAAAAGAACCCCCAAATCCCTCAGCGATTCTCTTGCCACCAGCAGCTGCTCCTCAGCTAAGACCAAATCATTGTTGCCTTGGTTGTGGGGAATCTTTAAATCACTTTGTCAGGCAAAGCTGGCACCATCTCTGATAACGGGAGTGTAGCTCAGGTTTCAGTCAGAACATAACGCCTCTGTAGGTGACATAAGAGGCTTATCGCCATGCAGGAATCACTGCAGCCTCCCGAATGCTCCCCCTCCTACTGCAGGCCATGGAAATTTTTAACATTTAAAAAGCTTCATTAACAATATGCAGTATTAATTATATACAGTAGGAGGAATTTACTAACAATTCTCTTTATTCTTGCCTGTTTTTTTCCCTCCTTGAACTGCAGCACAGCAAACACGATAATTCCGTGATAATGTCCTACAAAATCAGTGGTATTAATCCAAAACTTCTCAGCAAACAGCCTGTGAAAGGTTCCTTCCACACATGTACCTAAAATCTCCCCTCTGCTTGAGTAAAAGGCAGTATTAGTTATGGAAACAGAATATTTCACAGCTGGTAAGATGTGCTGCACTGTTGGTCCAAATGCAGTAACAGAAACAGTGTGTTTTAAGATTTCAACTGAACCCTCTTCCAAATCACTGATAGCCATTTAAAAGAAATTACTATATAATTAGTGAAGAAAGTGTAATGAGTATGATGGGATCAAGAGCAGGAAGGACACAGAAATCAAAATGCCTCATATTATTTAACAGAATTACCTAACCAATGAAGTGAATTACAGGTTGTAGCAGCAAAAACACTTGTAAGAAAGACCCTGCTTCTGCTTGAACTGTGTTTACAGGACACTGAGATTTAGGAGATGTACAGGGAGTGAGCACAGCTCCTGCCAGTCCCTCCCTGCTGTCTGAGTGAACCTCTGCTGGGTTTCCTGAGCAGAGCAGGGGGACACCTCAACTGACACTACTGAATTGAGCAGTTTCCTGGCTGAATGAAATCTAACTTCTGCAGCCTCATGTTAAGCCCCCTCCCAGGCAATACACTCTGCAGATACACACCATACGTGGATACACAATAAGAAAAAGGGTTGGTACATCCACGTATGCACCAAACCAACTGTGCCCAATTGATCAGATTTCCTTTTCCTGTATTTTCCTGGCTGCAATCCCAAACTTTAACAACTAATTTAGGAATGAACTCAGTGATTCAGATCCAGGAGACTCGAAACCATCTGATTCTTCAGGGCAAGCTGCAATATATGGGGAGGGTGAATGTGTGAAAAGTTCAAAGCTAATGACTGTATTCGAAACGGCAGAGAGGCACTGACATGCTCTGGTGATGCAGCAGGGAGGCAGCTTGCCTGATGAGGGGGAGCAATTAACTGGCACCCCAGTTAGGGTAGATTCAGTTATAATCTCAAAGAGAAAGTTAAACTTCAGCCTCAGTTTTCAGAAGAACAAGTACTTTGTACCGAGCATGATGGACTTGGCCAGAATCTGCTCCTAGCTGTTTTTATCAGCAGCTGACAGGGTGACTACATGGCTAATCTCTCACACTTGCCACTTGTAAAAACAGTTCTTCAATTTGTATGCATAAGCCCGTGACAGGGGGGCAGCCCGAGACAAAACCCACATGCAGTGCCTTTCACGCATGTTAGCCTCGATTATAAACAAGAGGCTGAAATCTCAAATGGTAAAACCAGGGCTTGCCCAGCTGGAGTCAGTCTGCTTCTGAGGGCTCAGTAAAGTTGTTCACAAGAAAGGTTTTGCTTAAATTAATCTTTAATTCTTCATCTGAATCACACCCGTTTCTGCAACTGCAGTGGATCTCCAAAATACTCCATGCTCACCGGCAGTGTTTCACCTCTCCTGACAGTTCTCTTGACCTGTTTCCCTGTAACTGAAAAAATGCCAGCCTTGCACATGGCAGCAAAAACCTGTTCTTTAACTTTTACATTAGAATACTTGTTTGTCTTATTTCTGCATAGAACCCTGGTCTCCTGAAGACAATGACAGTGAAAATGGGAGTGAAGGTGTCTTTGAGAGAGGAGGCCTGAGAAATAATTCCCTTTGAACTTACCTGTGCCAGTGTATAACCTGTGCTGCTGCTGGATCACAGGTGAGATTTTGGGGTTTGTTCTGCTCTTGTTCCACCCATGCAAGGGAGAGGCAACAAACAGGAGAGTGGATTTCATTTTGGTTTCTTTTAAATGATTACCAAATGCTCCAGGATCTGGTCATTAAGATGTGGGATGGGGATAACGCTTCCTAGTAGCTATAATCCCTTTGACTCCATTAGATTTTTTGATCATGAATAGATCTGGCTTTTTACACTGAAATCAGTGCAGTACAAAGCTACTTTACTTAGTTCTTAACAATAGATATATTAGTCAAAGAACAGCTCTGATACATATATATACATTAAATTGAATGTAAACTATTAGTAACTAAGCAGAAACCACATAAATCACTGTTTTATATGTCTGAGACTGCAGGTAAATTGCAAACCCTTGATGCTGTGCCTGAAATCCTTGCAACTAATAAAGGCCAATATACCCAGAAGATCAGACATATGGATATGGATTTGTGTGAAATTAGTTTCCTCTCTATGGATTCTGGAAGATTCTGCCTTAAAAGAAATCAAAGTATGAATGAATGTTTTTACCTTGATATGCATCTTGGCTCTTTTCAACAGACTTAGAGTGGTGTGCCTGGTGCTGTCCGGCCCAAGTGGCACGAGCTGTTTTAGCTGTTCCAAATATAGCCGGAGTTTAGCCCGCCTGAAATGATTAAAAATGAAGAGCATTGTAGCGAAGGTGCACCCGAACAGCATATCCTATATGCAAACACCATCTGTTTGCAGGAGCTCTGTGCACAACTCGATTCAATGGTGGCTTCCTTTCCCCTCCCTTTGGCAAAGCTTCAGACCTAAAGGTCACTTGAAATGCAGTTAACACTGCTTAGCACATGCAGACAGCAGGTTCATACCTATACTGCAAAGCTGTTTGCTCAGTCTGGGTAGTCCCATCTTAACAAAGGGGGAGACATGATCAATCCACGCAAGGCTGCACACTGAGCCTATGGCTGGGTAAGGAAGGAAAACTGGGACTTCACCCCAAGTGATTTTTGCCAGCAGAGATGAAGCTGTGAGAGGGAGCAGGGGGGCTGCAGACCCCAATTTCCCTCTCCCTCATTAGCCCTTCCCAACGAGATAGGACACACTGCTGGTACACAAGACAAGGGCATGCATGCAGCTCTGCACAGCTCACTGCTGCTTCCAGACATGGTTTATCAATGCATTGTAACAGGGAGATCCTAATGCCCCTTCTCCTCCCATCCTGACCCACATTTCCCCTGACAAGGAGATGCTTCTTCTCTCACTGTACAGCCATGAAAGCCTTTATTAACACACAGCAGAAAACACATCCAGCCATTTTGGGTCCTGCTTTCTCTGTTACTCCCTTGCAAGTATCACTACTGCTGCTCTCAACAATCTCTCCTTTACTAATGACATTAAATCTATCAGTAAAAAGAGCATCAGCAAAGCAGTTATTTCTACAGATGCTTGGTTCCCAAACTTTGACTGTCTTTGAGAAGGATACTGGCAATACAATAGTCCGTCAGTGCCTTCAACTACCCGAAGCAAGGCAATGGCAAACCAAACAACACTGTGTGAGCATCTCTACACCTAAATCCAGAAGAAACTCTCCCCTGGTTGTAATACACTGATCCATACCATTTTGCAATGGGATAGAAATGGATGCAGAAGCGCTTATATGAGCAACATGTCTAATATCTTCCTTTCTTCCAGCCTGTTACAGACTGAACAAAGCAATGACCTGGAGCATACCAACATCCCCCACAAAACAGTGATAATAAGAGGAGTAGATCACAAGTATGAGATGAACAATTAATCTTGTTCAAATCTGCTCGATGCTGCATGAAGGAAACACACTTTGCAGGAAATTTAATGCTTCTACTCAAAAGTGAACCTTCTGTTGAACAACCAGTTCAGAACCAGAATCCAGCAGCACTGTTTGAAATGCAGAGGATTTAATATGCACTGAATGGCAAGTTACACATGTGTAATTGCAATGATTAGTGTAATGTGACAACCACTTGAGAATTAATGGGGAAAAAACCCAAAGCAAAATAAAATCTAATTAAAATACAGTAATGACTGCACACTCACACTTTTAGTTCTGGCTGCCTATAGATCAGGAATGTATTAGGTAGGAAACCAAAGAGCAGTTCTATAAAATCACTAATTCTTTCGTCAAGCCACTCTTTCTTCAAGTCACTCAGGGGAAAATGGAAATATTGGTGAAAATGTGATTCTCAAGAGAAAACTGATGACAGACTTTTGGTTCAGGCCTGTGGTTTGTTTTTAACTGCAAGACTCTAAACTTCACCACCTAAATGCTATTACTGAAACAACAGCAACAAAGACTGGGATAAATATGCACAAAAATAGCTCCATCAGTTCACAGGTGCCTTGTGGCTGCTACTGGGACACTGAGCTTTAAAACAGCAAAATGCCAGAAGTAGGGAATATAGGTATTTATACAGAAAATCCTAATGAGGTGAATGTTTGTTCCTGGGGCTGCAGCGCCCAACAGTCACCTGGCTGATTTGGGTTTAAATACAAAAACTTGCTCCAGGACTAAATCGAAATAATCTTTTAGTTTTCAAATGGCCTCTAAAGACACAGGCAATCATCTGCGTCACTCAGCACAACTTGGATGCAACCGTATTTAGACAGCTGACAAAAGAGTGGGGACTGAAGATAAAGGAGGATGTGGCAGAGAAGAGGACAAGAATCATATCCAAGCAGTAAACAGAGAGTTAAATACATGGAAATGGAATGAACAATATACTTGGCGTAATTAAAAGTCTAACAGGGACTCAACAGAATTGTTGATCTGAGATCTACTTAATATTAATCCTGGAGAACGTTAATGACACCGGACTACATACTCAACTTCTCTGCCTCTATTGCTGTCTGAAGAAAGTCTGCTTACTGCAGGGAGAACGTAAGGAGTTAGTACACTTCCTTACCATCAACTGGGAAGTTAACAGAATCATCACCAGGGTGCAGAGGGCACAGGCTGTGAGTAGTTTTAAAGCACTAATTCTTTCATGTTACCTGCCAACCAGGTAAACCAGGACTTCACAGGAGAAGAACATCACAGAACTGACACTAAGGAAAGCATTTTAACTGACCAATGAAAGGAACTGAAAAGCATGGTATTAAAACATTGTTTTAAAGCATTCTAAGCACTCGCAATTGATAGCACTAAATGCAATAAACACACTTGCTAAAAGACCTGCTCTAACTTCATGTTTGTTTTTCATGGGAGCTTACACTTAATTACTCAGCACCTATAAATCCATTAAAGATTATAAATCACCAGCTTTATGCAGCTCTTTATGTAAGCGCAGGCATGTTTATGTGGCTAAGTCATATGCTGAAACACAACAAGCAGCATGATCGATGGCATAGATTGTGAATGTAAAAAGCAGAAAACCAGCCCACACAATTCCTGTGGTGCTGGAGTAAATATCCCCACGTCTTTCATTTAGCACATCGCAAAAGAAGTGTAAGAATGTAAGAAAACATTCCAGGCATGTTGTGTTAACAGATCACACCAGCAGGAACACGGGACTCCAGCTCCACAGCAGATAAGTTGTCGCATACAGACTCTGCCAGCACTAATTTCTCTCTTTTTCTGCAGGGACCTGACAGCTTTTGCTTCTCCTCAGCTGCTCACTGGAGGAGGGAAAGGCACTCACAGAGGTGAGCGTGGCTGGAGTCGCTTTGTGTTTTGCAGCTCAAGCCTTGAATTCCATCTAGAAAACAAGCAAGAAAAAACCAACCCAGCAGCCTGGTCTCAGAGCAACGGGGCAACAATCTCAGTGCATGAAGTGTAGTTGAAGTTGGGTAATTAGCTTCAAAACCTGCCTGTCACACCTTCACCCACACAAGGATGGTGTCAGGTCAGGACACCAGTGCCTGGAGAAGCGGGCACTTACCTCACATGGATGCACAGAAACATCCCCCTCGTCAGTTGTGCTGCATTTACCAGAGAAGGTCAGGATCTAAGAAAAACAGCCATCCAAAATCTGAATCCTCAAGCCTGCAGCTGTTTCAGGGACAGCCCCACACATAGAAAGAGGTGCATGCATGACCTGTCTCTGATCTACCATGTTTTCCTTTGTGCCAGATGATGAAGGAGTTTCAGATGCTCAAGAGTTCACTGTTTCTCCATTAGCAAGCTCATATGGTCCTATAAATCCGCATTACACCTCTTCTATTGCTTAATAAAAATGAATAACTAAGCCCATAGACTGGGTCAGTGTCTCACAGCAGTGGCCACATCTAGGAGCAGCTGGGTGGTTCACCCCATTCATATAAAGCAGAAAGCATCTTGCTGACTACTAACTCAAAGGCTACCAGCTGGAAATGCCCTGATCTGGTTTTGAATCCATGTAAACCCTAATGGGCAATATTGACACGCGTTTGAGAACCAAGAGCAAAATGAACCCTGGAGTCCCACAATGTGGTGGGCAAAGCAGCAACTTAACAGTGGTGTTAGGAACTTTCCTGTAGTACCGAGGCATCCTCTAGAAGTTCATTTAAGTCCTCAGAAACTCCAGTTTGCTCCAGTGCTTGGCTATGAAAAGGCAGGAGCAATGCAAGCCAGTGAGCTATGGTTCACCACTTCCCCCAGAAAAGGCTGCCATGCAAAAGTAAATTAAGCTCTTTGACCCTAATCAATTTTGAAACTGTGTTAAATGAGTTTATTAAATAACGGTCAATAAGCTTCTCCATATGTATGAAATCCCAAATGCAAATCCATTTCAGCGCACCAAGAAATGCAACACTAAGATGCAGAGGGGAAAAAGAAGAAACAAAAACCCCTATTGTTCACACTGGATAATCTTCATTCCAAGGAAACTGCAACAATTCCAAGAAATTCCTACAACTACTTGATGGGTGTTGCAATGGGAACAAAATACTTCTTAGTGGGGCCAAATAATAGAAATAATGGAACAAGAGGCAATGGCTGTGAATGGGAAGGTTCAGGATGGACATTAGGAAGGAATTTTTTTGCTAGGGCAGTGGGTGCACAACCAGAACAGGTTGCCCATAAGGGCTGTGGAAGTGCAGTCCTTGGAGGTTCTTCAACACTTACCCAGACAAAGCCATAGGCATTCACTCCCATCAACATTTCTATGAACACAAAAACCAAAATTGCTCCCATGCATGTCACAGCAAAGCACCCCCAATTGTGTGACTTAAATCTGTGCCAGTCTGATTGATCCAGTGCTGGCAGGTTGTGGAGTGGCCTGATCCACATGTAGTCCTTCCGCAGGGCCTCTCTAAGGGTTTTTTAGGTCCAGAGCAGCAGATGGAAGTGGCCTGCAGCTAGTCAGACAGCAGACAGTTGTTCAGGCAGTAGCTGAACAGCTTTTTGACAGTAACTAAGGTTCCTAAACCATTCAAGTATAAATCTAGAGACTTTACTTGCAGGCCACTGATCTGTGCAAAGCCAGCTGGAAAGGCAAAGTGCACATCCAAAACAAGCTGCTTAGTCCTTACCATGGCATGTTTCAAGTAGGACCGGCAAAATTAAATGGCCACTGACACTTGTGATATGGGGTGACAGCTTTATATTCAAGTGAAACATGTGGGCGTCAAACCTGCAAACCCTGGCTGGGCAAATCATGCAGACAAAGCTGGGACAGCCTTCCACGTGTTTATGGGAGGTAGCACAAGGTAAGCACTTCCTTGAAGCTGCACCCAAAGGCATAAACAGGAGCTCCGCTTCTGACATTGTGCTGCTGACTGCCAGAGATCATTTGTGGAAAGCATCAAAAGGGCCATGCTCATCTGTTTCTCAGCAACTGTGGATAAGAATGTAAAACTGACAAGAGAGAAGTCAAATTCATGACAAGTGTTCACCTTGCACATCATCAAGGTGATGTTCACATCCCCAGTTCACAGCCCCAACAAAAGCAGAAGAATGACGCTCTCATACAGAATCACAGACTGGTTAGGATTGGAAAAGACGTTAAGGTGTACCCATTTTCTGTTGGCCCAAAGCTGGCTGTAAAAGGGAAGGAGCAACTCTATCAGCAAAGTTTGTCATCCCATGGGAAGCCCCAGAAAAGCTCTGGTCCACACTCGTTGCCTCCTACTAGCAGATTGCCGAGTCAAGACACGGAGCAGTCCTGGCCATACTGGGAGACATCTCAGAACTGCAGCATCTCCAGCTGCTGGGTGGCAAGGAAAGGTACAGAAAGCCACTAAATGTCCATATTCCCATACTGCATGCTCTGAGTTTCCCTTCATGCTGGCTCCAGCTGAAGTTGGCTGGGTTAGGCTGGGTGCTGTTGCTTCAACACCCACAGCTCAACATACCTTTCACTCCATAGGGCATCACCAATGCATATATGGGCATGAAACAATGCTTGTCTCACAAGATGGCCCTAACTGTGCTTTCTGCAAGATGCTTTAATGGTAGAATTGCTTACATGGCTGAACAAGTCTCTATTTTGTATGTCCCAAATTTACTCTACTGAACCAGCTCTGTGTACTGGTTAACATACTCTCGAATCAACTGCTAAATATACTTGCTTGGTGATACTCTGAAAAGGACAGGACACTGTGTATCAAACACTCTAATGACACTGAAAATGCAATCATCACAAGCCACACTAGTGCCAACAACAGATCTATCTGAAACAGATTCAAAACCTAAAAATTACTCATTTCTGTACATTAACCATTTCAGTCCAAAAACCAGACACCCTCTGACCCTATTGCAAGGTAAATTCAGCACAAGTTTAATACAAACCAATCCCCACTTAAAAGAATATAAAGCCATTTGAAATTAATCTAGGAGAAGACATAATATTACAGACTGGACAGAATTACCAAAGCATTTCAGATTCCTTTTCTCATGTTTCACATTTTTCACCCACATTCAAACCTATCCTGGTCACGGTGCTGTGCAATGAAGTTAACACACAAAGGTTTAAATCTAGAGCAGTTCTTCATTGTTGCACAATGCCTATGTAATCTGGCTTAGTAACATGCATGGGATAAAGTCAGAGAAGAATCTCTGCACCAAAAATTCACTTCTGGAGTCAAATGTTGTCCAGCTACATTGTGAACCAAAGCAGCCTGGGCCGAGCCCAGAACTCTGGGTTAGAGGCTCCTGCAGTTAACTAATGGTTGTGTTTTCTCCCTAAAGAAAGGTGATTTTATCTCCCTAATAGACATGAAATTCAGCATAAAATACAGAAGTGAGCTAACTGCAGTAGCAAAACACTCATGTTTTTACAGGAAGATTCTTCACAGTTTCATTTATGAAATGCAAATACCTGTGTACAAGGAGCACTCAAGTTTTAGAGAGAATCAGCTAACACAGCAGCTCAGGATCCTCTTGTGACATGAACACAGACAGCATCATTATTCATAAACTTCTCATTATGTCTAAGTCTTTAAGAAATGCAGACCAGCAGCAACAGCTTCCCCACTGTGACTGCAGGATTCACCTGCACCAAGGTAAAATCAGAGAGAGGAACTCTGCCTTCCAGCTCCAATACCAACCCTTTCCTACTACAGCACAGCGAGGCAGCATCTCTTAAGGGCTTCAGATCTTTTTATTTTGTGCACAGTCACACTCTTGAGCAATGACAGAATTTGGCTGCAAGTGGCTTCAGTGGTACCAAAAATGAGATGTGTTCATATTGTTTTGTATGTTCCTGGGTATCATGGCCATACATATAAAGCAGGTAAATACATACTTATATCCCCCACTGCGTAGCAGAAGTTGGTACTCAGACTTGCCTCATTCCTCCTTAAGCTAATGCTTTTCAAAGTAAGTGTCATGACATTTACAATACTACAATACTTTCCAAAGCTACCAGAGATGATTCTGTACTAATTAAGAGACGTTTGTTTACAAGAGCATATAAAGAGATTATATATAAACTTCCATCTTAAGAAATCACAGAAATTCCATCATATAAAAATGGTTCTAAAGAAACCTATTAATGGTCCAGACAGAATTTAGCATATCTTCAGCAAAATATTAAATACGATGGAAGATACCAACACTCCACTGAGGTATAAAATCCTGCCTCTTCTATATTTAGTTCAATCAGAAACACTTTTAATACTTTCTAATCTACAGAAGATACCTAAAATGCATTTTTTTCCCAAAAGAGGCTCTAGCTTATACTTGAGTTGCACAGTCTATTTCAGCTACACAACAAATCTGCTTTAGTGAAAAGGAAAGAAAACCTCTTGGTATTAAAGCACTGTACCATAGCAAGGCACCCAGTGTGCTGACTGTTCTGAGATGTGTGAAATGCTTGCTCACAGCTGAGTGCCTCGGAGTCAAACCTGAATATCCAGTAGTGCCCTTACAGCAAAGCTTTTGGCTTTTTATTAGCCCAGAAAAGATAAGCTGAACAGCAGTGTTCTGTCATAGGTGCCATTGTTTTTCCACAGTAAGAACACGATTCTGCAGTTTGTGCTGCAGGTCAGGATTCATCCAAGGTTTGCTCCACATGCCCTCTGCAACTAAACTAAGCAGCAAAGCCAGCAAGGCATGCTGGTGACTAACAGGTAGAAAAAGCTGTGAGTGCCTAATTGCAGTGATTGTTTGGGAATTAAATGCAACAGTCCTACAATCAGTGCAACCACCTGCTGTATTTACTTCAGTATTAACTAGGAGTTTCATTCTCTATATGCGTTTTCAGTGTGCTGAGTATTTTTGACGCATCTCTTTTGCTGAATTGAAACCAGCCCAACAGCTTTAGCAGCCAGGTAGCTGGTGCTCGTGGGGTATCTCTGAAGTATCCAAATACAAGACATCAGCTGCCTACAGAGGCAATAGCTGCAAGCTTATCTTAGCATCACTAGCTTTCAGAGAGTCAGTGCTGCTGTGAGCTTGGTCATCTGCAAGTGTTCATGTGAACAATGCTCAGAAATGCCTGCTGCTGCTCCTAATGCTAATCAAGACAGAAGAAAACCTCTGCTGCCTGTTTCACAGCTCGCCATTTCAGCGCTTTGTGCATTTTATCACCCAGGAAATTATTTAAGTTCTCTATTTCACCATATATAAATGCACACTGCAGCATTCACTGTGCATTTTATTTACTTTCCCTTAGTGCCACTTCAGCCCACTTGCTGAGCCAAGTCTCCACACTTTGCTTTTTTACCATCCAAAATTTGTGACTTGTTCATGTTTTAGAACACATGCATGAAACCAGAACTTATTCCTACATCTTTCAGCAAACAGAAGTTAAGGGAAGTACCTGCAGCGCCACAGATCTATGTGGTTTTGGCCAGGTAAGCCTCTTGGCAGCAGTACAGAGGAAGCTGGCTGGGATGGAAGCTGAGGACAGGTGAATACCGGCTGGTCTATGAGAGGGAAGCTGTTGATTCCCAAGAGAGGGGATGCCTGGCAGACCTTGCTTCCCTTATTGCCCTCTTCCCCTCGGCCTCTTTTCCCCATCCCTCCAGTAGCTCTCTGCTGGGTGCAGTGACAGCTGCCTGTCCTGCATTACGAGCACTGGACAACATCAACATTTCTTCACTCTCGAATGCCTCCAAGCCAACTTTGATGTTCACTGAGCTCCAGTTCCCACCACAGGGTGAGCTGTGGTGGCTCATGTACTGCCATAAGCCAGCAGCAGCAGCTAAGACAGGCAAATGACAGCAACTCCTGAGGCTTGCTTTGGGCTGGAATGACCCCGTAAAGCATCCTGGACAACGCCAGTGCAAGAGAGCTGACCGGAGCCTTAACAGCTGGTGGCTGCCCAGACTGCCTGTGTGCTGTCCCCTCAGGAGTGTATCTGACAACAGAAGCAGGCAGACTGATGATGGTCCCAGAGTCACATTTTACTGCAGAAGAAACAAAAGCCCTGTGGTACATTAGTGCCTGTTCCCACATTGTTCTCCTGCTGCAGAGTGAGCACGAGCTGTCAGAGGCATGTGAGCTGTGACACCATGTCCGCAGTGCTACCCCACCACATGCTCATCCAGGTGCCTGAACTGCCTGCAGACCAGCCCAGCAAGACACCACCAAAATACAGTGGTTAGTTTCCAAGCAGTTCTTTTCCTTCATGGGCTCGAGGTGGGCACTCAGAGGAGTGCTTGCACAGGGCAATGCACAAGGACACCAGCAGCTCTGCCCGGTATCTGTTTTAACTGCTGGGGAACCATAGCATCAGGCTCTGCAGTACCGAGAGCTGCAAGACCAACATCTGACCACCCTCATCATCTCTCTTTGTTTCTTTCCAGGGTCCTCCCTGCAGCCAGGCTTGTCCTCACAGCTATCCCCAGGCTTCAGCCATCCCACTGTCTTAAGCTGCTCTTATTTAAGAGCAGTCATGAAAGGTTTAACAGCCCTTCTCAGGTCTTGGCCATAAGCAACAGCAACACGTAGAAGTTTGAGATGTGCTTCACAAGAAATGCCAATACGAATTTACAAGCTATACAGGAATTCCCAAAACATCACAAGCAAACACAATGGCAGCTGGATACCATTTGTCTTTCCTGGATGGTGACCACCTCAAACTTACATGTGTAGAATTATCCATCCATTGACCAGAGGCAATAAGATCTCTGACCTTGCAAGAATCTGAGGCAACAGAAACCAAACATTATGGAAACAGCTGAAATCCCCCACTGCACATTTTTTCTCTTGTATAGATTTCTTTTCCTCTGCAAATAAAAAGGGGATTCCAACCTGTATTTTAGCATTTCAGACTTCAGGTTCTCCTCATCTATAAAGAACAGTTTTCTGTATCTTAAACCTTCAAAATCAGTGTCAGACAAATATGAACAATTCTTACATCTATAAAAAAAGACATTTCTGTTTCAGGTGTCTTCTATTTTTAGCCCTGTTATCTACTGATTGTAAGCAACAGCAAGATAGGTATTGCCTCGTACCACAACCTCAGCATCACACACTGCCTACCTCACACAAGCAGACGAACCACAGAGCCTTGTGGGTAAACACACAAAGTGATGCAAATACCATTGTAGACACTTGAAAACAGAGTCCACCAAAAAATAATCAGCCATGCTTTTAATAAACTTATTTAACACTTCATTCATCCCGACTTCTACCCATTTGTTTCTCGTATTAAAACACACACACTGCAACCTAGTAGTCCTAAATCGGGCCTCTCAAGCCCATCTGTCTTACTGGCACTTGAGTTTCTTAGATTACACTGCAGGGAGACTTAAGACTTTGTTACCTCAGACTCAGTTAGATAAGGCAAGTGCCATTGCAAGATGAGCTATTACAGTATCAAGCAGTTTTAATTCCCACTTGAAGTTACATGGAAGTACCCATGTACTTACACACACTGCCCATGAAACCCCAAGGGTGAATTAGGACTCGCCACCACTGACATGAGTGCAGTAATACTTTGGTGCTCGCCGGCAGTGGAACACCGCAAAGCAATTTGCACACAGCAAATCCAAACCCCAGACATTGGTCTGCAGTGCTGCAATAGGTGTGCTTTCATTCACCACCATTCACAGTACTCTTGTAAGTAATTTGTTGAGGACTTAGAGTGCAGGTCAAAAAGAATTGCATTTATTTAAACAAGGGAAAGCTGCGTAACAACTACAGGCTTGCACTGGGTTTACACCCAGAGGGGAACAGGAGGATAACTATCATTTTCCACAATTTAACCATTCACCAAAAGGTGGTTGAAGAGGATGCAGTCAGTCTCCCTCACAAGTGGGTCCCAGGAGCATGTATGTCCCTCTCACATAGCGCTTAAGGCACAAGGTGCAGCATGGCTCTGTGCATACAAGCTACATGTTTATCAACTGACAACACCCCAGAGCAAGTCACTGCTTACAAATCAGCTCGTGGCTTCAAACCAGCTTTAATTATCAGACTGCTTCCCCACATCAAAATGCTAAGCAAGAACATCGTGTCTCAGGACAGCTGCCAACAGGAAGGATCTTAAAAAAGAAAAGGGGGGGACACAACTACAATGCTTAGAGAAGCCTAGGGATGTTGAGCTGTGGCACAGCACTAAGTGGAAAGAGCATGGTACAAGGCCTAGTGTGCTTTTCCTGCCTAATTTTAAACCTCCCTATAGACCTAGTTATTTTATACATAAGTCAAATGAAGGGAGAAATGTGTTTAAGATTTATTTTTTTACACACCACTGTATGATGCCAAATTAAAGGAGAGGCAAGTCAAACTGAATTATTTTAGCTAAATTAAAACCATACATTGCCGTCACACACTGAGCACAAGGCTTTGGGATGGCAGACAGCCGGAATTAAGCAGCCTTTTCCTGCTTCGAGTAAAATTAAGTGTGAGGCACTAATATCTGTAAAACTGGATACCTGTGGTTGTAGTTTTAATGTCTATTGTACCTCTATAGCCAAATATGAAGGAAAGACCAAGCATCCAGTCATAAGTAGCCTCACAAATGAAGGGACTCCACATTCCTACATGCACAAGGCACCAAAAGGAACAGCAGCAATTCACACCATCAGAGTTAACACAACTGTATCTCTAGCTCAGCACCTAACCAACCACCTTCTTGTTCTCAGAGGTAGGAAGTTTCAAGCTCTGACTGGGAAATTGAGTACCAGAAAGGGATGTGCAGTGCTGTGTCTTACTTCCATTTTTTGCTTTTACTAATACTTCCTCAACATCAGCACCTACCAATGGCCATCTTAGGAGTAGCTAATGGTGGCAGGTTGAGCATGCCCTAATGAAGTTAGCTGGCTGCTGGAGGAAAGAGGTGGAGCATGTTGCTATCTTCTATCATTGTAGATACTTGAGATGTCCTCCAAGGAGACAGCTGGGGACATCTAGGACAACAGCAAAGTGCCTGTTCCAGCCAGCCAAAGGCTGCTTCAGACCCCAAGTGAGAACACCAAAGGGAAAGAAGAAATCACTAATTAAGAATACATATCCCCAAATGCCTTGCTGTACGTCTCCAACTCAGTCATTGAAACCTTGTAATTAGAGGTGGATAGAAAAGACGGTGAGGTGCATATATAAACAAATTTAGGGGCAGGATTAAATGCACTGACTGTAATTAAAGATAGTCTCTTCCGAGGCTACAATGAGTACTCTTACTTTCATATGAATTAAAAACCGAGCAACATGTATGTAATATATCTCCCCTAAACAGTGGCAAAATCTGGCATCATGGGGCAGATATCCGACAGTCCTGCCTCAAAGTTTAGATTTAGCTTGTCACAGCACAGATAGTGCCTTGTTTATAATTTAATTTCCGTCCTATTTCCCTTCCCATTGAACAGTACAAAGCAGGCTGTCCCTGCGCCAGACAGGGTGCAGCCCAGCAGAATCGGAAAAGGATCCGTTTGGGGACGGTAAGGCATGGAACAGCTTTTCCAACTCTCACCCTTACCCTCCTTCTTCTTTCATCCCCACAAAACTCAGCCCAGGCTTCTGAAGTGCTGTGTCCTGAGGTTATCTGGCAATGAAAGGAAGAGCCAAAAGTTTGGACTTGCTTGCCATGTGAGTATGTAAAGTCAGGCAGTGGGAACCAAGACACCTGACAGCCTATGTCAAATACCTGCTAGCACATGGACCCAATAACTGCTTCTAGCCAAACACACACAACAAGCTCCCAAATTTCCCTGGCAGAAATTACTTGCTCCACCCTTGCTGTTCATTTCAGCAGTCAACAGCATTTACCAATCGGGATTAAGTCAGCTCTCTTGGGGGAATTACAGCGTTTGCTACCTTTATGTTTTGTAAATACCAGCTAATGTGGTATGAAAGACACAGGGTGTCTCTGCAGCAGTGTTTGCAAACACCGATGGTGCTCTCAACTTCAATAGGAGCTGCTGAGTTCTGGCAGCAATTACACTCCAGGTAGGCCCCTTAATTTAGCACCTTCACTTGGTTACCTAAATTGAAATGTGAATGAAAGAAAAGCAGATAAAGTTGTGAGGCATTAATCCTAAGGTGGCAGTTGGGAGGAGAGGACTCACAAGTAGTTCTCCAACCTTTTAGAGACACTTTACCATGTTCAGGTGTAGTCTTTGGCTGTTCCCTGAACTCGCTGTAAGGTAGAATTTAGTATACACTTTCTTAATGTATGGCACGTAGCCTGTAACTAAAGTTGCTAGTTTTCAAGTTATAAGCATTTCAACATACAACCTCATGTACATACATCCAAGCCCGCACCTTTTACGTGTCAGCTATGCCAATCTCCATGCACTACACAATCAGTTACACTAAGTTGTATAGAAAAAGAATTGTGTAACATCAACTAGAATTAAGCAGTAATATGAGCCACTTGACATCTTTGACAACTCCTGTCACTGTGCTCTGTTCCAGCAGGATGTGTACCTAACTCAGTATACACGTTTCAGTTTCCATCTCAAAACACAGCATTCTATGAAGTCCCAAACTAACTCTCCTCTTCCAAAAATAGGGAGGGGTGAGGGAGGAAAGGAATCTTACTCATTCTTGTGAATTGCATAGTTCTTTAGGATAAGGAAAGTCAGTTTTAACTGCATCACATGCATGGAGTTTTTAATTGGGGTTTAGGGTTTTGTTTGTTGTTGCTCCCCCACAAAGTCCCAAATTAAACTGCTGTGAAGGAACAGCATTATGGGTTTTCACATTTATGATCTGTTGGCTACATGTTCATGCTCAGTACAGTTCCTAGAACTGTAACTGCATCCCCTGCAGCTGCCTGGATGTGATGTGGGGTTCAGCTTGCAGGCAGGCATGCCCAGCTCCTACTGAAATCCCCTGAGCAGGGTGCAGAACTGGACCCACAGCCTGCCACATGCTAAACCACTGTGTGTACTGAGGGGAAAAACACACATCAAGAAGTACTTGACCTGCAAAGGAATTCTGTGTAGTAAATCTAAGCACAAATGTCTGCTGACAGAGACCACAAGGGGAAAGCAGCATGAGCTGTAACAGGAAAGTACACGTTGTTCCATCCAGAAACAGACATTTTGAATTTGGGACCAGGCCACAAAATATCCAATACTCAAAAGGGGTAAGCAGCCCACAGAAAGAAGCACTGAACACAGATCTGGAGATGCCAATACAGAGCATGGAGGCAGGAAGAGGAGGGAATAGGACAAGCTACCCACAGAATAGAACCACCTCCTCCAGTCTAGCTTGATCCCTTAGAGCCTACTCCAGCCAGGGACACTGGGTCATCAAAATCTTGTGCCCATGACATACTTGGGAGAAAATAATCCAGCCTCCTGCAGATGTAGTATGAATCCTGACTGCGGAGCCAGACTTGCCTTGAACAGCTGGAGCTGTACTGCTTGGTTCCAGCTGCATTTGCCACCTCTTCAAACCACAGCAGGTACCACTTCTGTACACCCAGTGTCTGTCTGTGGGCTTCCACAGACTTGACTGGCTGGGATTCAGCCAAGGATTCCCCACTGTGCTACCTAAGACTTCTTTCAGAGGCCAGCTTCTTAAAGCCATTAGCTGCCTAAATACCTTAACAAACAAAATCCCCCAAAAACTCAAGTTCCAGTTCACTTGCCCAGATGTACCTAAGCAAGCTTAAAAGGAAAACATATCTTTTATACCTAATTCAACAAATCTCTTCCTCCTCAAGAGAGCAGTCACCATCAGAAATCTCTTTCCCTATATCAGCACCTAGCTGTTGTCTGTGTGGTCCAGAAAGTACCTGGAAATCTGGCTCCTCTATCTCCATTTTGTACCAGATCAATCCACTCTTTCTGCCACTCTGCCTAAGAGTTGGCCAGGTCAATTAGCAGATGCTGAGAACATAAAACCACCTTTCACTTAGCCCATTACAGGCCATCAGACAACGAACTGATGTTTGGAGAGAGGGATGAACAAATTCAAGCGGAAAAAAACCATGCACTTGGTTTCTCACCCATCTGTGTTCTGCTGGCTGTTTGGCTGGCCAGGGAGCACACAGCTTTCTGGAGCCCAGACCCAAGACTGCACTTAGGCTTTGCAGTTCAAAGCCGACTTCAGCAGGATAAGGGACATGACAATTTAGTCAAGACTGTATTTCAGTCCATTTAAAAGCTCTATCCAAAGCATGAGGATGTGTACATCCCTGACACTTGGATATAACTTGCTGAGCAGAAAACTTCCAAGCTTCATCAGCATAAGATACTCCTCCTTTCCAAACCACCAGTCTAGGTGGAAAGACACTTTCGTTGTGAGTGCATGATCTGGTGAGCTGTTGTGTGCACTGAAAAGACATCAGTTCAGTGAATGGGCATTTATAGTAGCTACTGCAGCATGTGAAACAGGACAAGCCACGAGACCGGACACTTGCTGCCTGCTTAGAGGTGAGGAAAGAATAGCATTTCAGTGCAAAGCTTTAAGCCTTCTATTTCTTTAATTCCATGGATTCATCAGACTCAGAAATATGGGACATTTCAATAAAAGCACAGGATTCAGTTTTCAGCTCCGTGGGTCCAGTTCTTTATAGACTTTGTTAAACAAGCTCCACAAAACCCCTTATAATACCAATTTAAGACACAAACACCACCACGTACTTTGCTCCTCTATTGGAAACCTGAGGGTCAATCACAAGTAAAAAGGGGTTTGAGCTACGACTCAGCTTTGCACATCATTCCCCTGACCACTACAGTTGGCATCCTCACAGAGGCACTCATAGCTGGTGGGGAGCAGATGCCTAAACCATGGTGGCTGTCAGCTCACAAGCTCTTAAGACATTACCTTGCTTAAGCAGTGCAGAGGTACATTCATTGCAGTTCCCTGGAGTTGCAATAAACCACTTCACACCAAGCAGATGGTGTGCAAAAAGTTCATTACTTGATGAGAAAACCAGAAGAAACAGATGTAATACGGAGGTTTGGTTCTGCTAGTACGATAAGGTCGTTCCCACCACTTGGAGCAGCCACATTATCTGGGTGGTTTATGTATAACATGGACATGTCCTAGAAATGGCAGCAGTTTTTATAGACCCGTTACAGCAATGAAATCTGTACCAGGTCAGTAAGACCCATCCAGCACTCTCCACACAAGAGCGGCCAAAACTGGATGCTTAGGAGAAATACTAAACTGACAAAGTGACCTGCACTGCTCTGTACTGTAAATAAATACTAGCACTCAAAGAAGCGATCCCATCCTCTCCCTGTGCTGGCATTAGGGTGTGCCCGTGACAGTGAGCGGGTCAGGAAAACGAACTTGCTGAAGAAACAAACTTCTCCCTTCCCTCCTGTGCTGGCAGGAAGCAGGAGCCAGCAGCAGTGTGCAACTGAGTTGGGTTGAACTCCCAATGGAATCATAAAATAGCAGACTGGTTCAGGTTGGAAGGGACCTTAAAGCTCATCCAGTTCCAGCCCCCTGCCACAGGCAGGGACACCTTCCATTAGAGCAGCTTGCTCCAAGCCCCATCCAACCTGGCCTTGAACACTGCCAGGGATGGGGCAGCCACAGCTTCTCTGGGCACCCTGTGCCAGCGCCTCAGCACCCTCACAGGGAAGAGCTTCTTCCTAACGTCTCATCTAAATCTGGGTGACCCTTCCCTGGAAGTACTTTACCTCCAGCATCAGTCAGGGGGTTTCCTCAGCTAGTGGCAGCACCGTAGCTTTATAACGTGATGGATCAGCGCAGTTCTGTCTTTATGCTGCACGACAGTATTAACTGCAACAGTAATTTGCAATTCTGAAAAGGCAGCCCATAATACAAATAAACATTAAGCATTGTGTTGGTATGCTGTTATTTCCATGACCTTTCTGTTCTGTTTCAAAACTTCCAAGTTTATCAGCAGCTGGCAATTACACGCTTTTCATTAACCCTGCAATTTAGTAACATGAAGAACCACAGAGGGAATTCCAAGACATCCACCTATGCACTTTCTCAGCTTATATGAACTTTAAACTCCAAGTAAACCTGGTGGGTGAAATTAATGCACCAATCAACGCAGCTGTGACCCTGGCATGTGCACCTCCTCCATGAGAAAGCTATCTATTAACACTTAACTTCAGAGGCACTTACTCCCTTTACTTCATCAGTGTCATAATGCGCCCATGAAAATATGAATTTCTTATTGAAGCCTACATTTATGTGCAGACACCTGCATCACACACATGGTGATGCAATAGAACAACCTTTTTCTGGCAAGATTTTAGGTTTAAGGGCTACACAAACCTCAGGACAGCATTACCATGTGCACACGCAGGAACCCCTTTAGCGCGGTAAACAATGCATACATTAGGCTCATATGGGAAGAAGGAAAGGTTTGTTTTCTTCTTCCAAAAGATCTTGCAAGTCACCACGTCTCATGTATGCCCCATCCTGATCTTGCACTTCCCAAAAGTCAGGGCTGATCCAGGCCATGTCCACAGCAGTCTCCGCTCACTGCAACACGAACTAGTGAGCCTGAACAAGAAGAGAGGCCTGCTCTCCCAACACCCAGTGACTGAGCTAAACGCTTCCACACTTCTTGGAGCAACTTCCATAGGAAAACAGCAAAATGCCTCTAGAGCACATCTCTCCCAACAGCACTGCCTGGTTTTCACCTCCATTTGGCTCAGCTTGCCTGGGGACCTGAGATGGGATCTGTTGATTTCTCCAAGCAGGAGAGTACTCACAAGTCAGATGCTGCAGTGCTAAGCACTGCCATGCTCAGGATCACCAATCCATCCTGACCACAGACATGAATCAGCTCCCCTTTCTCATTACACTGCCACTGCTTCTAGGAGTTCACTGTTTGGGGGAATGCAGGCAGAAAAACCCCTGCTGCTGCTGCTCTGCCCCTTCCCACTTCTTGAGAAGGAAAATCCAAACAGGAAAACCCCATAGACAATAATACAAACGGTCTGACAGGGGCAGGAGATAGCTGCCCATCTAGATCAAGCCATAGTTACCCAGCCAAGGCATTTGCTCAGCTCACACAGTGCCAGAGAGGGGACAGCAGCATGTGGCGTGCCGATTTCAAGGCACTTTCATCAATTTCCCCACTAATTCTTAAAAGCTGTTCTTTACAATCATTAAGTTTCACCAGCCATTGTTAATGCTGAACTCCTCCTGCAGCAGAGCTCCTCACAACCAGGCAGGAGTGAAATTACTTTGTCACCAAAGGAGCTTTGACAGGTCAGTCCCAATATCCCTCATCAGAGCTCCATCCACCTCTGACAACAGACAGGGCCACAGCAGGGAGGTGTCAATTCCTCCCACAGAGCAGTAAGATGACCTCAGTACAATCTTCTGGGGGATTCATCTTGGGTTCTACATTGCAATGTAGAACCAGTATAAACTGATGCAAATAAATGAGATCATCCTGTCTCATTTTAAGAATCACAGACTTGTAGAATGGTTTGGGTTGGAAAGGACCTTAGAGCTCATCCAGTTCCACCTTGCCCTCCACACAGGCAGGGACACCTTCCACTAGAGCAGGTTGCTCCAAGCCCCTGTGTCCAACCTGGCCTTGAACACTGCCAGGGATGGGGCAGCCACAGCTTCTCTGGGCACCCTGTGCCAGCGCCTCAGCACTCTCACAGGGAAGAACTTCTTTCTAACGTCTCATCTCAATCTTCCCTCTTTCATTTTAGAGCAGTTCCCCCTTGTCCTGTCACTACATGCCCTTGTGAAAAGTCCCCTTCTAAGAAGCTCGAGTCTCTCATGGATTCTTGGGGGTTTTCTACCCTGTGAAAGTTGCATTCCTCTGTAGAGCTGTCAGGTTAGGTAGGTTTAAAAACAGCCTTGCCAGAAGTCATGATTACTGATATATTTGCTATTTACGTTGCTCTGTGAAAGCCTACTGATATAATGGTCCATCTGAAAACAGTAACAAAAATATATACATCAGTATATATGTATGTATTTGTCCTCTGGAACTAGTCACATCTAGGCGCTATTCCGACTGACCTGTCTGTAATTATTAGACTATCTTCTAGAACCTCAATCACACGGGACCAAAGCAAGACCTCCAATAGGGGATGAGTCCTTACACAGTTTCACTATATTAAGCACACACCGAAGGTATGAGCAGGGTATTCTAGGCAGACTTAAAGCAGAGAAAAAGGAATTTTACCTATGAATTGCTGACAAACACTTTACCATAGTTGTAGCCTGAGTTTTATCATATAACAAGAGTTTTTTTTAGATTTACGTCTCTGCTTCCATTTGTCTTTCCCTGAGCATCCCTCAAAAGCATAGAGAAAAGAGCCCTAACAGTAGAAAATGCAAATTAAAGCAGTGGTGCCAAACAGCCGAGCCTGCACACACAGAGATCAACCACTGCCATCCCTACTGACATTAAAACCAGTGAAGAACCTGAAACAGCACCGGGTACCATTACAGGTGGCTTTCTGATTAGTGGCAGCTGTGGCCACTCTCATGCAGGACCTGTAAATGAGGAAGCCATTTCCCTGCTCTGCAGCACTCGGTCCAGCCCAGAGACACCACGTGGGGCACGGGGCAAGCAAGAGGATATGAGCAGCCACCTCCTCTCTTCCTCCATGATGGGCTCCTGTGAGATAACCAAGTGTGTCTCAGGCAGAAGCATCATGGCAATGATGATTCAAAGGCACTGGTCCTGGAAAGGGACACACCTCCAAAATCAACATCCAGTGTTTCACAGCTGGCAGGAGGAAGGCTCTGCTGCAGGAACATACTGGCTGGGAATCTTCCTTTAAACTTTGCCAGATGCTCGACGGATTTTAATGCATTTTTAGTAAAACAGAGTGAAAACCAGTACAATTGGGATTATCAGCTCATACGCACACAAGGCTGGAGGAGGGAGTTGTTAAAAAACATTAAAATTACAAGAGTCCTTCACAGCAGTACATCAGGTAACTAGAATTGTACACCTCATCTGCTTTTGTGAGCACCCATCTGCACATACAAGGATCTTGCTCTAATTTGCAGGTTCTCACCAGGATTAATAAAACTCTGGCTTCAGGTACAGTCTGACTGTAGGAGGTACAGCTAGCTGCAGCAGTTACAAATGTTAGTTGTATAATCATAAGACATACCTTGCGGTTTACCTATTTTGACCTTGAGACAGCAGAGAAAGAAAAGGTAGCAAGGCAAATACTCTATGGTCCAGCTACTACAAAGATACAACACAGAACTGAAAGTGAGAACAGAGGTTGGACAATTAATGTCCTCCTTCTCTCCCTGCATCTGCTGCAAAAGCTGCTGTGCCTCATTTACGGTGCTGCTTAAACAGCAGAGGGAAGAAGAGGCAACTCCATGTTCAGGTTATAAAAATGACTGGAAGTAAAAAAGAAAAAAGAACTATTCAGTTCAGATGACAACAAGTCAGTAATGATGGTGTAGGGGAAAAGGAAGAAATAAAGCAGAGTATCTAGAAAGAGGATGGAAAAAGAGTGAGAAAGAAGCACAATTTGGGCCAAAGATAATTCTTTCACTGTTAAAGAAGTGTGACCGAAGGACAGAATTTTGAATGAAGCTATTTTCCTGAAGACTCTGCTGGCAGAACTCCTGCCAGCTGATTTCACTGCCTCGGCCAGTGTACCGCATTCAGCAGCCCAGGCCTGCGTTCGTGAGCTTGAGCCTTCCCTAGTTCCTCTCATCTCTAGGATGACCACGTGGCTATTAGGCAGAGCTATAGTTTACTCATATTACAACTAAACTACAGGAAAGCATGGAGGCGTGCAGGGGAAGTGATGGTCTAGCTGCTACAGAACTGCGGCCACAAAACAACACACATAACTCCCCCGTGAGTTCAGCCTTGTGCCATCAACCATGTTACACTTATTCAGAAGCATGCAAATAGGTTTCGTCATCATATTCACACACACACAACCCCCTTGCTTTCTTTGAATGCATGAAACCCAAAAGACCACAAGCTACAGAAAAAAATCCAAAACCCCAAAAACCTACCCTGAAGAGTTTACCCTGCTGCCTGAATGATAAGTGAAAGGCAGTGATCCCACAGTGAAGGGGGACAGTTTGCACTCGGAGGTTCTCTGTGTGCAACGACAGAGCAGAGCACCCCAGGAGACATCCTACAGCTAAAAACCTCATCTGCAAACAAACTCTGACAAGATACAGCAGATGGCAAACACTGCCTCCAAAACTCTGCAAACATGAGCTCTTTAAAAATCACGTCTTCAGGGTCTAATGAATGTCCTCGGTAAAGTAAGTGCAGCTTTTCACAGCGCTGGGTGCAGAGAACCAGGGCTGCAGCTCAGGAATTGCTGACTTCTCGCTCACACACAGCTCCTTGGACAGGACACATACCAGCGAGGAAGCAGATGGAGAGGAAGAACATAGCTGTAGGTACTTACATGCAAGATGGAAATTAACTGCACTTTAGGCATACTTTAAAAAAACATAGAATAACGCTGTGTGACATACTGTTCCCAAAAATCATCCACCTTAATCACAAACTGCTTTGGTTGTACTCATAGCACTTAACACCTCAAGCAAACAGTTGCTGCAATTAGAGTCTTTATTTGTAACTCTGCGGTTAACCGGTTACAGCATTAATCAGTCCAAAGCTAATTATCAGGGATGATTCAAAAACAGCATACCAAACAATAGGAAAAAAAGCCAAGTAATATTATACCTATTACATTTTAGTTGATTAAACAAACCCCCAACTCTATATAAACTATTCAGTGCAGAATCAAAACAACTTCAACACAACATTCTTCGATAAGCATGGTAATTCTAACGTCAGTCATACATCTTTTAATGTGCTTTTTGCTCAGGACTTACCTATGTTTTTCTAGTTCGTTGTGTGATGACCTATTAAAAAGAAAAGAGAAATATTAGAGAAAAGGCTAAATAAACCAAGAGTTAGAATATTTAAAAGCCAACATCTGCATAAATTGCAAAAGAGCTCTCTAAAGCATGTATTTCTATGGGTTATGAAACAGCTTCGCTGTTAAATCAGTTCACTTTTACATCCCTTAGATATTTCAAGTTATCAACTTAATTTCCATGAGTGAACCATGGGTTTGGAGGGGGAACGATAATAAATTTGCATTTATTAGCGTTCAATAGATTCAGCGACAGAATTGGACATAAAAAACTGAGCAGGTTAGTAATAACAACAGCCCACAACATTTTTATCTGCGAAGGAAAATTATGAGGGGGCAGAAAGCATTAGAAGATCTAAATGGTAACAGGCAAGAGTAAAACGCACCCAAAAAGCCAGCTTTCAAGCCCACAGAGAAGCAGAAAGAAAAATCAGCAGCTAACCACTGCTGTTGCTGTTGGCATCTTAATGGCAAAAAGGAGAAATCTTCTTAATTCTTCTGAGTCTACAAACAGGAAAAAATCTCCTGAACTGCCCACATCAATATGCTGTTCTCTTCCAGTCTACTAGGATTTTGGATCTCCCCCCTGGTGATGCCTCAGGTTTTTCTGCCATCAGAAGGCAGTGCTAACTTCTTGGAGGATCGTTTTCTTTTTGATTCAGCTGGAAACACCGATTTTATTTATTTATACAGCTCAGATTAAAAGCATTCCTAAAATGAAGTTATTGTCACCACTTCAAAACCAGAAACTTCCTGGTTAGCTCTGTCCTACTGAAAACATGTCCAGTACGTAAGGATCAAAAGATACAAATGCAGCGGCAGCGTTTATAGCGGGCAGATTACGTCAAAGCAGCTCTCCTACATCATGCTGTAACCCCTGCCTGCATCTGACCATTGTGTGCTGACCAAGACAGCTTTGTGGAGGTGTCAGTCTGCTGGGGGAGCAGAGACACCACAGGGTGAGAAAGTCCTCCTGCACAGCTGCACAACCTGCCTGGTCACGAGCCACTCTGCCTCTCACCACACACACGGATGCAGCTGGATGCTGCGGTGTACCTGGGTGTTCCTGATGATGAAAGCAGCTCTCAAGGGGAAAAAGAAACTAAAGCTCATGCAGAGAAATAGCCAGTGAACAAACCTGCTACTGATTTTAGGCTGTGCAGCTCCTGATGCTGCAAAGGAATGAAGCGAACTGCCCCTCTGCAGGGAGAGGAAAACCCAAATGCTTCGAGGTTCAGCACTGATGCCTAATCCACTTTTCAGTGGAAAGCATCCCAGTGATGTTACATCAACTGGGATTGGCATCAATTGGCATCAACTATGCCAATCCTTACAGACACCTTTTTGTGAGTCACAATCAGGTAATGTCTGTATTCCTACAGTGCTATGTAAGTGCTCCCAACCAATGCAGCAAAACTGGAAGTGTTTTTACACATATTCTGTGCTACATTAATAGGTCAAGGTGGGCTGTGCTTGCTGCGATTTACTGCCTTTGCCATTTGACCATAATAAGGGGATACTGGTTTTATTTTCTACTCCTACACACACAAAAAGATCAGACTTCTTCTCCACAAATGTTTCTCCAAACCAACGTTCACGAAAAGCGACAACGTCAAAGTGACGATGCCAAAGCCACCACCGTTTAAAAAACACACAGAAAAAGTAAGTTCAGTACAGAAAGATTTTCCCCAAACATCTCCCAAAAGTCACTGTCTGCAGGGAACTCTGGAAGACAGAAGAAATACAGGCTGGTCTAGATTCACCCCTATGGCATGACCTCCCTGATATTCTTGGCAATTATACACAGAGATGAACACAATCACTGTAACCAGCCAATTCCAAGCTGCCTGCTGCAGCAGAGCTCATACTTGGCTCTGGGAGCATGCAGAAGAACCCTGGCCATGAAATTCAACCTGCACAGAGTATTTTCCTGGGTTAAGAAAGGATGCAATGAGTAGCTGGAAGTCCTTCCCTGTGCGGCACATGTACAAGATATCTCTGGCTCATGAAGGGTGACTCCTGTATTCACCTGGGATGTCCCGCCAGACCTGCTCTGGAGGGGCACAGCTCTCCATCCTGGTAATGCCAGCAGCAAATGGAGCAGTGGTGCACATGTGCCTCTTTGTAGAGCACTCAGGACACAAAAGCCTAACCGAGACCTGCGGTGTGCAAAAGGGCATCAGCCACACATTTCAGGTTGTGTGGGGATGCTGACTAATGCCTTAACTATCAGGCCCTATTCAGGAACCAAAACTGAGAGTTTTGACATTTACCTGACAGTTGCTCCACCTACGGAGCAAGTTAACTATCCTATTACAAGCATGATGGGTTTTTTTGTTGGGTTTCTTTTCAGAAGAGATGTTTATTCTCTCCTTCACTGTCTACAGCACAGTGTATTGCAAGAATATCCATCTCCTTCTGCTCTCATGCAACCTCAAGTGAGGGGAAAAAGTAAGAACCAGTAGTCCAAGCACTACTTATTTCAAAATGGAGTCTTATTACTCTAGTAAGAGATAAGATGTAGGCTAAGAAAATACATGTATATATATATATTTATATAAGAGGCAGATGTACGACTGTGGTTTTCACACAAATGGTCTGTGGAGCCCTTCAGAAGTGGCTGCAAGAGAAAGAAGACTTTTGGTGTTTAGCTTAAGTTCACCGTATTGGGTTCTGTATCTCCAGGCAAAACGTGGGGGAGTTGGGGGTGGCAGTGGTGAAGGGAAGGTGTCAGTAAAAAGGCTCAGATAAAAATAAAACAGAAAAGCCAACAATAAAAGAATCATCAGCAAAATCATAGATTAAGGAGGAAGAGACTGGGAACGCTGCTGCTCAGGCTACATTGTTGACTTGAGACAGCCCTGATATCCCTTTAGCAAATGCCGAGCAGCTCACCAGCTATGAAGCAGCAGTTACATTTTCTGTGTAAATAAACTGTCAAAAGAAGATTTGAAAGAAGGGGGAGGAGCCAAGTAAATGCACATGTTGGTGTGCAAGATGCTTTGGCACTTCAGCAGGTCCCCAGAGCTGTCCCATTCCACCACTCTCCCTCCACTAAACAAGAATTCTAGGTATGTGATTAGAGCATTTGGTCGATGCACCATCCAGCAGACAGACCTAAGCTATGAGGATGGGCGCTAACCAAGGTAACACTAACACAGAAAAGACAAGTCTTCCCCAAAGCCCAATTTCTACCAGTTCATAGGTGAGCCAGCAGAGGCTGCCCACATGCCTCAACATGGGCTGATGTTTCACTGTATGTGTGGTGCGCTGCCTGCTTCATTATTAAGACACCTTCTCTCATTCCTCCATCTGCCCCAGCAGACAGTGCATCCTGTCAGGAGGAAACCAGCACAGCTCCTGACAAAAGCAAAGACATAGCGGCAACACTGCTGACATTTTCTCCCTGGTTTTAATGGGAGCCAGGTCTAGACCGTGAGTCACCAGTATGCTACCAGTTGCCAACGCATTTTAAAGCACTACAGGGAGCAAAGCAGGCCAGTTAACCAAGTGCTTAAAACATCCTGCCCGTGCCAGGGCTTTCTGGTGCAGGCAGGGTTGGCAGGGTGCTGTACAACTCATGCAGAGGACACCACTCCACCTAAGGTCACACAGCTCTTGGAGGGCCACATGGACTACATTGCCTGTACTTCACCTTGTGTGCAGCCCAAAAGAGTAAGAACAAACGGAGCAGGAAGTCTGACAAGGTGCTACACGTTTAGCATCTGCATCCAGTTCCCACTCCCAAGTGTGTTGGTGTGTAAGAGCACGCAGCTCATATGCTTGCAGTCTTGTCTGGATGCAACTGCTACACAGCTTTTGGCTGGAAGGATCCTGATCCGCTTCCACATGTGTAACCTGCCATGGGATGCACTTGAAAATACCAGAGCCCACCACCTGAATCACCAGAGATGAGGAGCAGGGCAACACTAAACCTGAGCATAAGCACGTGTCCTGCCATTGTACGCCGCTCCTGGGCTTGTTGGGCTTTTTACATTTGTCTTAAACTGGACACATTGCTTACAGCCCGTCAAAGGAACAGCCTGTATGGAATTAATCCACTAGAAATTACTTTCGCATTCTCCTCATAGCAAAATTTAACCAGCCCTACAGATGCAGCCGGGATCTGGGAGCCAGGCATACTGGCACAGCATTGCTGCAGAGCTCGGGCTCCAGTACCTCATTCAAGTTTGGGCTGCCACATGTTTGCGGTGGCGAGGTCAGAACACACTTCTAATATGGTGGCAATTTGTTTTCCTCAATTTGCACGAGCACTGCAGCTCCCAGGCACTGCAGACCTACTGTGGCTCCTAAGGGGTGACAGACCAGTTGGTGAGATCTATTGTATTGAGACTAGAAAGCATCAGTTCCAAAAACAAGTGCAGTGATATCAATTGCTGTCCCTCTGCTGCCAGCTTGAGGAAAGCAAACCCAGGGGATCCATCGAATTCCAAAAGCGAGGCAGAAGGAAAAGCAGAGGAGCCGTGCCTGCACAGTCTGGTTTGCAGCGTTTTATTCCTGGCCTCCCACAAAAAACAAGGAAAAAGTGAAAATAAAATCAAAATCAGGCTGTGATCCCTATGCTGCTTTGTGTGGGCACTGAAAAATATCTGCAGAGAGCGAGGAGCTCGCTCTGCAGGCCACAGGTTGACCCTCGCCATGAGCCAACACTAACAGAGGAATTCGGACATTAAGCTCTGTTTTTATTTGAAACACCAAATGCAGCTTTCATCTTTTTCTAGATATAACCCTTCACCAGAACACAGAACAAAGTACAAGTCTATTTATGTAACACACGAGCAAAAATATTAATTAATAGATACAGAAGATATATTTATAAACCGGCATTTATTTTACTTCCCCTCCTTCAAAAAAACACCTCCTAAACTAACAGGCCAAATACACTGCACCACCGACATCAGTTCCTTTCCCTGCAAGTAAATTTAACTGTGACCTCACTAGACTGGCATCTAACACTACTAAGATGTGAGTTTTCGTTTTACCTTATTTCTGACCCTTTTGTGGCAAAGCAGCTCCCTGAGCTCCCCTGTGCACAGACAGACACGCACCTCACCCCCACATACCTGCTGCCATTACAGCAAGGGCAGAAGAAAGCCCAGATACCTGCAAGCTCCATGGTTTTCTGTCAAAGTGCCTTGCCTCATGACCAGACGTCACCACATTTCAGATTTGAGTCATATTCCCCCTCAGCATATTGCACACGTGTTACCTATCCATTTCCTTGGAGCAAAAAGGGAGCTTGGGGGGACTTCTGAATATTTATTCTTCATAATTCCAGAGCACATCTGCACTAAGCCCAGCTATTTGTTTTATGCTTTTCCTTTCATTCCAACTACACATTAACAAGAATTATTAGACTGCATGGCACTGTTTTAGGAACTTTAGGCATTTATTACACTGTGGTCAAACACCTGATAACTCTTTGTGTAACAAGACAATGCGACCTGGCTTTACCTCCCCCCAAAAGACAACCTTGTGCGTTTCTCCAATCTCCTGCCTCCTTTCCAAAACAAGAATCCAGTTTCATTTGCCAGAGGATTTTGGCCAAAACTACTGGAGAGGAACAAGTCTGAATCTCAGCTGAGGACACAGTACAAACAGCAAACCAGAAAGAGAGAGAAAACAAAGCAGTTTGGTTTGTGTGACATGGAAAAGGCACATCACAGGAAACTGAGGGAGAAGAAAACGCATACAATCAAGTTATTTTAATGCAGAGTTGAGAAAGAAATGGCTAAGAATTGTGTCTGATTGCTACCAATAACCACAAGAATACTGTTTAGCAACAAGCTGCTAATGGCCACTTCCAATTTTGATCCAAAGCTATCAGTGGACAAAGCAAAAATGTTAAATTCCTGCACTGGAGAGAAGGCTCATAGATTGCAGTTAATTAAATGTAATTCTGCTGTTATTTTTCCCTGCATGAAACCAAACCTGTCAGAATTACTTCTCACTTAATTGCAGTTGAGAGGCTACGAAGCTTTTAACCCAGACCTCAGCATCCTGTCCAAAGGGAGGGCAGCTTTCCTCCCCCTTCTCCTGTGGATCTGGGCCTTGCCAGCCATCAGCGAGGGGATGGAGGTATCAAGGTATGACTTCTTAAATGACCACCTCTGCAGAGGAAAGAGATGTCCATCAGCACCCTTGCTGAACTTCAGGGCAGCTTCCACCCTGGCACAGTCCCCCAGCAGCTGGTCAGCACACCTTTACTGCATGGGGGACTTCACTGCATGGGGGACTTCACTGCATAGGGTATGCTCTGTCCCCTCCACAGGCAGGCAACATGGGGGAGAAAACACAGAACAAAGAAGGTACAGCACACCAGGCTTCTTCACATCTGACGGTTTTTCTCCTCCTCCCCTCTTTTCTGATTTTCCAAGAATGAGGAGGAAGATGTTTTTCATGCCTTTATATATGTATAGCTCATAAAGGATGAAAAAAATATATACATGTATAGCTGTATCACTTTTTAGTCTGATCAGATGCTGCAAGCAGCAGGATACAAAAATAGACAATGAAAACAACAAAGCCCCTGCAGTTTTGAAATGTGCGGTTATCTGCTCCTTTCCTATTCCTCCAGCCTGAAGTACGTATTTTTTGAATGTAAGAAAAACAACGCACTAATAAGGCATATATTTCAGACATGTACACAATCATGCCTGCCTGCCTCTGATGCTCCAAACCCAGCACGTCTGGAAAAAGGTTAAAGTGGAACAAGATGGTCAAACACTTTGTCTGGTGGTTCACATCACCCAGAGGATCTGACCACTTCAGATCCTCTGATCTTTGGGCACTCGTCTCCCCCTGTAATCTTTGGGTTGCTTAGGACAATTTAACTGTATTATCAAAAATACCAACTCTAGTCTGGGGCTTGGAGCCTATAACCTAAAAGCTCCAAATAATAATAAACCAGCGACGCTGGTGTACCTCACGCATTTTAGACAGGATGTTCAAATGTTAAGGATAATTTCTGCCCCTCAAACCTAAGCTCACAGGCAAACATGAGCAGCGACTGCTAGATGTGGGCACAGCGCTGGTAAGTACAATGCAGGGGTGCCCACACGGGCTGCTGCACCTCCATCCCTGAAATAACATGGTGCTGCATCAAGGCAATGAGCCTCCGCTCCCCACGCCAGCAAGCGAGTCCAGTGACATTGCTGAACCAGGCAAACACCATCCTGGTGGTGGTCACACTTGAAACCATTTCTCAACAAGCATTATCCTGTCCTGTAACACCAACAACCCGTCCCTAATGTAATCACTGCAGCTAGCAGAACAGAAAGCGCAAGTACATGTAGAGATGGCATCCCGCAGGGTAGCATTTCTGAAGGTTGCCACTGCTACAGAATGAGAATCGAAGCGAAAGACTAGACAGGTAAACACATACCTACAGGCAGAAAAAAAGCAGGAGGGTAACTGCAAGCAGACGTGTATACCTCAGCTTTAACAATGCTAGCAAATCTGTAACCAGAAATCTTTTAATTCTGCTGTATTTGCTAGATTACAAATCCTCTCGTAAAAATTCCTGAAAGCAGCTTACACTTAAGACAAATAACTATTTTGCAGCAGATGACAAGAGACCTAAGAACGGAAACGATGAAATAATAGCTGTAAGTAACACAGATTTATAGAATACAGGCGACAGAAATCTGTGCAATTCAAGGAGCAGTTTAAGGATGGAAATCCTCTGAGACCTGTCTTGGTTAACTGTGATTGGGTTTTTTTTAAAGGCAGAGAGTATATTTTATAAGAAAACAATAAAAAATCTTCAGGAGCAAAGTGCCTCAGGAAACAAGACGCACCTCCCACTGCTGATGACTTTCTTTTCTAAAATGAACTGACGTCTTCTCTATGTTCCAAGATGAAACAAAGAATTCAACTAAACCCCAAAAATGCAGGAGTACTGAAATGAACAGCCCCCCCCAAAATGGTTGCCTTGCTCAGAGCAGGGGCATAGGGGAACAACTTGCTCCCCCTCTGTTATCTCCCAAGACGCACTGCTCAGCCGCAGGGTGCTCACCAGCTCATGTTTATTTCAAGGAGGGAGCTCGTCAGCTTTTGATTTCGGTTTGCACCTCCGGTGGGTGCCCCATGAGCAGCTGCTGGCTGCCTGCCCCGCACCTCCCAGCGCCAGCACACCCAGCTGCCCGCGGCCGTGCGGGATGCCCACTGGAGGAGCGAGAGCAGAGCCGGCCTGCAAGACTCGCTGCTCCTTTGGAATACAAATCACGTACGAGCCGAGTTCATTTTAGGCTATTCTACAGGAGCCACCAAACAGCACGACCGTGCAGAGCAGAGCCTGCGCTGGGAAGAGCATCGTTGCTCTGGGGCGAAGCAGGCCCGCCTGGACACGGTCAATGGTCCTCTCCGGAGCGGCGCTGGAAAAGCAAAGCAGAGCAGGCACAGCACAGGACTGGAGGAGCTTCTAGGCAGGGGCCGGCACTGTCCCTGTAAGACAGCCTCCTGCACGTACACAGCCACTGCCCGAGCAGCAAACAAAGCTGCAGAGAGCCTGCGCACAGCAGCCCTCCGCTCATGCCATCGCAGCACAGGTAGCGGCTGCGGGGAAAACAACAAAACCACCACCACCACGACAAAAAGGCGGACGATCATCGCGATAAATAACAACCGAGTCATGCACTTGGACGGAGCTGCATGCGACAGGCGGGTGGGCGACCCGGCGGTGCAGCAGAAGCCCCGAAAAGGTCAAGTTCACTCCAGCACCTTCTCACTTAATACCTACAGGAGAAGTTCAAGTGCATGGGCAGCTCTCCCCCCGCCACCGTGCACTCACACACCCACTGCGAGAGCCCAGCGCCGTGCTGCAACCGGAGGCTGCATCTGCTCTGGCTGCGATGGGGGAGGCGGCCGGTTCGCTGCCTGTGGTTTATAAATAAATGCGGGGGGGTAAGGGGGGAAATTAGTGCCATGCAAAGAGAAGTCTGGGTGGTGATTATGGTGTTAAGATCTGCAGTAAAAGCTGCCGTCGGTGAGCGCGGAGCAGAAGGAGCGATGAGGGCGGATGGTTTAGAAGTGCAGTGAGTAGTAAGGAGATGGTGTACGCGTGGCAGTGTTTATATGAGAGATCAAAACAGAGCCAAGCCCATCCAGGGAAAAAATGGCGACTACCGGGATGGGGGAAACTAAGACACTGGATTAGTTCTTATTTTTAATAAATGTATGCACTGCACATAAGCTAGACACATTGGAAAAGCTGCCGATTCATTCTGAAAAAGCGGTGCGTCTGTTACCTGTTATTCTGGGATTTTCTGGCCATGGTGCCTGCCTTTGTTTTCTTTCTGGAATAGTCACTATCGAAGGGTAACACTGATGCATAGCCATGTTCTGCTTCTAGGGACAAAGTCAGCATTAGTGGCAATATATTTTTTTCCATGCATTTTTTTCCTCCTTTGCAGGAACGCTAGGGTAAAGAACAGAATTTTTTCCGGTTGATTTGTTTGGATTTTATTCTGGCATCTCTTAAAAAGAAGCGAGACAAAAATAATATAACAACTCGGTCAACCAAAATAAGACAAAAATTGCCGAAATTAGGAGGATTATTGGAGTGCACATTAAAAACGAGGCGGATCATGCAAACCCTTGTCACGCTGCGCTGGGGGATGGGGGGGGGGGGGAAGGGAGCACTGCCATACAATTAACGACTGCCACACACAGCGAAGTGTGAGGTACCCTGAGCGCTGCAACACACACACCATCCCCGTCCGGAGCGTCACCAAAAATAACCCGTTCCGGGGTGTTTTTGTTTGGTTAAAGCAAAGAGGAGAGCACTGTGCCTCCCCCAGCGCGGTGCCTGTGCTGAACCCCGCGGTGCCCGGGCAGGTGAGGCCGCAGGGCTGGTCCCCCGGCCCGGCCCGGGCCGCCCGCCGCCGCCACCACCGCCACACAACAAAGGCCGAGAGCGGCTGGGAGCGCCTGCGGGTGACTGAGGGACTGCCCGCCTGCGCCCAGTACCTCGGTCTCGTCTCTCCAAGTACTCGGCCGCTTCCAGGAGGATTAACAGAGAGTTCAGCTCCATGGCTGCCTGCGCCTGGCCCACAGCCCCCCGTCGCCCCGCGTCGCGCCCCGCGCCGAGTTCACACGCGGGGGACTTCCAAGCCCCCGGTTATAAGGCACCTCGCTCAACCTACATTTGACACACAGCCGACGGGCGGCCCCCGCAGCCAATCGCGACTCGGAATTCGGCGAGGGGGCGGGACGCAGGGACGCAGCCCGGCCAATCAGCAGCCGGAACACCCCCTCCCTTTTCCTCCGGCTGGGGCCGGGAATGTTGACAGATCCCCGTCGCGCCCTCCGATTGGCTGGCCACTATAGTAACAATTTAGAAGCCGAAGCTTAGCAACAGCACGTGGTGGCCCGGCCCCCTCTCCCGCTGATTGGCCGGCTTCTTGCATGTTAAGCAGGGAGCGGCCGCCGATTGGTGAGAGGGGAGACATGCAAATGAAGGGGCGGGGAAGGAGCCAATGGGGCAGGCGGCGCGTGCCGTGCGGCGGGAGGCGGGGGAGGCAGGGAGCGGGGAGCCAATGGGAGGGAGGGGGCGCGGCGTTGCTGTGAGGAAGCGGCAGGCGGAGGGGCGGGGCGCTCCGAGGGCCCGCCCCCAATGCCCGCCCTCAGGCGGTGCCGCGAGGGACACGCTCGCCGCGCCGGGGCCTGAGCAGTTACCGGTGTCACCGGTAGCCCTGCCGCCGGGCCGCGGGCTGCCTGCACCGGGGAAGCAGGAAAAGGCAGTGCAGGTGCAAGGCCTCCCGCAGCGGCGCCCTCCACCTCCCGCCCAGGGCGCTCGCAGCCGCAGCCCCGCTTTGCCACCGCCCGCAGCCCGCATGGGCACAGGCGAGGCTCCGCCCCTCCGGGGCTTGTGGTGCATGCGCAGGCCCGCTTCACCGGAAGGGGAACACGGAGGGCGACGGGAGGATCCCGGAGGCCAGCGCCGCCCTCGCGCCCATGAGGGTAGCGGTGGTTGGGAGGAAGCGGGCTTGAGCCGGGCCTGGTGTCCCCTCAGCAACGGGCGGTTTTGCCATGAGAACTATTGGTTTTCCCTGTAAATAGGAGCGCCCTGCTCGCTGCAGGCCATGGGGAGGAAAGCGGGGCTCGGGGCTGTGGTAGCCCCACAGACCCCTGCAAGGAATCCGAGGGAAGCAGGGCAGTGAGGAGTCACTCTGCTTGTACTCCCGCTCTATTCGGTCTTTACCAGGCCACGCCTGGAATACTGTGTTCAGTTTTGGTCCCTGTTAAGCAAAAAAAATAGGTGGATAGGCTGGAGATGGTCCAGGGAAGGTCCGCAAAGGTGGTCATAGGGATGTTGAGCTGCATGGGAAAAGACTGAGGGAAATGGGTCTGTTCAGCCTTGAGGAAAGAAGGCTCAGGAGAGACCTTATCACCATGTTCCAGTATTTAAAGGGTGGCTAGAAAGAAGATGGAGACTCTGTTTTCACAAGGAGTCACATGGAAAAGATGAGGGGTGTGGGGCACAAGTTACTCCAGGGGAGATTCCGACTCGGCACGAGAAAATTGTGAAAATCAGCCATTGGAATAATATCCCCAGGGAAGTGGTGGGTACCCCAACACTGGATGCTTTTAAGTTGGGCTGCTCAGGGTCCTGGGACATCTAGTCTAGGTCTTGCTTTGCCTGTACAGGTTGGACCAGATGATCCTTGAGGTCTTTTCCAATTTGGGATTTTATGATACCACCTCTGACAGTGTCCAGGGAGGTTGGCAGGCACTGAGGGCAAAAAACCAACCTGCTCCCCAGGCGTCATCAAATGGAAGCCACTGGGCATCATCAGGCCTTGTGCATCTTACAGTAAGAAAGTGGCTCGTAGTTTGCCCACTGCAGGCTTTATTGCCACTAGCAGTGCATGAGGACATCCTAAAGCTAGCTGACATTTCAAACACATTTCTATTTGTTTCTTCTTACCATCAGGGCCATAAGTCAGAAAAACATTGGCATATGAGTACAACTGCAGGAAAGGTCTCCTGGTCACATAGTGGAAAGTATGGCAAGAGCTGAATCGCAATGAAAAAGATGATAGAAATGGGATGCCAGAGATATGTGTCTGGCACATACATCCATGACCCCTTACGATGCGCAGGCAAGAGAGGGAGACAGCAGTACTGTAAAAACATGCATGGAGATTTAAAAGAATTACTAAAGTTGATGCAATAGTGTAACCTGCTGAAAAAAGCACCAGTGGAAAGCTCTGGGAAATGCAGCCAGAGCTACTGCCAGCTTTCCAACCCTTGCAAACATATTCGGCTGCCTTTCGTCATCTGGATACACAGAAGCCATCTACCAGAATAGCCTGGCTCCTGGCGTACAGGCTGAACAGGAAGGAGCTCAGCACCTTTCCTGTCCACGCCATCCTATTTGCGCTGCTAACTTTGCATCCTTATCTCAGATAGCTGCTGCACAGCTGTTGCCTAAAACTGGTTGGTTTTAACATGAGCAAGTAGTTTCAAAATAGACATGTTTTAAGCTGTACTGTGATCACACGTTGGTACATCTTCAGGGCAAAAGTGCTTAAGCCTGTAATCAGTCCTCCTGCAGAATAGGACTTGCACACACAAGTGGTCCCATTGATTTTAGTTAAACTATTTGAGTAAGAGCTATTCAGCATATAGGGGGGTTGCAGAGTACTGTCCTGTGTATTTATTCCTTGGCAAAAGATGTCAGCTAAGGTTTCTCTTTCAGAGGATAATAGTGATTCACCTTACAATCACGATTACGCCTTACCTTTTTTACAGGATTGTGGTAAACCCACATACATATTACACCTGATAATTTATTAGCCTGTATCTTGTTGCCATAGATACACAAGTATAATGTGGCCCTTAAACATTGCTGAAATGCAGATCACATTTTATTGCCGTTTGGTCCAGGCATCAGGGGTAAGACAAAATACAAGGCTGTGAAGAAAGCAGGGTTGGGGCTGTAATTTAAGAAAAAGTCTGACTCAGTGAATTACAAGGCAGAAGAGAATTTGGTGCATAGATTGCAATGGTAAAAAAACAATGCTGTAACATTTTCCACTTGCTGCTTGAACTGTTGAAATGTGGGTGAGACAGCACAGTTTTCACTGTAAATACATTGAAATTGATGGCAGTTTTGCTGTTGACCTTACTGGAAGCAGGTTTAGACACAGTTTGACGTTGCTTTCTGTTATGAAATAGCATGAAACCATACATGCATAGGTCAGTGTTGTCCACACAGGAAAGAAAGTTCCGTTTGGCTGACCACATGCGTAGAGCACGTAGTAAAGAAAATGTGAAGATGTAGAGGTAAGGCACTGTTCTTCTCCACTGTAGCCACAGCGATCTAGCAGTACCTCAGATTTTCAGAGCACCTGCGTATCTTTGTATAGGTGTCTAAATGTAGCTTAAACTGTTTTCTGCACACGCTGTGGAACCAGTCAGACATCCAGAAGGGATGATGAACGTGCTAGGTATGTAAGTGCACCTGGGTGAAAGTGGGATACGTTTGTACAAAAGGGTTCAGGTAGGAATTTACTGAGGCTCTGACTGCCTGAAGCTTCTCCCACTCCTCCCCACCACGCTGTTAGCCTCTAGAAACACAGGAGTCCAAACAAACGGAGCACTGTGCAGGGGCTGTGCTGCACACCCCACTGAGCACTGCCCTCACCAGCTCCTAAGTGCTCAGTCCCTTCCGACTGCTGGGCTGAGGCTTCCCTTGCCTTCCCCTGTGCTCCCTTGGACCCAAACCCAGCATCTCTAACTGCTCCTGGGGTAAAAACCACCAGACTCCATCTAACGGCTCTTTCTGCTTTTAAATGTGGACAGAAGTATTCTGAAGACAGTTGTTTCCAGGTGATCAAGCACAATTCCACATTGATACTGGCACTTTCTGGCATGGAAGAGATGCTTTGGGAAGAGAGGGGCCATTGAAGCCAGCTGGACCATGTATGTGTTATGCAGTTCTATTACAGACTGTAGAACAGGGACCAGTGCAATCACAAAAGCAAGCTGATTTCTCTTCATGGGGGCTCTGGGCTTCATGAGTCATAAACTATATTAATCTGCTTGAATTATAAGTGTGTGTGTAACCACATGCACCCCTCCACACACACACACACAGAGCCCCGACTCATGAAATCTGGAGTAAACCCATCTGCATTTAGGAAGGACAGTGTATGGGTTGGCTCATACCAAATGGACACTGACACACTCTGACCTGTAGTTGCATCAAAGGAGTTTTCTGTACAGTGTGCAACAATATGTTAGAGAGTACCAAGTCAAGCAGTTTTACCAAGATCATTTTTCCTAGAGTGAATTCAACTAAGTCCTCAGCAGGCACCATGCAAATGTCTAAAATACCTAGAATGAGTCGTTCTGGATCTTATCTGTGCCAGGGAACCAGGACTAGCTCTGATGGTGTCAGCGTGGGTGCAGAGGTGTAGAATGGGTGTGAAAGAAGATCAACCAAATTACTTCAAGAACTGAAGGACAGCCTCTGAGATACACACATGCTCAAAGGCTTTGCAGATTTGCATCTCTAAATAGCTTTATTCCACTTCTAGGAGCAAGCAGCAGGAACAGCTGAGTGCTACAGAAACAGCTGGCCTTCAGTGATAAGGGCGAGCTGTCACTTGTTGGTGAAGTTTGAAAAACTTTATATTTAGAAGCAGAAGGGAGAGCCATCAGCAGCCACACCCCAAAACCTGACCTGTTTGTGGGTTCTTCACTGCCTGCACTTGGTGATTGGAGTGGTACTATTCACATTTTCAAGTGTTACACTGCCTTTCTGCTCCAAAATCCATCTCGTGGTGCGACTTAGCATGTGAGACCAGTGACATCAGAACTGCTGACTGCCCTGAGCTGTGGTGAAGGCAGAGCTCTCAAGTTGAGAATCCATAATTCAAGCAACTTTATTCGCTATTCCCCATGTATGGTGTTCAATTTAGAAATAACAAGGCCTTCCATGCTTTTCAGTTTGGGCTTGTTGCAGCCACTGCATGTTTCTGTCTTCCATCTTTTTTAAATACCTTACCTTGTGTTACCCCTCTGTCCTTCACTGTGCCTTGAAGTCCACTCCCCTGTTTCCTTGGGTGTTGCAAGGCTTAGATAGTTAGCAAAGAGTTAGTTGTCTTCCTGCACAGGAGGGGCTCTGCACGCAGCTGGCGCTGATGAGTTTCAGCTCCCTGTCTCAGCTTCTCAAATCCCATTTAATTTCTTATCTCACCTGGGATCCAGATCATTAACTCTTGTTTCCAAGATACAGAAAACAAAACACCTGAAAGTTGAACAGAAAGAAGTTTCAGAAGTAAGTTTTGTCAGTGCCCAAGCCCAGTTTGAGACACTGACTGTATCTACTCTGTCGAGTAAAGCAGGGCCAAAGACCATTCTCCATCCCTGATCTCAAATGACAGATGTCACTGCAGCCACTTGGCCCTGTGTTTCTGGGCTGCTGCTGCTGAGCATATGGCTTTTAGTCATCCCTTTATGTTTTGTGTGGTTTGCTTTTAGTTTTGGGTGGTTTTTTTAAGCTCAAAGTGCCTGAAGATGTGTGACAGCCCATCAGAGAGCTGCTTTCAGAGCTTAAAGCTGAGGCAATGTTACGTGAAGGTATGTGGAGTATTAGGGTCAATGAGTTGCTACTACAATGTTGAGGGACTGTGTATTGCGGAGGAGTCATGTCTGTGCAGTATCACCCAAAGTGCCTTCTGGATTGGTTGTTGACCTGTCATACCCCTAGAACTGTACCCAGTTGTAGGCTTGGGGAGAAGCTTGGTCCAAGGGTCATGACAATGGTGTAGATACTGCAGCATCCTGTGGACCATAATGACTCCCCTGCACTTGGGTTGGTGGGCTCTCTATGCGATGCTCGCTAGTCCAGCTTGCTGCCTGCTCTTCACCAGTTGCTTGCTGCACTGTTTGAATCAGTGGCTTTCCCAAAACAATTGTGTTTCTCCTGGCTTTGTTTGGGATTTAGTGAGGGTTTATAAAATGCTATGGAACAGACCTGCTTGAAGTCAAATCTGAAAAAAAAACCCCAGTGCTTCAAACTGAATGCCAGTCCCTTGTAACATTCATTTCTTGTTAATGGCTGTATTGCAAAAGACATTTGTGTCTTAGCGTCCTTGAGAGTTTGGCTGCAAGGACCTCGAATGCCCGTCTTCGCCAGCACTCCCCAACCAGTGAGACGTGCAGTACCCTGCCGCCAGGCCCTGCAGCCATTTCTGTGATCAGGCATGAAATTATTCTTAACTGATTGAAGCGAGGCGTACATTGAAAAGCTTGAGAGACACTGATTTACTCCATTATCCTGCTCTGCCTCAACTCTGTTTCACCTAAACCATGCCTGGCAGTTTTGGATAGCATCGTCCTACAAATCTTTCCTGCTCAGAGCACATTTCAGAAAGCAATAGTATCACTGCTTTCATTTTAAAAGACAAAAAAGAAACAAGACAAAGGCGAAACAGCTGGCCAGTGTCACTCAGGAAAGGCAGGGCAAGAGCTGGGAGGATGCCTAGGTGTCCCAGTCCCCAGTCTGGCATGTTCGGCATTATGATACACTGCAGAGGAAGGATTTGTTATATGATTTCAGATCTGAGTCTCAGACATGTCATGGTCTTACTATGTTCCTTTGGCATAGGAAAGGGGCCTTGTGTACATTTGTATTACATTAAGCTTCCAAAAAATATGTAGACCAGTGCAGTGCAAAAGGGCTTTGAAGAAACCATGACTCAGACCTGCTTTGTGTTAAAGTGCTGGGGGGGGGGGGGAAGGCGTGAGCATCTGTCTGAGGTCACTGTTTGAACAAGCTGATAAATGAAACATTTCTCCTTTATCCAATAAAATTTGCAGTCAAGCATTCTTGTTAGGTAGCTTTGAAATAAGCACATCATATAGCAGTAAAAGAATATTCTACCTTGCTGGATGCTTAGCACCACTGTTGCAGTCTAGGACAGAGAGAAACAGAGCAGTGTTGTGTGCATACATGGTAGCAAATGGAGCTGAAACCAGTCTGCTCTTGGCAAACAGAATGTCCTCCTTAAGAAGACAGGGAGGCAACTCCGGACTTTGTGGATAAAATAGTCAGTGGTAGCACAGTCTGAATGGCATCTGTCTTCTGAACATAAAAAAACCCCAACATTTTCTTACTCAAGGAGTTAGCTGCTTCTGTGTGTCTGCTGAGTTTATAGGAAGAAGCTCCAACAAATTTGTGTTGCTCTCTGGTCTGAAAATCCGTATAGATGTGGAAGAATGAGTTCATGTGTCCTATAGAGACCAACAAAGTAGTTAGCAGCCATTAGTTTATAGAACATTTATTACAGATGAAGAGCCAAGAAAGAAAATGTTCTCACCTGTGTGCTTGGACATCCAAAGTCAACCGAGACATGAGCTGGGTAAATCACATTTTGTGATGAGAAGGAAATTAGAATTTCCTTCTAATTTCTAGAAGGAAATTAGACCTTAGACATCTAAGGAAATTAGATGTCTTTTCATACAGCCATTCTCCAGGAGCCAAGCTATGTGCATACGTATGTGGGAGAACAGATGTTTTTATCAAAGAACGAGTATCTGTAACACATTTATAGGTCTGCAGTAAGTATGTAAGCAAATTGCTGAGTTCTGTTCCCAGTATGGAAAAATTAATGTGGGTGATGCAAATCTACTACCAGCCATAAGATTCTGTCTCTTACTTGTTTTAGCCATGATGAATCCAGGTGAATCTGTGATGGGAAGATCATAGGTGCATCCCATATTGTACAGTATCAATACGACTCTCTTTCCGTAGCATGTCCTACTTATGCATTTTAGACTGTTTAGTCAAGATTTGCCAGTTCAGGCCCTTAGTAGATACTAGGTAAATAAAATGCTGTTCAGCTGAATGAGAGAAGAATCAGTATTGATCCTGAACCTCATGCTGCTAGTATAGTTGGGCCAGTATTGTCATGGTAGAGATAAGAGAGTTTATACATCAATATACACATTCAAGAGAAGATCAAAGCAGCCCAGGTGGTAAATAACCTGGACAATTGCCTGTAAGACCTAAAATTAGAGATCAGCACAAAGACTTGGCAGGTGAATAGTCAGCAGATGCTGTCTTATCTCTCTATTTGCTTTGGAAGATTGGGTCTGACCCAAAACATGTTGAAATCAATTTCTATCTTCTCCTTTATTTCGGTAGGCTATGCACCAGACTCTAATCTGTTGTGGGCCTAATTAAAAGATTTTCCTCATTGCAGGCTAATTACTCCTATGGAGAAATGAAAGTGAATGTTAAATGAGCACTCGATAGGAGCTGTATTTATAACGTATGGTTTAGAATAAAAAAATCATGGGCTTGATTTCACACTGTCTTCTACAGTCTCTTATTCAACATAAAGCAAGTACAATTTCCCACTCTCTTTTATTGGTACAAGTGTGAAGAGTTCGGCAGAATGGCTGTAAGAAGCGCCCTTCCTTATGCAAAGTAAAAGCTAGTGCAAGCAGGAAATCATCAGCTTTCAGCATCCAAGAGAGGAAGAAGCAGTGCATCTAAATGGCAGCAAGGAGGTGGGTTATCAGCAAAATGTTCTGACAGTGAGGCCAGTGAGGCACTGGGCTGGATTACTTGAGAAGCCTTTGGCATCTCCAACATGAGAAGCCTGTGAGAGGTTTGGCTCCAGCCTCAGGCAGGTGATGAAGCACCCAGAGACAAATACAAGGTACAGGACAAAGACAAATTCAGTGCCGTCACCTTGTGGTGACAGGCCATTTGCTGTTCTTGAACAAATGGCAAAGCAAGTAACGTGAAAATGTGAAATCTGCAGTAAATAATTAGATAATGGGAAATCAATCATGCTAATGAGTATATAAGTGTTGGCAGACTCTAACTATCACTGTGTGGATGGAATTGATTTAGTGAGTACTTTTTTCAGGGATTGCAATAGAAGGTTGCATAGGTCTGGCCAACAATGATTGTATGTGAGGCTTCCCTGTAATACTTTCCAGCTAAACCTTCAAGAGTTTTGGTGCTCTGCTTGAGGCAGTAAATTCCAGCAAAGGGAATATCTTTGCTCAACAACCCCAAAACACTTCTGTGAGGGCATGGAGGGGAAAAGGAATGGCCTCCAAAAGGCACAACCTGCTGAAAGCAACCTCGTATGCAAAAACCAATATTGCTTAGGCTGCTTTGTCTGTTGGGGACCAGAATGTATGACGCTGTAGCACACAGTGATTAGGACCCAGCCTTTTGAGACCCACACAGCACATGCTTGCTGAATGTGGTGTTGGCAAAAGGCAAAAATTACAAAGGGCAATCTTCAGGCAGAGGTTTACCATGCAAGTGTCATTTGGAGTGCCACATCCTTTGTGTTGATGCACCAATTTTAGCACTGAGAGAAAATTTCAGTATCAAGGTGCAAGTAACTGGAGGGCAGGATGGAAAATTTAACTTACTTGGTTTATTTGTTTTCCTTCCAGCTTTCCACAGGTCTGTTTGTTTGCCTTGTACTTGGCTCTGTGTCTCTGATCCCGTCTGTCCTGTTTTTGTTTGCCTTCCTTTGTTGCTGATGGTTTCACGCTGTTTCCATTCCTCTCCTTTTCGTATGACACAGATTCTCTGCCTGAGCCACGTCCAAGGTGTTGGACTCCCTGCAGTTACAGCACAGAGACTTGATGCTGAGGACATGACTTCCTGCTTTGCTGACAGTGTCTGCATTGTGTAAGTGAGCGTATGTTTCACCAGCCTACAGAAAAGAAATTTCAGGGCATTACTTAATGGATTCTCCTTTTTCTAACTTGTCAGGACACTGGGAGCTCTTCATCTCTTTTTCACTGTTGCTGGTCTCTTGGTATCTACCGGAGACCAAGGTTGCACTAGTCTAGATGATCTACACACAGTGAGAAAGAGCTTTTTTTACGGTCAACATGGAGAAAACAGACAAAGGTATGAGAAAGTTATTATAAATAAATCTTCCCTACGCAGAGGGAAGTAGAAACACAGAGATATCCCTGGATCTCGTTACTAAAGATAATGATATACCTGTAGTCAGTTGGATACCTCAAGTCTAGTTCTGAGCTTTCACCACAAAATGGTCCTCATTCTCTTTACTGGGACCAGTATAGCACAGGGATGGATATTCACTTTTGCCTCCCATTCAGGTGTGCTAAGGATGGTGGAAGGTGGACCTGTATCAGACAACTGCCACAAGAGCACTAGGAGAGGGCATTACACCACTCACTCACATGGGAAAGTCTTAAGTCAGGCCAAGTGACTCTGTCACCTCTCTGCTTTGAATGAAATTATGAGGGTTGTTTAAAAGTGTTATGTATATTGGCACTTATCCTAGGGGGTGAGGAGATTAGTAGAAGTATATTCCCATACATAAAAAGATAACTAATATTCAGAGTTGCACTGATGAGAACTTAAAGCTTTAACTTCTAATAAACATCTCTGAGGAGTTTGAAGGCACTCCAGATCTACAGCTCTAAGGGATTGTAATAAACATCCAAGCTCCCATGAACTCAGAAAGTCCCTGGAGGCAGGTAAACTCCAATTGCTGAGCAGTAGTACTGCTCACTTCTGAAATGCTATCATAAACTAACCTATAAATATGAATGAACCCATGCAAAAGGTGGCTTTTGTCAAGACTTGAGTAGTTGGGAGAGGTGCCAGTGGAGGCTGGGGCAGGACCTTGTCATGGGCTTGTGCAAAGCAGCACAGAACTTGCACTCAAGGGGAAGGAGTTGGTGCCGGCATACTTGGGCCCTATTGCCCTATTGTGTGGGTCAACAGGGGGGAAGAGACTGGTCCACCTCAATTTATTCCACTGTGACTGGCTGAGGGTTACCCTGCAAGTCTGTCTTGACATCAGATAGAAAACCCCTTTCTTGTGACTCATCCCTCTGTTTACAGGCTTGCCTTTGCTTCCCAAACTAAGATATATGCTTTACACTGACAGGCAGTATGATGGCTTAATTAATCAGATGTCAGAAGTAATACGTCAGCTTGACCTCTGCTTTCATTGTCTGTACCTTTGACGTTAACGCAAACACATTAGACTACCCAAAACGCACACATCTGGGCTGTTTGTAGAGTACATCTGTTTTATCTTTTTAAAGCTTTGCTTACCTGTGGAGCCTATTTATTGTATGGTGCTTTTTGCCACTTAGGCACTATGCTTAATCAGATTTGTAAATTAATTCTCTCCTGGGGTTTTTCTTTGTGTGTTCAGAAAGCATAAAAAGTGTTCATGACACGCTTCAAAACACACACTGGTTACATTAGTCATCCTCTCAGCATAATAGTTTTATGGAGAACACTTTAGGTTAAAAAAACCCAACAAATTTCCTTTAATCCAGTTTCTTTCCCCCACTTTGTTCCCTAGAGTTACATTGCATGTTAGTAAACAGCTACACGACACGCAAAGGCTGTAATTGTCTTGGGTTTTTGCTGGAAGAAAAGAGCTACTGTTTAGTTCTTGAAGTATCTGTTACTACTTTTTATGATGTATTCAACTGAAAACATTTTCATACAGGAACTTTGCCTTCCTCTGGCAGCTGGAAAGCTGGTTGCAAAAATGAGTGCTGCTAAATCATTGCCTGCTTTTGCCTGCTTGCCATTTCCCCAGCTCTGCAGTCCCAGCGCTGTGGCAGGGCTGAGTCTGGATGGGAAAGGGCATGATGGGGAACACCAAACTCTCCATCAGTGCTACCTGCATCTTCATGGATGGACCATCCCTCACACACCCCCCATGTCCCTTTCTTGTCATGGCTGTTGAAAACACCTCCTAGTCAACTAAAAACTTTTGTGGCAAACATTCCAATATAGGAAAGGATTTAAATAGCAGAAAATATCTCTGATGTTGGTGAAGAGAAGGTGCTCAGCAAGCACTGCAGTGCCCATTGGCAAGAGGAGGACTGCCATGGCTGTTGAAACACAGCCTGAGAGCTACAGTGACAGCAGGCTGCAACACATCACCCTGGGTGTGAGGGGTACTTCCCAGAAGTCACAGACAAACGTGGCTGAGATCTTCTCTTCATGCCAGTGGGGCCTGGGGAAAATTTCTTCTCATAATACTGCATGGTCACCCCTGAACTCTCTAGGCAGCCTTATCTACCGCCCTCCACTTTGCACACTCCCCACACACACACATCCACCCCCCCAGTCTCTCAGGCCCTTTGTGTTTCACAGGAAACAAGTAGATAAACCTCAGCTTTCAATTTCCTAATTATGCAAAAAAGTCGAAACTCGTAAACCTTCAGAAGCTTGAAAACACTGAAGTGGTTGGAAAAAAAGGCAAAGACCTGAAACCAAATAGGGATTTCACACCGCAGATGTTGAGATCTCATAGACGTTAGAAAGATGTGTGGTGCTCTCACAGCACATTACTCTTGCGTGTGTTTGATAGAGGAGGGCAGCAGTGTATGGTAGAGAGAGCCCTATCTTTGAGGAAGGACATAGCAGCTCCTTTTGTCTGATGGAGCAATCCATGATCTTGAAATGAGAAAACATTGCGTTGAGTTGCTGCAGAGCGGAACTTGCTCAGCTCAGCAGGGAGGAACCTGCCTCTAGCATTGCTCTCCAGCCTGAGGATTTGTAAGACACGTTTTTGCCCAGACCACTACTTTTCTTTAAGTCTCCCATTTTCCCTGGATCTGTGCCTGCCTCAGAGGTGTAAGGTAACAGACACCCTGGGACTTAACTAGGCCTGCACCCAGGCAGGCACATGCAACTCCAGTAAATGCATATGATGGAGCCCCAGCGAGAAGCTGTTACTGCTCCGCTTCTGAGTGCTGCGATCACTGCTTGTCCCGCTGCCTTCGCCATGGCTAGCAGGATACGTGCTTGTGTTCCTGGGACACCCGGAGAGGCTGAGCTCATCCGTCAGAGCAGCTGCTCATTCCCCTTCTCCCTGGTTTCACATATTCACTCCCAAATCTTGTTCTTCTTGCCAGTTAGTTCACACACACGATTTAACCCCTTCCAAATTTTGGGAAATGGGAAAGGCATCCAAAGAAATGCACCTGCAGGGAGGAGTGGGCTGGTGGCAAGTGGAACCAATTGAAAGATCCCTCTCCCCACTGCCGCTAGCAGGCAATGCTGCTGCATCTCATGGTACTGGTCCTTATGGAGCCCATTTTTACCCCAGTTCCTATATTGCAACAGCATGTACATGACTCTAGCTTCTCTCTTCCTCTTTCCTTGCTCAGACATCTGTATTTTTCCCTTTTCCTTGGGGAAAAGCGGAGTGATGTGGAGGAAGGAGGATTCCCTGATTCTGGGAAGTTCTGGGAACAAGTGCCGAAGTTTCCAGCCAGATGCCAGGAAACCCTCTCACTCACAGGCACAACTGCCACTGCAGCAGCTCCTTTGTTCGCTGGCACATGACCAAGGTTGCAGGGAGAGGGAAGGTTCACCAGGCACTGTTGGCCAGGCTTGCAGGCAGTTTTGAATTTTAGGACCAAATCATGAACCATGGAGGGCTGACTCTGGCAGCAGAGTGCGGGCAGGACTTGTTGCAGCCCATGCTGCTGCCTTCACATCAGACTGCTCAGGTCCTGGTTTCTGATATGGTTTTAATATGGTTTCCTTTTTATACATCAGAAAAAAAGTGCTAAAATGCCAGTTTGAAAGGCAGGGCCATTGTGAGGATCTGAATACATTCCAACTGGGAAGCATCCTTGGCCTGGTAAAGCCGTGCCGGTGTGGGTTGTCCTTGTTGAGGGCCTGTCCTGTCCCGGCTCTGCACCAGCTTCCCTCTCTGTTCCCACGCAGGGAGCAGAGCATGAGTGTGATGTCTCTGTGGCTTTCCAGTCCCTGCTTTATTCAGGAGGATGTTTGTTTCCTGCAATGGAAAGCACAATCAGATGTCATTGTAGAGGAGAATAAAACAGATCTTCACAGGGCTAGTCTTTTACAAATCTACATAGACAGATTTCATCAGAGCTTAACTTGGCTCATCAAACCAAAGCCCAGTTTTGTCTATCTCTAGTGGACAAGCTCAGGGGACTAATGCAGGGACAAGAAGATGCTCAGTTTGTTCATGATGCGATGTGTTACATGAGGCAGTCCCAGTCAGAGTGAGCGTTGGTTTCCCTGTGCTGAAAATGGAGAGCTAAGAGTGACTACACAGAGCTCAGAGAATGGGAAAATATGATATTAATGCTATGGATACTACACACTCCTGGTGGTCTGCTATTGAACAGTGCCACATGGCTTCACTGCATGATGCTCGTCCGATGCATTTGTCACTCCAATGAAACTTTGTTCCTTCAAAACACCACATAGACTGAAGTGACACAGGTTGTCCTATATGGTGTGAAGCATTATCTAATGGTAGCCTTAGGTGGATTAGGAAGTAAGCTTTTTAGGTGGGAAGGGACCTTACCATCCCCTCCTAATGGTGGCCTTGGGGGTGATTTAGAGAATCACACAGTGAAGTATCTCAACTCCTGTTGTCACTTGCAGTTGCTTTGTCAGTATCCATTGTGGAATGGCTAATAGTATCTGTTTCAGCCTGGGATTGTCCTGGTTTCTTTTGGTTTTCCCTTACAATATTACACAGAACAAACATTTTTGGCCATGTACATTTTAATTTTTGAAGTTGAGGTATTTCTCATAAGAAAAAAAACCTTCTAAATCTGGTTACTGTTTTCCCTTATTGGGAATATTCATTCAGCACTCACCTTTGCCAAAGATGATGTAGTGCAAGCAGGTGTTACAGCCTTACTTTCAGCCGTATGGAAAATACGTTTCATTTCTGACAGTGATCCCGCTGGTTCTGTGGAAGGCTACCCCATGCAGAGATAGGCTGGTTAGATCAAACTGTACTAATTGCAGAGTGATTTGGAAATCTGTTCCACTTGCAAACAGAATGAATCCAACACTTTGTAACATTGAATTAACAAAGGTCACATTTCATAAATATTACAGAGCAATTTTCATAGATAATGCAGCAGGCTAGTTAATGATTGGAGCAGTAAACTCCTGACGTAAAGCCATGATGAATTAGGGACATATTTTTACAGCTTCTGTTATTATTGCCTCAGGAGTCTTAACCAAAGGCAGCAGAAATAATTAGAGTCCAACATATCTTTAAAATCTGGCCTAGCAAACTGTATCTGGTCTTCTCAATGGCTCTTGTATTAGAAACTAGAAAATTGAAGAGATTTTAGAGTATCAGTGAGATTCTTGACAGGAAAATAAGCAAGTTGGTTTCAGTCCAGTTCTACTGGTTTCTGCGATGAAAAATCCAGCCTCAATAACTGGTGGGAATTGGCAGAGCTGAGGCTTAACCGGGATGCAATTCTCCCTCTTGCTGCAGCTACTGGAGCTGCTTGATCAGGGCAGAAGGTTTGAGTAAAGACCTAGTTCTGCTCGTATGACTGACCCTAGAGACTGGCACTCCTGTGACTGGGTTTAGTGCTGTTGCTTTGATAGGAAGGTATTCAAGCCACCTGAGCAGTAATCTTGCTGAAGTCTATGGAATTAGCTCTGTAAGGAGGCAATATTGTACATACTGTATGTTAGAAAGGGTGGTGGGATAAATCCTGGGATTATTCAGAGGCATAAAAACAGAAATCTTGGGCCCGTGTACAAACAGAGGACTTAAAACCAGAGAACATAATTTTCCAGGATTTAATTAGGCATGTTTTATATCCAATAGCTGCACACACAGACAATCCGTATTTCTCAGGAGGGTTTTATCTACTGTAAGCCATTTGTGTCTGAATTCGAAGGGCTAGAAAATCTTGGTATAAAACTGCGGGACAGCTGTTATCCAACAGTGCTGAAAGGGTGGAGGGTTTGGGAATCAGCAAAATTCCAGCAGGCATTTTACATTTCCTTCATCCAGAAGAAGCCCCCAGGGGATGGAAAGTGCCTAGTGTCGCTCTGTAATACATTATGGAGAGAAATGAAATGCAAAGCCCATTGTGCAACATGCAGCAGTGTCCAGACACTTGGATGAAGAGGTGGAACCAGTTATGTCTGTATTTGGGAAAGCTGTTTGACAAGATGAAACGTGAATTGTCTACAGAGTGATGCTGTTTGGACACTTCAGGTTTTAATTATTAAAACTATATAATAATTAAATAATTGTAAATTATATAAATCATATAATTAAATAATTACTTAAATTTTTAGATGCTGATGCTTTGAGGCCATTCAGAACCTAAATGTAAAGTAGAATTCCTTGAAAATCTAGTGCAATTCAAGTGGAAAACAAAACAAACCCCCAACATTCATGCAAGCAGCAGCTCAGCTAAGCATAAACCAACCCGAACCGTGAAAACCAGCCCAAAGCAGCATCAACACCAGAGTCAGAAGAAGCCGAGGAGGCTTTTCCCACAGCCGGACATGGGGAACCCCGGCAGGCAGAGGTTCACAGGGTCACTGCTCCCTGGAGAGCTCACCCCAACCACAGCAGCACTTTCTCCAGCCCTGCCTCCATCCCAGCTGGAATGGGCTGAGAAGTAACTGGAAGTTTCTTGTCAGAGCAGATGCACAGCACAGCCAGTTCTTCCATTGACAAACGAGCAAAGGAAAACAAAACATCACACTGTCGTTTAAAAATAGCTTCAGTAAAAATACCACAGGGAGTGCTTTCACTCGGTAGAGATTGGCGGCTGATTAGGGAGGGTTATCAGTGTACCTGGTGCTGGATAATACCTGATTGCTGGGCATTCGCACTGAGTTGGGCAGATTGAGAGTTTGTGATGAATGTGGAAGAAACTGTAGAAGTTTTCTAATAACACAGGGGTTTGAAACAAGGGGTTTCTGCTCCTTGCCTGCAATGCGACTTTAGAAAAGTCCCATGTGGCCTGATGCTGCAAAGTGGCATTCTCGGGGCTGGGTGAGACAGAGCAGTTAGGAGGCAGCAGAGCAGGGTTTAGATGTTATTCCTTTCCTATACCCATTCTGTGTTCACGCCAAACACAAGTTGGCTTGGTCCACTACCAAAGTAGGGTGAGCAACACTGTGCAAGGGTGATCCCATCCTGTAAATTAGAAGTTAAAGCATTCGTAAAGTTCAGCCTAAGTTTGGAGACTTCCATAAGTGATGTCTGTGCCTTGTAGCCACGCCCTGAAATGATAACTGTTGATCGCAGGCTTTGCCGTGTGATTTTGGGAAGTTGATCTGTGGAGTGTTCTTGCAGAGTTGTCAGTTTCAATTTTAAAGCATGGCTTATACGTGCAACAGTTTTCCAATGGCGAAGATCAAATCGTGTGACCCATTGCGACTTTTAGCATTCCTTCTGGTCTTCAGCCTCTTGATTCTGCTTATACAATGAATTCAGGTGTTAAAATTGATGCGTTTTTCTCACTCTGTTTATTATAAAGTACTTAGAGCATCATTTAATTTGCGACTGTTATTTGGATCTACTTGCATTATTCAAATTATTTTACCCAATAGGGGAATTAATATTCACTAGTGGAAGAAAATCGAGCAGTGAACCAAAACCCACCAATCTGTTGAACGTATTTCAAGACAAAAGAAGAAATGGACGTTAAGAGAGCAACAGCAAGCCCTGAGCTCTTCTGGGATGCTATAATTTGTTAGCTCAATGCAGTCCCCTCAAGACCTATCTTAACCCATCACTCGTCTAAAGCTTCATAGCTGGAGACACTGCTGAAATCCAGAGGCTTGAAGCACTGTCAGTACTGTATTAAAAACAAGCGCATTAGAAGTAAAGCAACTGGACAAGTAGCTTTGCTAGGTCAAGTGTCATTCTCATGACCCTAAGATTAAAGATCTTTCCTGTTTTCATGTAGTGTATCCTGACTGTTTTTTACATGTGACTGCATTAGCAAAGCATATCACAATGAAAATATGTACCAAATACATAAAAAGAAACAAACCAGCTAACACAGCGACCTGCCCCAAAGCAAGAAAACCCCAAGCTGGGGCTGCCCTTGCAGCCAGCAGCTACCCACAGCTGAATGTGTCCTCTGATGGTCAGGTCACATCACGTGCAGTGCACTTGGGAGGGCATGGTCACTGCCTGCATGCTCAGGATCAGGACACGGGATGTGCTGGCTTGCCAAAGCTCCACAATGTGGCCACTTCACTGGAAAGCACCCCAAGAGCAGTGCCTGGGGTCAGCATGGTGCTTTCCTGCTCCTGGGGTTCAGCTGCTTACAGTCATGCTGTGCAGCAGGTAAGGAGACACAGGAGCCCTTGGGTCTCCTTTGCAATGCAGGAGTGCACATCTGCACAGGGTCATCTTGCACCCCTCCTTTCTCCTCCCTTTGCCCTATCCCTGAATCTTGCCCGTGCAGAGTTCCCCCTGCTACTGTTCTTCTAGGCTTTCTTCAAAGTGCTGCCTTGGGTAATTCTCTAATCTCCCAGGGGAGCTGGAGATTTCCCTTCCTGTACAATGTCCATTCCCTGGTGGAATCCACATGGGTCATCACTGGGTTTCCTGCTGTCCCATCTTGAGGCCAATTTAGTAAAAGGAGGTAATTTGGGACTGTGTTTTCACTACAGCAATGAGTTACTGTTCTTCAAGCTGAGGGAACAGCAAGTGACACCTAGGATCTTTCACTCCCAGATCTGTTGCTGCTGCTCCAGACACTGCCTGGAAGGGAAACCAGCTGCCCCCAGCTCACCCAGTAAACCATGAAGAACAAAGGTGGGAAGCTTAACACTCCTGTGGCACAACCGGTTGCCACATCTACCTGGCCAGGACCAGTGACTGACCATTTCACTACTGAGATCCCCTGCAGGAAGGGTAATACTTTATGCATATTGGTCAAAACACCTTTTAGCAGTAGCAGGATACTCACTGCTCCAAGTGGAGGAGGATACATACCAAGCCTTAAGCTACTCCAGGCTTCACAGAACAGCAGACAGCCAAGTACATGTGGCTGCACTGGGACACATTATTGTTTTCAAAGCCTGGTGTGATAGCACCAAGTGGCATAAATCAGAATTACCTGTCACAAATTGTATGCTTCCATGTCCATTTCTCCATCATGGCTGAGCAGCAGCTCGGACTCTCTGAGATAGTGGTTGCACTAGAAGGAAGACAAAGAAGTAGCAATGCAGGAGATGGGGAGATGGTAAAAGAGCACTAATGTTTGAAGGAACTGTGGAAATAATCCCACTAGAAAGTTGCGCAGAGGTTGTGTTAGGGCAGGACATGAGCTCAGGGCTTCCTGACAGCCCAGAGCTGGCTCCGAGAGCTGCTTTCTTTAGCATCAATTTCAGAGTTAACATTTGGCTTTTCTACATGAGGAAGTGGAGGACTCTGCCCTGATGTGCACCTTCTGCAGTCCCAGTATCCAGTCTTCCTCTGAAACAGGCTGCAGAACTTAGCAGCTTTCAGTTAAAGCTCAGCCCATCCACAGGGAACCTGTGGAGCAGGGCGGGCAACACATCCTCCTGGAAACAGGCAACATCCATGTTGCTAAATACTTCACATTCCTTCCGAACACCAATCCAGACTTGAAGATGCTTGACATGGAGGTTACTCATTGTAAGACATTTGCCTCAGGGAACCTTTCTGACTAGCAACAAGTCAAAACCTCAATCCAGACCTCACCTCCAGATCCAAGCCATATCCCGACCAGCCTCAACAGCCTAAATATGGGGAGTCATGACCTGAGAGCTCTGCCAAGCTTTGGAGTCTTAGCCTTTGGCTCGATATCCCACGCATTGAGCTGTTGCCACCTGCGGTATTTGAAGGCCTTTTTACTACTTAATCTCCGCAGCTCAGGCTTCTATTGTGGTGCCATCCTTCTCTCTGCCTTGGTTTAAGTAACTCATTGCAAGACACATATCATTGGGATACTCTTAAAACAGAGGTAGGTGTTGGTTTCTTTTCACCCTCCAGTTTGGGTGAAGTCAACATGCCTGTTCTTCAGTATATGAGTGGGTAAGCAGTGAAAAGCAGCGTGGCTTGCACTTATCACAGCTGAGCAGCTTCTAGGCACTGTTGTGGTAACTAAACAACCCTGCCCACATCCTATTGGTCAAATAAGTATTTTCCATATATGAGGTCAAGATAGAGCAGATTTTGTAGAGTTCAGCACCAAAATGTCCTAGTAAGAACAGAAGGGGTTGATGAAAAATCAAGACAAAAGTAATTTGTCCATGAACACGAGGTTCAGTGCTGGCAAGGATCAGAGTGCCAGAGCTCGTAGCTGCCCCCTAACCCACTGCCCTAGCATTCTGGGGTACAGAGCCTGAGATCAGCATTACTTTTTGAAGGAAGAAGCCCTGTTCTTAGCTGGACTCAAGCATACAGCAATCAGGACAACAGCTTCATAAAGGTACTTCGTTCTCCCTTCCTGGCTCCTCACTGATTTGTTCCCAGACTTTCTGGCAGCCTCTAGCATCATTTTTATTCCCCCTGCCTTGGCTGATGTGCTGCTTCTGTGCAGAGATAACCTCCTGCAAGAGAGGCTTAGGCACAAAAGAAAAATGAACATCCTAGGTCTGCATTTTGAGAATTACTGAAATGGAATCACTGGTATCACTTATTTCTTAAGACAAGAAATCATTTGTATCTGTCAAAACGAAAAGAAAACCCTGAAGTGCTGCATTTCCCCTTTCTATCATCATGGTTATTAAAAAGAAGGTGCCATCTGCCATCTGCTTCTGATGACACTACACCCCAGGTGGTCTTTCCACCAGTTCCAGAAGTTGCCCTAGGGTGCTGCTGTGCTTTGCTCGTTACTGTTAATGTTGGCATTCTGCAGGGTTATGGGAAGGTGCAGCAACACAAAGTTTTACAAGTCCAGGTTTCAGAAAGAAATGAGACACTTATCTCCCAAGTCTGCTGGGGAAAGAATGAAAAACAAATTGTTCTGGTGACATCCAGTTGCTGGCTATTAATCCCTTTGAGGATTTTGTATTGCTTCCAAGGCAAATACAGGATTAGCCTTTGGAGTAACGGAGTAGTATGGGATACAGATCTAGGGGTTCTTGTTTGTTTAGCCAATGCAAAGCCAATATCTAGTTGCAACTGTAATTCTGTGTTTGTATGTTCACCGTGAGGTCTAGCTACCCGGTAGGTCCTTACTATAACCTGAGAAGGCCCTTTGTGGGTCAAGCCCCCGACAGGAATGGGTGCCCCATTGGAGTAACCACTTGTCAACATACAGAGGAGAGCAGGGCAAAAACCAACCCACCTGTGAGAGGGCAAGTGGGAAACAGGTCTCAGTCATGTGGAACCTTCTTGGCAACTCCCCCAGCTGCAGGGGCTGCCCATCAATGATGGGGTTTGGAAACGAACGCCACTGCTCTCAGAATGCTGCTGTTTTGTAAGAGCATTTGCGGGACCTTCCAGTGCCAGATATCCAGACGTGCTAATGCAAAATGCATTAGCCCAAGCAGCAGGAGCTCCGGGGCTGCTGGCGCCATTGAGTTCCACTCATTTCATCTTTATTATAAATACTGCATTGTCGTCTTATTCTTTTCTCTCATCCTCTCTTTAGAAAAGAATTACAAGGCTCTAGTTGACTGGTCCCTTTGACTTAGTACAGTTGTTAAACCACAGGCAGTAAATACCTCTTTCAATTGTTTCAGGCGGATGTATTTATTTCATTGGAACAACTGAATAAAAACTATAAAAGCTGAAGAATCCCCCCCCTTCTTCACGGCATCTCCACTTTTCTACCCCTGATCTGAATGCAAAGGAATCTCCTCCTAAACCCACCATGTGAAATCAGCCCATCTTTAGGCTCGCTCCCACTCCTCAACCCAGTTTTCTGTGGTTCAAGAAATATTCCAGCCTTGAAAGACTCACCGCCTACTTGTAAATAGTGATCTTTCACCAGGCAGCTCTCAGCTGACAAATGTTAATTGTTACGCAAACTATCCAGAAGACGAGCTTTTCTCCCAGGACTGAAGGGCAGCCACCTCCCAGATGAAACCCCGCAGCTGTTTAAATAGTACAGGGTGCCAGAGCAGGGGGAGAGCCCAGTGGTGCGAGCAGAACTGGAGCTGTGCCATGCCACCATGGTTAACACCCCCCTTTTGTGGGGAAAACCTCCGCAACACAACTTGAGAACTTTAACCAACACCATCAGGAAAATGATGTGGTGTTTCAGTGTAAACCAGATATGAAAATTGTTTCTTCGGGCTCATGGTGTAGGATGCTGCCCTTGCCACTGGGGAAACCAAATCCTGGTTGTCGGGGCAGGATAGGGGTGGGAGAGCGATGCTGTGCCAGCCTGCAGGATTTGAAAGGCACCAGGGATGCTGAAAATGCCACACAAGCCTTGTTCTTACCTTGAGGCAGGTCAGTGCCCAGGACGAGCAGTGATGCTGGGCTGTGGCTCCCACTGGAGTCCCCTGGGAGCTGGGAACCAGCTCCCCTTGCTTGGAAAAGGCACGTTCATGCTCAAATGATGCTGCTTATAGCTCCACCATAGGCAACAGGTGAAGAGAAATGAACATGCCATCAGCCACATTATTCCTTCCCGTTTACTTACTGCCCCTTCCCTCCTCAGCTTCTGGTGGTGCAGGGCTGCTCTGCCCAATGCAGGGTCTTTGGGAACAGCAGGAAGCATGGGAGTCAGCCCAGAAAGACAGAGGGACTCACCACAGCTGCTCATGAAAACCATCCTGATGGGGCCAGTGGCAATGAGACATGCATAGAATCCAACTAGTGGGTGTTGCCAGACTTCATCTGTATCAGCCACATCATTGCTCTTCTGGGGTACAAAACACTTTTCTGGCCATCAGATAACATGGAAAATTATGTCTTTCTGGAGGTTACTTTAGGATAATATGAAGGGGTTGCTGTGCTTCCTGATGAACACATGGAGAACCATCTACTTCTGTATAAGAGTGTGCTGAATTTCTGAGCACTGTATTTAACCAGGTCTTCACGCCACCCTGTAATCCTTGTAACTGCTTTTGGAGGGTTTTTTGTTTGATTTTGGGCTTGTTTTGGGGATTTTGGGGTTTGGTTTTCAGGTTTGGTTTTTGTTCTCCCTTGTTAAGATAGCTTTGTGTTACTGCGGCAGAGAACTTCAGTTTGTTTGTTGGTTTGTTTGCTTGTTTAAATAAGTGCTTTATCCCACCTCTACCTGCAGAGTCTTCAGCTCTATAGGACTCCATGAGTTTGACCCAGTGCATTCTGAGATGAAAATAGATAGAAAGGGAGAATGGAGGGAGGACGATGACTTGAAGATTTAGGCAACAAGAGAAAGTTTTCATTGATTCCTATTTTCTTATAACTTAATAGTAACATATTCATTGATTTCAGTGGCAGCAGGGCTGCAGTCTACTTAAAGGGAAAATAATGGTATTTGACCCAACAAATCTGTTCCAACTCACATCTCCTTACCTGCTTTTGCATCCGCTCCTTTTATCTTGGCTGAGCAAATCAGCCATGTGCTATCTCCAAGCTCCACTTTCCCCTTCAACAGCTCTGTCTGGCAACTTATTTTACACAATATGGTAAAACTCCTTCTCCAAAGGGCCATAAAGGCATGGATCCAGTTGCCAGGGAAGGCCACCGATTCCTCTCAGCAAGGGCGCTTGGCTTGGCTCACAGTGTCCAGGGTTGTTTTCATCTGAGACTGAGCTGATAAGGGGATTTTGTTTTAAGTGGAGAAGCATAAACTGTATTTATATGCAGATAATTTCCTATTTGCTGGGCTTAGTGTAACAGGCTGGATTTCTGGCCTCTCTCTCCAGTGCTCTCCAACCACACACAACATATTTGCAATTGTCCATGTGGGAGATGTTTTGCCAGGAGCTGGAGAGATGCCATGGTACAGCTGGCTGTGGAAGGCAGAGGTGGAAGGACACGACCAGTCTTCTTTACTCTGCTTTTTGTATAAGGAAGTATCAGGGCCCAGGTCACCTGCTGAGCATTTGCTGTCCTGTTCATCACAGGTGTTTATGCCACTGACCCATCATCTTGTCTGGGCATACTCTCTCTCTCTCTCTCTCTCTCTCTCTATATATATATATATATATATATATATAAAAAATGTAAGAAATAAACCATAGCTAATGTTCTCTGAGCCACCTTCAGGACTTAGTGATTTTGCAGGCAAGTGGGACCATGCTTAGCTAAGGAGCAGGAAAGATTGAACTACATGTGTAGTAGAGAAAGGATGGACTGAAAAAGCTGGCAGAAGAATCTCAGACTGTTCATGGCCAGGAGGAGGGGAATATCAAACCAGCAGTACATCTGGAACCTACCCCATTTCTCTCTGCAGGGGGTTCCAGAAGACAAGACTCCACTTTACAGCAAACTGATAATCATTAGTCTTCTCTGTATCATTTGACAGTTGCAAAGCACCTCGGGATCCCTCCCTGCAGGAAATTTGTCACATTTATTATATTATCTGGGTTTTATATTGCATTCATTTTAGTGGCTGCCATGGGAGTATGCTCTTGAGGTTTAAAGACTGAGCTTTTATTTAAATGTATATTCCTCTAATGTTACACATCTGGTTTTGTTTAAAAGTAATGTTACTAATTCTAGAAATCCTTTTTTATGGGGTCCTTTGTAACAGGTCCATCTAACTCTCAGGCCCTGGATGTTACCGGCAGCTCCACCTGAGCCAGTGTGCTTTCTGATATGCAGTTTCACCCTCCTGGGAACTTGCGTGTGGTGGGTCAATGTACATGAAGGTTTTGCAGAGGAATTCCTTCAGTCACCTTTGCATTATACTCAAAGTCCAGCAACTACTAAAAAAGTCTCTGAAAAACAGTAAACATCTGAATGCTTTTCCTTTCCTAGGAGCACCTGGTGCTTCCTCAGTCCTTTGGGATTTGGACTGTGGTCCAAACCTACCCCTGCACAGTCTTTTGGTTCTAGACAAGGTCTTCTCATTCCTTGGGGACTGCCTGTCCCTTCTGCAGCAGGATCTAATCTCTTTCTGTCTCTCAGTTCTGGGGACCTTTCCCTCTTGTCTGTACAAAGGGATAATATCCATCACCATTTATGGCATCTCAGGATGGAGGAATGTAAAGATATCAATGCTCCGTCCATTTGGGGCTGCATATGGACTCTGACTGAGCTGCAGCATAGATTGAAGTCTTCCACCTTCAGCGTATAAGATTGCCAACTGAAAGCATATTGTGACAGGTTAATGTTTTTTGTTCCTCTCAAAGTTCCTTTGCTAAGAGGAGCAGTAATGTCTTAATGTTGAGAGCTGCCATGAAGAACTGGGACAAGCCTGGATCCAGAGCTCTGCATAGGGAGAGCAGCAGAGGGAGGTGGCATTCCACAGAGCTCTTTCTATTTAGGCAATGGAAATCCCAGTAACAGGACCACAGTGGCCATTCAGGCAATCAGACCAAGCACAGGAGCAGAAACAGGTCCGGCCACAGCTGGACCCCTTCATTTTTAAGGACAGCAGGCTCAACTCTTCTGCATTGACATCTGCAGTAAATATGTTTCTTTCCAAACTAGTCTACAAGATGCTAGTGCTCATATTCCATGAGAGGTAGATTAGGCAAACTGTCAATTAAAAGCACTTGCTAAAGGTGAGCTGTGGATAAATTAATCCAATAGGAAAGCTCCATAGGTCAACAGCTTCCTGCCAGGGTTGGGGAATGTCATACGACATTGCTTGTTGGTATTGCACAATGATGGTAATATTGTCTGTAGGCAATGTCCCTTGATACGTTAGTGACACCTTTGCCTGCAGCCTGCATGGTGCTGTGGTTCATCATGTTTGAGCTGAAGGTTTGTTTCTGTAATGACCAAAGATCTTGTGCTGCTGAAATGTGCACATGATCACATCATACTAGCATCCTGGATGGCTGTATCTACGCTTGGGAAGCATCTCCTCCTAATACACCAGAAAAGCAATTGTCACACACCCAAGAGGAGATAAAGATGGGTGATTTTATAGGCACTGCTGTATGGAACTGATATTACAAGTGGTCTGACATGGGACATTACCGAGATACAAACTGCTGGAGATCCTTACAGAGGTCAGCAGATTTGGCAGTAGTTGCTGGCTAAATCTGCAGGGTTGCACGGGTCCTGCACATTCCGCAGTCTGTTCCACGTCCAAAAGCACCAGCCACGGAATTGGAGTTGCTGCAAGAGCCACCCACACTGAAGAGGTGGACTCTGACCATTCACAGTGAAGTCCTGCCCTCTGAAGCAGGCCCAAGATGACTGAAGATCAGTTCATCAGCCACATATCCAAATGGTCGGAATAAAGATTTCCTGCCATATCTGGTATGCTGCAAAGGCAGAAAAATCTCTGGTGAGAGGTGACATAGTGTAGGCACGCTTGCATGCAGAGTGACACTTGAAAGGAGAACTTATTCTGTCAGCCATGACGAAGATAAGAAGTCGACCTGCATCAAACATAGCTGAATCTGGGGGAACCTTCAGCCTGTGCCCACTGAGTGCCCACAGGATGTGCTTTAAAGTTGCAGGAAACACAAAAAGACATGACTCACACATGCTGTGGAAGAAGCAGATCTTCACACAGCATCCCTCACTACTTCAGGAAAAGGGATGGAAAAATCCCAATGCTTGGCAATATGCTCCACTGGCCACTTCCCTCAGATAGTGTTTAGTTGCGTAATGCAATGTTTAAAGCATTCTAGCATTGGCTGATGTTCCTCAACCAATCAGTTCACATCTGGTTTTTTTTGTGAAACTTCATATTTATCCTCCCAGAGACTTCAAAGAGGAAGTTGATGTTTTCAGAGATGCAGCAGGAATTCTGGATTAGTTTGGGGTTGTTTTTTTTTTGGGGATGAAGAGGAATTTCGGATCAAAAGTAGTTCATATTTGCTCACCAAGCCCTTTGTTTCGCAATAGGGATATCAGACATGAATAGGAAAAATAACATAGGTTTCCCTCGTGAACAGAAAGGTAGCTTTTATCCATAAAATGTCTCAAAATAACAACAATCCAAGTGATGAAAAGAAAAATCCTATCATAGGAGACAATTGGTTTGTCACCATTCAGACAAATATTTGTTATGCAAAACCAGTTCTCATTGTAAAAAGTCAATGCAGGACATTTGGGAATGTTCTCAAGAGCTTTATTCCCGTCTCTGCAGTAATATAAAGTGACATGATTCAACTGCCTGCATTGCAGCAATGGGTCAACCCCTCCGAAGTCATGGTGGCTGGGTAGAGAAGCTGCTTCAGCCAGAAATCGCAGACATTTTACATCATGCACATTCTGGTTCTCAGTTTCCCGTTACTGTTTTCTTTCAGTGCAGGGATAATCCTAGATGTATGTTTCTTGCCATTTAAAACCAAGAGAAAAACCACAACAGTATTTTCCATGTAAGCCAAAATCTTTCACATGTGCCAACTGTCAAAGCAGACAAAAGAGCTTTGATCATAGTCAGACACCATAACTAGCTACTTGTTTTAATTACAGAAAGTTTTAGCTATTATTACATGACAGGCTGGCACATTCAGCACATGACATAATTTCGTGAAAGCTTTTCATTTCTCCCAGCACAGCTCCAGCCTGAGGCTGTTGCACTCACAGCAGAAGCATCAGTTCGAACCAAGTCAGGGAGAGATCCCAGACAGGGACCTACAACACCCAATCACACACTGACCCCTGCTCCCAGCCTCGATGGGAGACCATCATCCTCAGTGCCCCAGCCAGGGCAGAGCTGTGAACTGCCCACAGATCATGTGTTTTCTTTTGTTCTTTTCATTTTAAAGATGAAACAATTCTAAATCCCTGTGTTCTGGGACTATTGCATATTGCTTTGACTTGACGCTTCTCTTCTATTTATAGCTCACTAGCTGTTTTGGGGTGACTGATGAGATAATCCCCAAAATACTGTGTTCTTTTCCTGCATGGATTACTGCCAGACCACCAGAAAAAAACCCAGCTGAGGCACAGGTCAGTCCAAACAGTTTCACAGGTATTCGTGGGTTACTGCATGCTTTCAGCTCCCTTAGAAATACTTTCATTTTGGCACAGCTTTCTGTGAACAAACTTACAAAAGCACTGATGAACAGCAAATCAAAGGGAACATGACAGTTGTCAAAAAGGCTCTGTTCTGTTTTAACAAATGCTTATGAGGACTCATTTTCTCATAGCTGTGGAGCTCTAATCCTCATCTATTCAACTCATTAAAGGACCAAATTATATCCCTTATCACTACATCTAATTTCAAATTAAATCAAGTAAGCATATTAAAAGGAATAAACACAAATATTTACTGACAACGATAACATAGGAATTGGGCTGAAAGAATGTCTTTCCCTTAGAGAACAGTGGAAAGCAGTGTCAGAGCTTAATTTCAGAGATTTCAGTTTAACGTCAGAGATTAATTTAACAGCCATTAAAACATCTTATTAACTCAAGTGCTAATTGAGTGCTTGGCAGGAGTAACAGAGCAATGCCAACCATACACATGCATGAAAATGGCTGGAATTTGGAGAAATTCTGTGTCTTAACATTTTATTACTTTTATGGCTTGCTTTAATAATATGCTTGTCTGGCTTACGTGGCCTTACCTACCTCCTTTATGCCTGTTTAGAAGATGCCATGCTCTGATGGCACACAGTCTCAGCCCTCCTTAGAAGAAGCTAAGTCCATTTGCAGTCCTTTAGGCTGAGATCTTCCCAGTTTGCCTGAACCATGTGCCTTGCAGTGATGCCGGAGTTTGCAGGGTGAAAGGTGCAAACTGCTGAGCTTTGGGCAGTCTCAGTGCCATGACTGCTGATGTGATGGGCACTGAAGGAGGAGGCAAGGTGGGCCCTGAGGGAACAACTGCTCTAGCTATTCCAGTAAAGAACCCATGACCATGCTGACCACCTCCTTCCCAGGACTGGTGTTTGGTTACCAGAGTACTGGATAATTTTTCATTCTTGTACATAGACATCTATGGTTTGTAGGGAGAAGTTAGACTGACATTACTCCTTCCTTTGCATTTGACCTCTAACTGTGATGGTTTTTGGTTGCCACACATTGCTTCCTGAGTTCTTTCTTCCCTTGAACCCATAGCCTGAGAAGGCATCCTATCATGGCTTCTAGGTTGAGAGAGGACAGCCACAAATTGCTATACTTTGCCTTTGCAGAAGCACAGAGATTGCCTCCACTCCCTTCCTCACCATTATTCCCAGTGGGAGGAAAGCAACTAGTTTTTCCTGTCCAAGCAAAGCTAAGACTTCATATTGCCTGAATTCTGCTTAGGGCTCAAGGGAAATACATCCCGCTGCTGGAAGTGTTGCTCCAGACCTCTCCCCTCAATGACTACAAATAGAAATGGGTGGTAGGGACCTCACTCCTTTAGGGCAAGCCTGAACTTCAAGTAGCACAGTCTGAATTAGCTGGGCACAGGCAGGAGATGTTATGAGTTCAGCACATTCCAACCACACAACAGATGCTTTAACACCAAATGAGAGCCAGCAAAATTGATGAGAAGTTATAGGTCATGAAGTTTGTCATGCATAAACCCACTGTAGGGCTAACCTTGTTCTCTAGCCCTCAGCAGAGACACACCCCAAGTCTTTAGCTACAAAGAAAGCATTGGATAAAGCCAGGATTTACAGCCAGGCTATAGCTGCCCTCACTGACCCAAGCTGCTGACTTGTGTGTGGCTTCAACATGTGCTCCCATACACTGGGAGTCTTTGCTGTTATTGCAGCAAGTGTGGCTCCTCCAGCTCAGCAGCTGCAGGGTTAGTAGTTTTACACAGAGCTGCCCACAGTTAGGAGCCCCTGGAAGATGATTCAGCTTCAGTTAAAAGCTGCTGAAGTGCGCTTGGTTTGTTTGCAGCTCCAGTGAAGCATGGGCCAGCAAGCATGAATGACCAGGACAGGGCTGGAAGCTGTACCCGGGACAATGTTCCAGCTGCCAGGCTTGCACAGGCACTGCTCAGAGGTTGTAAAGTGCTTCGAGTGGTTGAATGCACTGGGAACCCCGTTCAGAGGAAGGAGGGAGGTTGTGCTGCACAGATCACCTTTCCCAGCCACCTAGAACTGACCAGCCACCAACCAACCAGTGCTTATTAATAAACTCGTTTAAGGAAATTGGCTGGAGTCTTACTTTTCATTGTGCGGAATGAATGGAGCTAAATATAATCCCGAGTTCGTTTCGCTGGATAACAATGCGAGAGAAACTTCCTGTTCTAGCAGCAATCCCTGAGTTTAGAAGTAGGAGTTTCTCTAGGCTGGGTGAAATTCCTCAAATCTCAAGAAACATTAAGGTCACTCTAAATTCCCCTCTCCTCCCAAATAAAGATATTATTTGAATACTCTGTGTGAAGGGTAATGTAGTGTCTTTATTAGAACCCAGCTGAAAGCACAGGATGTTTTAATCAATGAGCACACAGAAACAAAGGTACTTCTTGGCTTAAGACCCAAATTCAATAATTATTTTTTCAGCTGAACTGGAATAAAGACATTATTTAAACATGTATCTGTCATCTCACACTGCCTGCGGCTTCTTGTTGGATATCTATTTCTCAGGTGCACTGTGGCAGCTCCTAATGTAAAGGGGAAAAAATACAACCATTTCCTTGCATGCCTTCATTTGGGATTACATCTCCTTCTGTGGAGCACCATGTCAGGAGGGGGTTTCAGGTGCTAACAAAGCCCACGGCGGGTGTGCAAGTGCACAGTTGTCTTTGCAAAGAGGCCTGTTTGTGTTGCAGAGTCACAAAACAAAAGGCCTCTGTGTTTGATTTTTGGTGCTAAATGAAGCACAGCCTGGCTGGGCTGCAGGAGAGATGGGATCACTGGAGAGCTGGGAGCTCCGCAGTGACACTGCTGCCAGGGTTGGGACTTGGGAGACTCAGTGATGTAAAAATGCTTTAATCCTGCCAGGCTCCTTCATTCTGCCTTTGGTTATGCTACCAAACATCAACTTTTCTGATGAGTTCTTCAGGAACAGCTTCAATCCCCCAGTGCTGCCAGCAGGAGCAACCTCCTTGCAAAGACCTTTGCTGTAGGAAATAAACAAAGAGCTAATCTGTGAGTCCTTTTTAGCTCTGCAGGTGCAAAACCTGGTCTTCTCCTTTTGTGACAGTGCCATGCATAATGAACATGAACCCAGCATTACCAACAGACACTGACCGTTCAGATCAGGGGACACCTAAGGTGTTGGGTTCCATTCAAGCCCTGCTGGGCTGCACCAATTCCCATTAGAAGAGATGTGCAAGGAAGTCAGGTGAACCACAGTTGTTGTGGTGGGGTGGACACTTAACACTTAATGAGTGGTGGAAGCTTTAGGAGATTGCTAAAGCCAAAGTGAGAAGCTTTGGCAGAGTGGTGGGGTCTCTGGGCTCCATACATCTGGGGCTAAAGCACTGGATCAAGGAGTGTAAGAAAGGAGGAGGCAGAAGCTGGTGAGATGTAGGCAGAGGTATAGGTTGGAGATGAAGAGAAGAGAGGGCAGGAGGCCATGACCTTGGGGTAGGAGTGAGAGGAGGTGGAAAACAAGAGACATGCTGGGTACCTGATGAGTATCTGCTGGCGATCCCTTGGGTGTCTGCTGTTCAGGAGCACTGGGCTTGTGCTTCTGTGCCACATCTGTATGACTTGCATAGACAGACACTGGTGTCTGCAAGATGCTCCTGTGAGTGCAACAAGCTGTTTGTTTCTGGAGGGCTGCAGCTGTATAGAGATGACACACAGACCACTTTACCCTCCACCAGCGAGATCTTACAGGAGAAGACACCTTGGTAGCCTTCAACCCAAGGCAGCAACACTGAGGTGCAAACTGCTGCCTTGATCAGAGTTCCACATGACCTGAACCTGCAAAAGAAACTCAACATTACCAGTTGCTCCTATCCAGCGAGCTGGATAGTCAGGAGCAGCTTTGAACTGCATGTGTGCCTCTGCATCACCTGTCTACCAAGTGATGTTTGGCCTCTCAACTTGGAGCATCACCATGTGGCACTTTCCTTCACTGTCCCATGGTTGTGGTTCTCCACATCTCTGTGCAATGTGGCTCTGAGGAGCTACTGGCATAGAGCATAGGGTGGATTACAATGGGGGAGCATGTTGTGGAGCTACCTCTGCTCACTGGATGATGAACACATGGGCTGGAGCTTGGGTTGTCTCCTCGGACAGAGGCTGAGATGTTCCAGCACAGCCATGAAGGAGACAAGGCTCAAGAAAGACATGGTTCAAATAACTGAGATGACTTTTTGTACCTCAGACAGGCCCTGCAGAAACTGCTGAGCTGCGAGGAGAGGCTGGAGAATGCTGGAGCAGATTTCATGCTCTTGCCCTGCTCTTTGATGCTCTCAGCTAACAAGTTAATCAGCCACTTGTTGTCAGGCCTGACGGGGGAAATAACAACAAACACAGCCAGAGGATGAACTGTAGAGAGCAAACCACCTTCTGGCATGTGCTCCTTTGACTGCAACATCAAAGATCACACCAAGACTTTTGTAGAAGGTTGTTTCTCTGAGTTTCTTTAGCTCTGAAACTGTGAGGAGTGTCAAACCCCATTTGCAGAGAAGACCTGGGGAGGAGGATGCTACTGACAGGGCAGAGATGTTTAATATTTCACAAAGGGCATGCACAGACTAACACACAGTTCTCAAAACCTCCTCATTAAACACTTTAATTAACACTGGTTCAAGTACCAACAGACATGGAGCTTCGTGTATCTTGAATACATTGGGGGTGCCGGGCACCCCCTTTCCCTTTCCCTTTCTCAGGGGAGGAATGTGTCTTCAACCCCTTCAATATCTCCTTTTAACAACTGGATGTGTTTCCTCATCTTGAAGGACCAAGAAACATTTTCTTTCACATGACCACATACCAGCCCGATGATCATTCATGCAAACAAAGTCAACAGTGTAAAGGGAGCAGCAGAGATGATCTTTTCCCTTTCAAAGGCTGTAGTTTCAGTTCCCCAATGCCGTCTATCCAGCATCCAGACTAGGCACTCTCCAGCTCCTGCAAAGGGAGTACTCCTCTGTCCTTGGCCACCTTGTCTGTGTTTGGAGGAGGGACAAGAAGAGTGCTTCAGACCAAGCCAGACAACAGCAAAGCAGGGCACAACCCCGTCTCCACAAGGTCATTTTAAAAACAATGGAGTCACATCCCCAGCAGCTTCCTTCAGTCAGCGCTGATGTGGGAGGAAGCTACAATGAGTAAGGTCTGCTGGAGCACTCATGCTGAGTGAGCAGCTGGAGGAGGGCATCCCCACATCCAGATGGGCTGGAGGACAGCATCACCGCATCCAGATGAGCTGGAGGATGGCATCCCAACATCCAGATGGGCTGAAGTAGGGCATCCCAGCATGCAGACGAGCTTGCACTTCAACCTGCAATAGATACAAATCTCCATTCCAGAGAAAATGCATTTTAATTATGCAAACTCTATGCGCATTTTTAAAATTTAAGGAAAGAAAAATAGGACCCTGCCTTATCTTTTTGTGAAATCATTATTCAGTTTGAAATGCATGGATAATTAACAACATTATCATGCAAATTTAAGTGAATTGAGCTCGCTGAATTAAAGTGACTTCACCTACCTAACCATAAGAATTGCAACATGAAGCTGTCGCAAGGCAGCTCTGAGCACTGGTTTTAGTGCAGCACTGTAAGAGAGGGCCTGTGGGAGGGCATCTTCCAAAAGAATGCAGACGGTATCTTTTAAGAGGAATTCATCCTTAGGAAACCATTAGCAGCTCTATTTTTCAGACTGAGCTGGGGTTTATACACAGAGCCACATGCACAGAAAGAAAATAATGACTCATTGAATTTAAGCCAAATTTTCAGGGCTCCTCCCTCTGCTCTTTCTGCCTTGTCTCGCTGCAAAGTAAAAAGCCAAGTAAAAAATTCTTACGTGTTGCCTCTGAATGGGAGCCATCGAGCTTTTTCAGGATTGCAGTTCTGCAGAGCTCTCGTGTCAGACTTGTAGTCACTTGAAAGATACCCACCTACTGAGATCAAGTTGTTTCCACTTCCTGGGATTTTACAGCGTCACATCTTTGACTGGAAGGTTTCAGGCATCAGCGCTTGAAGAGGATGTGCACGAAGAGCTCCCCTTGTTAGAAAAGGACCACGTTAAGGCTCCTTGAAAAGCAACCATCCAAAACAGACCCTGAATGCTCAGGTGATTTTTCCAAAGAGATTTTGGGGTTCCCCCTGCCATTAACTTTGATAATGTCCACACACTAATTTTGATCTCTGTAAGAGAGTTACAGATCATGCTTAGGAAATACCTCAGCTTTTGTTCAGTTGTGGCTTGGGTGGGGTGTCCCAGTCATCCCTCCTGGCCACTGATGGCGATGCCGGGCATTCTGTCATTGCAGAACAGTGCTGATCGCAGGGACACAACATCATGGCTGATTACAGACACTGTGTTAATGGATGCTGTCCTTAGAGAGTCACGAACTGCTAAAACTGGATATTTTTTCTCCCCCAGGTACCTATAAACTGAGCAGATGCCTATCTGGGCTGAAATGCTTTGTTTCTACATTTAAAGTCTCAAAACTGTTGTCACATAAACTCATGTTTTACTGGTGTATAAACTACTAAGCAGTATCACTTTTGAAAAAGGTCATAAATGCCATACAAGTGGACAATTTTAGATACGGTTTTGGGTGGTTTTTAGATGCATCACCCTCATTCTCCTCCCCCCTTGCATATCTTAACTCAGAAATGTTTGACCCCAGCGCAGTATTCAAAAAGCTTCAGATGAAAGAGGAAACAATGTGCTGCTTCTTAGAGAAGCAAAGGGATCCAGGAGTTTCCCTCTCCCTGGAAGTCGCTGGAACTTTGTTTGCCCAAGTGACTTCAGAAAATGGGACTTCAAAGCCCTTCATAATTGTACAGCTGAGAAAAAGAAAGAAAGAAAGGCTGTAACTACCCTAAAATTCTAAATCATTTAATGCCTTTTTACAGAGCACATTTCCATTTATCAACTGTACCCAGTGCTTCAAAGAGCGAGCAGTGGTGGTCAGTTCATCTGCCCATCCCTTCCTTCTAATTTTGTCTCCCACTTGTTGAATCTTGCTTTTGGTTGCACATCCATAGAGAAAGACTTAGATTTTCCTATGTGTCTGCAAAACACCAGCCACAACGCCTGAGCCCTCTAGGTTCTACTGTAATAAATAATAATAGTAATAGTAATAATAGTAATGATTCCCAGTGTGGACAGTGTGCAGTGAGGCAGCCAAGAGCCCTACCATGAGCAGCTTTGTAGTCTGACATCTAATTACTGGTGAAGAAGAGGGTGGAGGAAGACCAGCTATAGCAGGGGAAGAAGGAAAAGCTCTTGGGAGAAAACATAGGTAGACTCACTGTCCTCACCTGTGCTTAATGAAGACACTGTGACTGAAAGCCTTTAAGGTATCACCCCAGAAAACCCCCTTTTGGGAACGTTTGTCTGTGTAGACTTTGTGGTCCCTTTCTGCAGCCAAGGGATTTCTGCAGGTTGGTGTAGACCTTGAAATGCTCCGAAGCACCAGCAGAAGTCATGGGACAACAAACATATAGGGACTGTCATGCTGTTGGGAAAGGCTGGGAGATGGGAATGGATTGTACAGCGCAAGTACAGGAAATCTACTGGGTCCTGAAACTCCTTGATTTATCATCTGGATGCAAAGCATCTGTCCAGCACATGGTCAGTCGACATGACACATCTAAGAAATCCCATGTGGAAATCCAACAGCCTGAGACATAGACCTGTATTTATGACCAGGGTGGTCCCTTTCACTCTGTGTTTCTGCAGGGGGCTGAGCTGCAGCGCAGAGAGCTGGGAGGGAGGTGGGTAGGTCTTTTGGTTTATGGGAAAAATCTGCAATTTTGGGATTTGTTTTCCACTCTGAAGCAGGTAATAAATTTGTCAGGGATTATAATTCGAAGTTGTTTAACTTGAGGTGGATCAAAGTGTTTGGTGTCTGTGAAAGCCAACGTAGGCTGTTAAAATAATCCATTTTCTATAGGACTAAAAGACATTGAACTTAAACATTCCAAAATAGAAATTAAATTTCTTGTTACCAGTTTTTTTTCTGGTTTTTGTCCAAATTGAAGCATTTCTACAAGAGAATTAATTTCTCAGCATTTCCAAGCAGAAAACACCAGCCCTGAAGTTTCCCATCCCTGGTACTGTTATTGCACCACTGCCAGAATAGCCCCAAAGCATCCAAAGCTGAAGAAGATGGGGACCTGCAGCTGCTGTGCTGGCAGCAGCTTTTGGGAACAGTTCCCATATGCTGATGTAGGATACACTGAGATCGCCTGGGATACCCGGAGCAGACACCTAAGCATTCACCCAGAGCCCTGTTAGCGAGGCACACATGGACGGATGGTTGCTGTCACTGCAGGCAGAGCTGGAGGGCACTGCGCATGCAGCTGCCTCTGCACAGAGCAGTGTCCTGCCAGGCATTTTCTCATCTGAACAAATTACCCCAAAGTGCCCCTAAACCATTCAGTTTACTGGAAGGAATTGGAGAGATGTGAAGATACAGGTTGCTTTGTGCTGAGCTGACCAGAGAACTGCTCCTGCGTGATGTGGCACGGCAGCAGAAGGTGAGAGGCAGATGAAGGCACGTCAAAGACAATGATGTTCTGCAGTGACATGTTGTCCTGGAGTGTAAATTAGGGGCTGGAAGGGCTCAGCGACAGTTCAGCACGTGCTGACAGCAGGGTCTGTTTGTGCATCGGGAGCCGGAGGCGACAGCCCAGCCTGCAGGACCAGCTGCCAGAGCGATGCTAAAAGGTAGTCTAAAAATAAAGTGCTTATCAGGGCGAGAAGAGCCAAGTATTTCATCACTCTGCCTCGACTGATGACTAGCACAGCACGGGCTGGGAGGGTTTCTGGTTTGTTAGGAGCTGTATGGTGATTCACAGGTTGCTGGGCTTGGGCAAATACCTCTTGTTGACTTCAGCCTTGCAGGAATGTTGGTGTGACCACTCAGCTGCGTTGTCCCCCACTCGCTGCTATCTCTGCTCCTTGTAATGCAGAACAGAAAACACAGCGTTTTATAGAGAAAGCACATAAAACCTATGGAGTCATGGCTGGGCCAACACCTGTAAGAAGCAACAGGTTTGGGGTTAGGTGCTCAGCTCCCCCTTGCCCATCTGCCTTGCACAGAAAGGCAAGCAAAACATCCCCTGCAAGGGAAAAGAAAGCTTCACCTCATCAGTGTGACTTGACTGACTCTGTCCCCAGCATTTCATTAAACACAGGAGTAGGTTTGAGTCTCCCAGGCCTTGCATCCCTGGGACACAGGGAAAGGGTAGGGAGAGGAGCCCGGCAGGGGCAGAGCACCAGCAGGGTGCACCCACTGCCCTTGTAACCCTCACCGCAGGCAGGGCTGGCTGTGGGCAGGCTCCCACCTGGCACAGGACAGCTTCAAACCCACGTCTGCCCCACACCACGACAACCTACATACACCTTGTGGCACCAAGGGACAGCAGCTTGCATCCTCAGGCTGCTTTCACAACGGCTAACCCAAAGAAGAGCTCTGCAGCGCGGCTGCGCTGGGGCTCGCACGGAGCCAGGGGCCAGCACGGATGCAGTGACACGCTCAGCGCTGCCGTGCGAGGCGCGCTGCCGCCGCGCCGGGAGCCCTCGCCGTGGGAAAGGCTTTGATGTAACCACATCTCCCAGGGCCGCCCGCCGGACTCCGCTTCCCCTCGGGTACCCGATCGTGTAAACAGCGGCGCCGCCGCGCACGCAGGAGCCGCATCCTGTCAGCCCCTTTTGCAATCAGCGGGGCCATCGCCTTGGCCACAGCGCGGAGGGGTTGCGACACGTGGGGAGCAACAAGGCTGTGTGGGGCAATGCAGGGCTGGTTCCGTCAGGGTGCGGCGCCGGCTCTTTGCACCCAAGCTTTTACTCTTCAAGTGACTGGGGCTACGTGCATCGGCGGATGGTTTCTGCAAGTAATTCTCCTCTCCGCAGGAACATGTATCTGACTTTATAATTCGTGCGTGCCTGGGAAGTTCAATCCAGTCCCACTGGAGCAGCAAGCTCAGTGGGAGTTTATTTGTTTGAAAGAGTGCATGCAGTAGCATGGAAAAGAAATAAAAATCTATCGGAAACCATAAGTCTTAATCCTAAACCAGCTTTGCTCTTCTTAAAATACAGCCTAGGGAACCTGCTTGTAAAAGGTGGGCTCCACGGAGCCTTGGCTTCAGCAGTGCAGTCCCTTCAGAATGATATTCTAGTATAATAAGTAAAACATTTACAAAATGAAGATAATCTATGGCTGATCCAAGTTTCTATGGAAATTTGGAGGCTATGGTGTATGCAGCTGTTCCCAGCTAATGCAAAGGTTGGCTGTAGCTCTACTTCTGAGCCCGTTCGTAACTTAGGGGATAATTTATCTGTTCTGTTTACACAGTTCTCAGCTTGCACAGCCCTAGAGTGTAACGTTTCAATAGTTCTCAAGGAAAAGCCTATCTTACCCTCCCCGCTCAGCCTAAGAACTAATGTTCTCAAACTCAATGAGGCTCCTCTGCTGAAAGGTGTGGGTGCTTACTCCAGTGCTGCAGACACTGCATTGCACAAGGTGTATCAGAACATCAGACGCATCAGCAGAGAAATGGAAGCGCTTGCTCATGCTGGCCCATGGTACCCACAGATGCTCACTCTGATGGCTCTGCTTCACATCCAAGGTGCTTACCTCCAGTTTGTTCCCCTTAAAGCTCCTGCATCCCTCACCTGATGCTGTTGGTGCTGGCCTCAAAACTGTCAGCAGTGGAAGGAGCTGGCACAGCTGGCACAGAGCTTCTGCCAGATGTTTGGCTGTTGGTATGGGTCCATTCTTGTGCCCTTGCTCCTGAGCTGATGGTTCCTGCTAACAGGCTTTGGTGAAACAAAAGGTTAACTGAAAACAGGTTAGCTACGCACCAGAGGAAGCTGAAAAGAAGGCAATTCCCCCATAGGATGAGGCTAGCATCTCAAGGGCAGCCAAATATTTTTATCTAAAGCCATGGGCATTGTTATATGAGTCGCTGTATTAACACTTTCACAGACACATCAGGAGAGGGCATTGGGTGACAAATCAGAAAGGCAGAAACATCCAAGAAAGGATCTTAAGTGCTATGATGTAGGACTTTTGGGGCTGACTCCACTACCTGGTACTTTATAAACCAGGCTGATGAAAAGCTGCAACCACTTGTGGGGAAGCAAGAGAGCAGGCGTTTCCCACCTGCTCATCGTCATGGCATGAAGATTTGTATGTTCACAATCTTATCTCCAGTGGGTCTGTAGCTGGTGTAAGCAGTTTCCATTTTGCAGTTTTCAGTTGCTAATGAAGAAAATATTAATAACCTCTAAGCAAAGAAAGTCCACCCATAGAGCTGCACTCCAGCAGCTACACAATGGCCCCAGGGGTGCAAAACCTTCAAGTCTCATTGAAACAACAGCATGAAAATCTGTTTCTTACAAAGAGAGGGGAAAACTGACAGTGAGGAGTGCACAGAAGAAAATCTTTCAGCTGAAGCAGTGCTGGAGCTTCCCATCCTGAACAAATATTTAGTAGCATTCACGGAATGATCCCCATAGCATCAGTTTGAACTGAAAGGCAGAAAGGCTTAGTGCTACACAGTGAGAATTAAAAAAACCCCCACCAGCCAAAAGTAAGCCAAAACACACAAACCCCCCCAAACCCAGTGTTTTAATTCCTGATTGCATTTAACCACTGCAGGGCAGCTGAGTTACAGTTGGGATGGAGGCGGTGATGGCTCAGAAGTGTCATTGATTTTAGAGAACACCTGTATCCAGAGGCCTTCAGTCAGTTCTTAGTAAAAATTATTTGCAAATAAAGATACACATCCCACAGTGTCAAAGGGGCCAACAACAAAGCTGGAGAGGGACTTTTTTGACAAGGGCATGGAGTGATAGGATAAGGAAAAATGGCTTTAAACTGAAAGAGGGTAGATTTAGATTAGATACAAGGTAGAAATTCTTCCCTATGAGGGTGCTGAGGCGCTGGCACAGGGTGCTCAGAAAAGCTGTGGCTGCCCCATCCCTGGCAGTGTTCAAAGCCAGGTTGAACACAGGGGCTTGGAGCAACCTGCTGTAATGGAAGGTGCCCCTGCCCGTGGCAGGGGGTTGGAACAGGATGAGCTTTAAGATCCCTTCCAACCCAAACTAATCTGTGACTCTATGAAAACACAAAGGAACTGAGAAGCCAAGTCTCACTTTATATGGCAGGCCTTTACTTCTGCTTGCCCCAGCCTTCAGCCAAGCCAGAGATGAAGACTGGGAAAAACTTCTGTGTGCTCAGGGCTCAGCAGGATCAGCTGCACCACCAGAGCCCTGCTGCTTATGGAAACACTTGGAGGGAAAAGCACTTCCTGCCATCCCAAGAATACTAACTTGGCTCATGTGTGACATTGCAAAGGGTCGTGCCAATGGAGAGAAACTCTGCTGATAAATCTGTGTACGCGGCTTGTGGTAGGAGTGCTTACCTGTATCACTGCAAGGGGACAGTCATGGCATTGTTCATGGTACTTAGTTACAGGGTTTACTTTATAGGGGTTTTCAGTGCTTATAAAAGATGTCCTCAACAAAGGAGAGGTGGTGTGTTATTTTCTTGTGGACATACGAATATACATATTCTGTAGTGCACAGAGATGTAAGCCAGGCTGAGACCAATCTGAACCCTTCCACTTCCCTGAAGGGCAGGATCACAGCTCAGCTTTACCCCTAGCAGACACAGACACTTGCAGATGCTGCGATGAAGAGCAAGGCCCCATCCACTTTCTGGCTTCCACTGACTTGCAGCATTGAGAATAAGGAAGGGGTTTTGATGTGACACAAGAGTGATTTCCTAGGAAATGACTAGATTCGTGGAGCTGTCTGTGCTGAAGGGTTGTTCGCAGGAGCGCACGTCTCTCTGTGTCCATGCCAGTGTTTGCAGTAATAAATCACTTGTTTGCTCAGATGCATTCCTCATTCCCCATGTTGCTAAGTCACACAATCATGTCACTGCGGAGCATTGATGATTTTCTGTAGTTTGTCAGGTTTTCTGGTCCCCAGCAGACCTCCTGGGCATACAAGTTTCCTTAAGCCAACGTCTTAAAATTCCAGTTGGATGTTAGCTGGATTTTGGGCATTGTTTCACCTGCAGCCTGGTCAAGCCATGAAAATGTGCCAGCATATGGTTCTGCTGCTGGATTATAACATTGGCCACCTTCATCAGAGCTGTTCCCTCTCCTTTGTGGGACAGGAGGGAGGACTGAGCTTTCTGCAGGGCTGCCATCCCTCCTGCGTCTCCCAGCTCTTCACAGGTCTGAGGGCAGGGGCCCAAAGCCTCATCCATAAGGGACAGTTCTGGAGAGATTTGCACAGAGCTCCAGGCAGCAGGAGGGGGCTGAAAAATGGGAAGAGATTTGCTGTCCTTTCTGTGTAAATAGTGCTTGGCCTGTGCTGAAATACTGTGCTAAATCAGAGATTTACCCCAGTGCCAATTCTGCAAGAAGAGAACCAGGTCCTGTTTGCAGGTTGGCTTTAACATGCCAATCATGTGCACAGGCAATTCAAAGATAAAACAGAATCATAGAATCATGGAATAGCTAGGGTTGGAAAGGACCTTAAGATCATCTAGTTCCAACCCCCTTGCCATGGGCAGGGACACCTTACACTAAATACGGCAGGTTTCAGTAGCACATCGGTTTCCAGCAATCCTGGGTCAACATCATTCCAGTTCCCAATCAACATCATGATGAATGGTAACAAAACAAGAATTAAACTTGGATTTAGCTTAGATTAACCAACAAGTCTCCTTCATCACCTTAAGAAATCCATTAGAAAGCAATTTGCACAGTCTGCTTGCTTTCTGGTTTTCAGGACACAAGCTCTCGCCCTTATGGCCAATCCTGTTGTTTCTGTGATTACACTGTTTTAAACCCAGAGCCTAAAAAGCTCCACATGTGTTTAAGTCGCTCCCTATACATATAAAGGCTTTGAATTTTTGTTTAAATATTATTATTATTTAAATTCTGGTAGGGTATTTTCTTTGTAACTCCTGCTGCTACACACATTAAACCAGTTCTGAAGTTAAACAGCAATTAGAGCAAGCGTTAAGATCATCAGCTGCTCAGGTCTATTAAAGCAGAAACTATTCTTGAAGCAGTCCAAGAAACACATCCCAGCCGGCCAAAGACAACACACCTTCCTCGTGAAGGACAGGGTTTTGTGCAGTTACAAGCAGCTGCATCTGACCACTGAGCTCAAGGGGAGCCCAAGCGCCAACTAATAACGCAGCTGCAATGTAGATGTGTTCTGGGAGCAAACTGCGCTCCTGTTTGCTTTCCCAAAACAGAGGAGTTGTGCGCAGTGTCCCGCTGTCCTGTGAGCATGTACACTCATCAGAGAGACTCAAGGGAAGCCTGCTTACAAACACACCATGATGCCAGACCTAAAACTGTGACAAGAGATGGGATCCAGGAATACGTGGGTTTCTCTTTTGGAACCAGCCATCCTCACCCCACCTGGCTTTGGCTGGGGTTTCCACTGAAAGGGAAGATCCTTTCTCTGTTGTGTACAGAAGACAGGGCACGTCCTTCACCAGGCTGCAGTACTTGCAGTGCAGAATGCATTCCTGATTAGAAATAACCACAAATTCCAAATTAATTTACAGCTAAAAGTGAGTTTAAACCCTAAAAATGTCCTTTTCTTTTTTATCTTCCTTTAGTCCTCTGGAAATTTAATACAAGAAAATCTCAGTTGAAACTTCTAAGATGTTTTGATTCACCTTAGTTCTTAAATATATCCTAAGTCTAAGGGCAATTGTGTGATGTTCATCCTATAGCATCTTTCAGGCTGTACTGCAAATTGCAAGGGTTGATTAAGGAGAAGTCTGTATGAACAGCCCTTCCTGTGTGCAGCCGCTGTCATGGACCTCCTTCAGCATGGTGGGAGCCTGTAGCCATGGTGAAAGAAAGGAGGGTTTCTGATGTGAAAACCCAACTTTACGATTACTGCTGGTATCATAGGCCCTCACAAGATGCCTGTTGGGAAGGAAGGAAGAAAGGAGTAGGACGTGCACATGCATGCAGGGCACACCAGAAGGAATGGGTACTGAAGCTAATGTAAACACGGCCCTCCTGAACATACAGGTTCAACCATTCGTCTGCATTTCTTGAGCTTTTAAGCACCTGCATTTAAATAATTCACACTATATTCTTTCAACCCTATTTCTGTTTTAACACCTCTTGAATTAAGGAATACAAGTGTAACACAGCGCAACATTTTAAGCTATTTATTTACTTACCTGGGGCCCTGGGTTTGCCTCCTCCTACCTTGGGCAGGTCCCTGCCACACACCAGCTCCTCGGGTTTAGTTCTGTGGTCTACATCCATCTTCCCCTCTTCTGTTTAACTGACAATTTAAAAAATGCTGATTCTGCAGTGATTTTGCCATTTTCCTCTGAAATGAGACATGGAAAGAACTCGCCGGCTGCACCAATACATGAGATAAAATGGATGGAGATTGCAGAACAACAAAATAATAAAAACCAAAGACATCAAAACCATCCTTAAAACAGAAGAGAGCAGTTTTGGGTCGGGAAGAGTTAAGCACCTTGCTCTATATACTCCTCAAGTGCATTTTTTTGGGAGAGAAAAATAAAAATTGGAGTTCTGGATCCTAATACTCTCACGGGGACATTAGAAGATCATTACACTTGTAGACTTTGTGTCTTCCCTAGTCCATTAACATCCCATTCCCACACCTCATGCAAGATTTCCCTGGAGACATCACCTTCTTTCATCACATCTGATATCTAATAGAGACATAAGAGAATTTAATAACAGACTGCACAGGAGAGACTTCTGCTCGAGCAGCCAAGGCTGCTGCTGCTGTGTTGTTACTAGAGATGCTGAGGAAGGATAAGAGTGACCAGGAAGCTGTGGCCTGTTTAGTTTTGGAGGTCGTGATGCTGAAGCCACTGATATCGCCCCAGCCAGCCCAGACTTTGTATGAAACGAGGCACAAGACACTTCTCCAGCCTTTTCAGCTTTGCCTGATCAAGTCTCATTCCCTGTCACTTGGCTCTACACATTTTGAAGGGGGGATACCTGCTCTGAAGGACCTTGACACAACACAGCAAGTGAAGGAGACCGAAGTGGTCAGAGTGAATTTGCACTTTTTGCATTTAACACTTTTTGCGTTTAACAGAATATTCCTAGGTTGCTTAAAGTATCCACTGCCCTGCTTGAGAAAGCAGCCACAAAAAGGTAGTGTTTGGTCTCCTACTAGAAGAAGTATTGCATGAAGAACACAATGCTTTTATGGCCCTGCTGTCCCAGCCCCACTATAGTTTCCACAGCCAGATTTTTCAGGAATGACCATTGGGTTTGTGTGCCCAAAGGGAAACACCTTAAGAAGCTAATTCTTTTTCTTTTCTTAACCTGGAGATGAGCAAGCGTTTTCATTGCAGCCGTCTTGAATGAAACCACCTCAAGTGGGAAAGTGAAAAACCAAGGCTGCAAAAATACCACGTCACTTCTGAAAACTGTGGTAAGCTACAACAAACCACACTGACCTGATGGCTGGGCCTTGAGGTTCTTGTGGGGCTCGTTCATGCAGTGTCTGCCAGGTCCTTTGTCATTCAGTTCTAGTTCATTCTTTACAAATCCATGTTCACATATATTTGTCTTGCAGAGGTGTACTGGGACATCTTCTATAAATGCCTTTATTGCTGGTGACAGGTGATTGGCTTCACTGAAGATTGTCCATGATTCTTCTCAGGTGCATGTTTAAATAGAGAAGGGAATGAGTCAAGCACAGACAGATGCTTGGTTACAAATATATTATATATATACACTATGAGGTAAATACAGATAAGGAATGGAAGATGTCTATTTGCTGAGAGCTGAACCAGGGACCCAAGGGTGATGTCAGCTGTGCCCTTTAGAGCTCAGCTCTCAATTTTGGCACTATTTTGCTGAGAAGGAGAAACATTCAGGATACGCTGGTAGCTGCATCAAGGTTATTAGTAAGTAAAGAACTTAGAACCCTTTCACTGCTACTTTCTCACTAAATCTGTGAGTTTGGTTTTTGCTACACTAAAACCATCTCAACTTCTTCTTTTTAACTATTTAATGTAAATTGACAGATTTCTTACATGCTTCAGGAGATTCCCTCCAGTATGGAGTAGAGTTGAGATTCGTTTCCAAGCTGTTTTCTTCCAGCAACATCACCATATTTTTCTTGTTCCTGCACAGCTTCATTGCTTCCCTTATTCTGGGCTCCCCACACTTGGTGTCCTCATTCTGCCTGTGGAAACCCGTCCACATGGACCTCCTTCATCACCCACTTCTACAGCTCCAGAAAGTCCCCACCTCTTTGCTGTTGGAGCATGGACCCACAAGGAAGAAGAGGTTTGTGAAGCCCAGAAATAATCTTAGGGAGAAACAAGGAAATGCTGAGTGTTGGCTACTTCGCAAAGGCTGCTGTGGTGGAAAACGCCTGGGAGGCACCATTAACCCAAGGCTCATTGCTACGGCTTGGCTTGTGTCCACACTGCTAAGGACCAGCACTCTCCGAAGGGCAGTGATTGCCCTCACGCTGTGAGCTCCCTGCACAGCCCCACAGACCTTGGGTCAATAATTATTGTATCAGGAACTTCTTTTCTTCAAAGTTTAAATTTAAAAGTGGTGGAAGGACTGGGTGGCAGCCAGCCAGCAGGATGTTTTTGCAGCTGGATGTGAGGGTGTTTGGGGTTCTGCAGCATGGCATGGAGGTTGGTGGAACATGATGTCTCCTGGGATGGTTAGAGGATTGTCCGGGGTAGAGTTTGATCCAGCTCATGACAAGTTCTTCTGTCTGTGCAGCCTTGGAAAAAAACAACACTGACAGCCATGTCGAGGTTTGTCCTTGGGAGAAACCAGTTGGTTTGCTCCAGAGCAGAGACAGGAGGGAGCTCATATGCATGCCGTGGAGACAGCCGGTGAGCAGAGCCTGGGGGAACAGAGGCAGCCAAATTGGCCGTGTAGACAAAAGGTGCTTTCATACCCCTATTGTGGTCTCACTGAGCGAGATGCTTAATAGAACAAGCAATGCAGTTTATGCTCACCATCAGCCGGGGCTGGTCCTGCACTGCTTGCTCACCACAGTCACAACCATCTGTCTGGAGGTGTACCTGGTCCCTGGTTTTTCAGCCGCTGTGAACTCCTAGAGCTTGGCCAGATGAGGACAATCTGTGTTCACTGGCTCTGCAGCTTTTAAAAGTTAATGTGACTCAACAGCAGCTCTTCTTTATATCATTCAATTGCCTTAACCTTTGATTTGGGGCCTGTAGAGCGGTTTAGGCTCAGTTTTAACCTCAAGATAAAAGATACATTAAACATTCTTATAAAATCAAATTGAATAGCACACAACTGACTGATTCCAACAGTTCCCCGTCCCATTTATAGTCCACATTTTCACTAACGCAGCTGTGGCTGAAAAGCAGTATAAGACAACCTCGTTCTCTATCATACATAGTCCATTTAGAGCAATACATGAAAATGTTTACTTTAAAATATAAATGTAATTATAAAGGTATAATTACAGATAAGACTGCGCCTCTTTGAGCCACCTCAAATTATAGCTTCAAGTTATAACAATAAAACAGGGTCAAAGAAATGACCTCAATTAATTTCATTACAGAGTGGAGCAAACACCACTCGGCACGGGATAAGCTTACACTGCCTGACCTCATTTCATCTGTCCTCATCCCCTGCCACAGAAGAGCGCCTGACAGCACATCAGGTGAGCCCTTCTTCCCAAAGACGTTGCTAAGCAATCAGCTGCAGGGTTATAAATGTTGAGTGCTTAATATACGGTACATGGGAGTAGGGATTAACTTTAGGTTTTTTTCTTTCCAGGTACCGAGGGAACTAGGATGGCTCGACTGAACTGCCCTGAAACAGTTTGGAATCAGAAATCAATGAGATTTAAAGCAGTCATCAGTATCTGTGTACAGACTGCACTGATTTATCGTGCGTGCTATGTGCTGAGTTGCAAAACCTTACTGTATTAGTGATTTAACAGGAAGAACAATTTGATTTGTCATTACTAATAGGGATGTAACCAAATTAGTCTCCCACATACTTTATGCTGATGAGGTCACGCTTAGATTTCCCTTTGTAGATTTACATTCTCCCTAGCTTTAATCACAGCTAAGAAACATATCGTCTGAGTAACACTGTTATGAAATACTGAAGTATTTTCAGAGGCGTTTAGAAAGCCAAGAAAACCATGGAAGTAAAAATCAAAGATAAGCTTTAATATTCAGCCCTATGTTGTACTTTTGATTAAATATTAATTCACAGCCATGTGTTGGGTACTTACAACCAAGCTCTCTTGACCCATTTGAAATGCACGGTCACGTTTATAAACTTGGCATTTGAAAAAGGACAGGTCAATGCTGTAGATCCCGCTTAAATCTTTCCTGCAGTTCTTGCTTAATTAGTGGCCTAACTCTACCCTTCTAAATTGTTGACTTGATCGCATTTGTGGAGTTAGGAAAATATTGCCCTAAGACAGAGGCTTTGAAAAATGCAGTCCTGTGCAATACTTTGTTTTATTGGTTTCTTTAGCAAAGCAACAGGGGATGAAAGGATGGCAGCTGAATTCTGGTTTATTCAAGGGATCTGACTATTACAGAACTGCCATCTGAATGAGAACATTGGGGTTGGGCTGCTTTGTAGTTAAAGAGAGGAAAAAAGAAATACCCACTGGGTACAGCAGCTTCCTGAACTACATAGTGGGATACAATGTGAGATAAGAAGCAAGAGGCTTATAGTGTGAGCTGGGGTTTGGGGAAAAAGACGGTGCAAAATGCTGCCTCTGCTTCTGCCCTGCAGCTTCCCAGATGGTACCTTACATCCTTGACCATGGCCAATACCTCCACAACTATCAGTGAATGACTTGCTACCATCAGCCTCTGCTCCGATCATCAGATAAGTCCAGCTCCATCCCATGGAGCTAGCTTTTCCTCATCCGCAGCCATTGCTTGGTTTCAACATCTTGCACTGAAATGTCTTGAAGGTTTTTGCTTGTGCAAAACTCTTAAGAGCATTTCATTCGGTATCAGGGCTTTGATCCCCCCCCTTGAATACTGCATTAATTCAGAGCTCCCCTGGGTGCAGGAGTTCACAGCATTAGTTAACCTCTTCTGGAAGTCTCAAACATGATTTAGAAATAATTCCGTGCATTGTGACAGAAACAAAAACTCATCCTTAATTAAAGACACAAACAAAAGCGACTTCTCTCCTTAGCCTAACAGGAATCCAGACCCCAACTCTTTGCACTGCTTTTTCACTGCATTGAAGAATAATTGCAAAGTCTGCATGATCAGCCTACAAGTCTCATTTGTGGCTGGAAAACAGGGCATATTCCTGAATACCACCAAGCACCTGTGAACAATGAGCTAGCTAGATCCTTAAAACATTCAGATGCAGAGCTGGCTGAAGCCTGAGCTTTCCACCTCTCTTCCCAACAGCTATTAAGTATGTCCCAGCCACTAAAGGGGTAGATGGTGACTATCACCCAGTGACAGAAGGCAGCTTTTTGCTAGTGATGGTGGTCACTTCCGTGTAGGACTCCAGTCTATACTTGTTTGGGTTTGTTTGTTTGTTTTGTTGTTTTGGTTTTTAATCTAATTACATTTTTCTGTTATATTTCCAGGTTCTGATCTGTAACCATTCAATGGGACGCTGCAGTCATTAAGGTCTGTGCTTGGTTTCATGGTCATCCTTCCACCCCCATGATTCTTACCAGCTTGGTCCTGGGCAGGACCGAGGATGCTGTGGGGTCAGTCCTGCAACCGTCTGATCATGTCCATGGACTAGCAGAGCCTAGAGCCCACATCTTCTGGTCTGGGATGAGTCCTGCCAGTGCTCTACCATTGTATGAAAGCAAGGCACATCACCACTAACACATACAGCTTTCTCCTACCACAGTGCTGCTAAGGTGGCCTGAATCCTAAAGTCACTACCAATGTCTCCTTATCATCTCAATGGAGGAACAAACCCCTTTTTTGAGTGGACAGGGCTGCCACCTGGAGGCACCCCGGTTTTCCTACATAGTCAGTTGAAACAAGGAAGTGCCAGTTCAAGACGGACTGCAGGCTCTAGAGATATCCGACTGGTCACATAGGACATCTTAGCATCCATTTATGCAGTCAGGAGATGGCAGTTTTGGCACCTCAGTTAAACAGATGTTCTGTGCTAGCATCTCTCTGGCATTAAGGATTTAATCATGGAGCAGGGTGGTTATTTGCTCCCAAACCCTCAGGGGTTTTCTCCCCAAGGCCCAGGTTCAGGCAGGACCCTCACTCCCACCTCTCCATTGATGTAACACTGTTAAATAAACCAAGATCTAATGCACTTCCATCTTCCTCCACGACCACAGGCCCCTCACAAACCCCCTCATCATTAACTCTTTTCTCTGGTCAGTACCACACTCTGACTTGTTCTGCAGAAGTCTTGGTGTTACCCAACAGTACCAGCTTCCCACGGGGACCGGTGATGGGTACAGCAGGGTTGTGACAGGGCTTGTGGCACCATGGCGCTGCGTCAGATCATGTGCTAGCCAACGTCAGGAGCTTTGAGCAAGAGGAAACAGCCTCACAAACAGATTTCTTGAGAAGTCAGTGGTGAGGCAGAAACGAAAGATGAAACCAAGTACCCAGAAATGCACCCCGTCAGCACACAGCTGCCTCCAGCCCATCACCCCTCTCCTGCCTGGGCCAGGGGATGGTCAGCACAGAGCTGCTTGGGGGTTTTTTGTACAATGTCCTGGGCAGCAAAGTAGCAGAGCAAGGAGGTGGAGGGGAGTTGTGGTGAGGCTTGTTGCCCCTAACACCTCACCTGGTGTGGTGGCCAGGGTGTTCCCTCCACCTCTGTGTCCTGGTCCTTTTGCAATACCTGGAGGTGCAGTTCAGCAGCAGTAAGGGGAGGGGCAAGGAAAGGAGGGAGCCTCCCAGGGGAACACAGGAGACCTGTGATGTGAATGGGAAACCCTTCAAATGTTCACATCCCATTAGAAAGCCATCACCAGCCTCCACCGTTCAGGGGCATCCCTGGGAGATGCACCCAGTGCAGCCACTTTAGCAAAGGGCTGTTCCCACAGAAATGTGGCTCTGAGGGTTGACTTTTTTTTTTCCCTAAATAGCTAATGTGAGGAAAAGGCAAGTGTGACCGTGGGATTTCCAGAATCCATGGAAACACCATCGTTTCGGCATCCATTTCTGTTTCATGTGCAACATGGGGCAGATAGACCATGATACCTCCACATGTTTTTAGGCTGTGTCTTACCCCACAGGTGACGTTTTGTGCACTGTCTGTTAGGAGGTGCTCCAAATGAGCAGAGATGTTGCAAGCCATCACCTGGCAAACAGCCAGTGGCTGCTTCTTTGGTTGCCCAAAGAACAGATTTATTTCCCCATTCCCAAAATATTGGATGAGTAAAAGTTTTCCCTCAAACCTCACAGTTTGCATGACTTAACAGGGACCTATGGCTCTGTTCCCAGGAGAGAGGATGTTTTAACCCATCTCCTCCTAGCCTGGCAGTAGGAAGCCCTCCCAGCAGGAAGCCAGCGGCAGATCACCATGATGTTAGCAAAAACAGAGGGGGGAAAAAAAAGGGCATTTTCCAAACCTGTCTCATTTTCAGTTTTCAATAAAAATTATGAAGGACGTGAATTTTTAGGCAGCCATCAAATAAATTCACTAAGCTGGTGACGGGATTCAATTCTGTTTTACTTGCCTTACCTAGAGCAAATCCTACCTTTTGTCTTCCCTGCCCCTTGCCTTGCTCCTAAGTTTCCTGTCAGCACCAGTTTCACGATGGGAAATTTTCCCTCTTTCCCTGGGTGGGTTTCTTCAGTTTGCCAAGGATTCTGCTTCTTGTGCTAAAAAATCCATGTGGAGATACAGAGCCAAACTCAACGCGGCCAGCAGTGAGGGGTGGTTGAGGGCTCCAAACCCAAACCTTCATTTGAACATTCACCACCACATCTCTTCCTGCAGAAGCAAAAACCTTCTCAGCCAAAACTGCTTCTTGATGTCCCCACTTTGCCTTTTGTATGGGGAGGGTCAGAGCAGAGGCCAGTTTGACCTCCTCACTAAATGGGGGAACTTCAGCTGAAGCAGAGGATGTCAAATCATAATGTTAAACCAGATAATAGACTAACCCCCTTCTAGTCTCAGCTCAAGGTGACAGCATTGTTGCATGCCTGGAAATGACAGGTAGCAACATAGTGTACCACAGAGCACTAAAGAGCACACTTTGCCACCAAAACATCCTCCCTCCAGCTGGTACTTCACTACCCTCTTGCAGTACTTTCCTACATGAATTGTTCTGCTGAGCAATAATCTTATATACAGCCACTAAGGCAAGGTTCTTCCTGTCTGTCCCAGGGTTTATGCAGCATTTCCACTGCTTGTGCTAATGCTTCAGCTCTCGTTCAAACACCCCCTTCTTCTTCACTCACCTCAACGCCATCATAGTCCTTCTCACACCAAGCAGCTGCATCTCTGCACCCAACAGCAGAGTAAACCATTGCCAGCAGGACTTTACCCCGTTACGTTCACACACTGTCAATGTGCAAACCCAAGTTTCTCCAGTTTGTTTGAAACCAGTCAGTGCCTTTTGAATTATTATTTCACATGGTTTATGGATCACTGCTCTCAGCATCCCACTGGGGCTGGTTTCTCTCTCTTCACTGGCAAGAACTGTCCTTGCAGCCAGGGTCTTGGTGCTAATGCTAAAGGAGAAGCAGTTTTAAGTTCCCTTTCTATCTGTCCTGAAGACGGGAGAGTATGGAAATACAGAAACATAAAGGGAGTTAATACAATCAGCATGTGTGGATTTGGAGAGCAAGTATCGAAACAAACCTTATTCTGAAATACATTTACCGAGTTCTTCTTTCAAAAAGAGTGAAGATTTCCCACCACACAAGAGCTTGCATTCTGGCAGCAGCCCTCCAGGGGGAAATCAGAACATAAGGGACAAAATAAATAGTATTTTTCCACTCAAAATAGGCCAATGATGAAAACTTTATCCTCTATTGCATCCATGTGGTACAGGCAGGTGCCCAGCCCTTACTTGCCTTACTTAGAGCAAATCTTACCTTTTGTCTTCCCTGCCCCTTGCCTTGCTCCTAGTGTGTCCAAGGGACAGTTGTGCCATTTAACTTTGCTGCTCTGGAGGTTTAGTCATTCCTCAGCAAGTGCAGTCACTTCCATGAATTAAAATAAACCAGTAAAAGAAAACGTGTCATTTTATTCCTGCCCCAGGTTGAGGGGTGGGCAATGCAATGCGGCCAATCGGCCCTATTGAGTTTCAGTGCGCTCTGGGGTCCCCTGGGGCAACGTGGCCACATCAGGACAATGCTATGAGCTGAAAACCCTAAGGCTATGCAAACACCCTGTCTGGGGATTTAACGTTCAGTTTTCCACCATTTTTACCTTAGCCACATCCACAGGCGTTTGGAAAACCAGCATGAAACTGTTCTCCAAGGATGCTGCTGGACTTATTCCACAGAGGAATGAATCCAGCCACACTCAGTGCTCTGGCTGTGGAGATGCCCCTCTTGCACTGTCCTTGCAGAGGGTGGGCTCCAGGCTTTGATGGGCAGGATGAAGAAGGGATGCTCTCCAGATGTGAGCTGATGTGCCTGAGCAATGGCAGCAGCACTGGCCTTAAAAGACTTTTCTCTCTTCTAAATAACACATCAAGATTACATTTTTTTCCCAGCTCTGTCCCATCTTAGAAAGAAGCCCCTGTGTAATTTCCATGCTAATCAGACGAAAGCTTGCAAAACACATCTCCTTCAAGATGTAGGGGCATGTATTCAGTTAACTCCGGGTGACCTGCGAATCTGACAGTAACACACACCATTTAAATCCATGCAAATGAAAACTTTGCCCACGCCACAGGCACACTCTTTGCTTTTCCCATGCTGCTCACATGGAGCTGGAAACGTTCGATGAGTGAAGTCTTAGTGATGCATTTCAGCAATAATTCATGTGCTATACATAATTTAGGACCTCGCTGCAGTCCCCCCCATAGCATGCATTGTACAGTGTGTACACACAGGGCCAGACAGCAGCTTTAAGGAGGCTCTAGGCATAATCCACAGTAGAGAAGAGGTTTGATCCATCTCTAATTTGCACCTGCCAGATCATGAAGAAAGCTAATTGGATTAAAATATTGTAATTATCATTTCATTTATGTGTGCTAAAACCTTAGGGAAACGTTTAAATGGCAGAAACTTTGAGGATGCAGTCTCTGAAGTCTGCTTCATAAAAGCCTAATGCTCTCTCCCTCCTCCATTGCCTGAGACTGGAGTTTTATTCCTAGGAAGAAGTGAGCTTGATGGGTGATGTGCGTGTAGCTGATGTAGCACACAGACCACAAAATGCTGCTTGGTTTGATCACAGTCATATTTATCAAGGCTACTTAGATGCCTTTGATGATATCAGTTCACAGTGATTGTGCCCAACTCTCCCTGCTGCCCCCACCCAGGCAAAATCAGCTTTAGAACACTCATAAAGGACTTGGCTCTGGAGTCCAATGGATGCCAGTTGCAGGGGCAACTGTGAGTATGCTATAGTAGCAGCCCCCATGTCTCCACAGGGAGACAGTCCAGTGTTCTGGGGAAAAAACAATGCTTCTGGATGCCCCAAAGAGGGTAAACCCAGGAGCAGCACCCAGCCCTACAGACCTACCTCACAAGTGGGACACATGTCTCCAGATGGGGCTGGAAAACCACCTGCCTGGCACATCTTCCAGGAGGACATCCACCAGGTCCCCACAGCCCAGCACTGTGCTGATGGATGTCACCAAAGAGCAGGGAAACAACTCTCACGTGGTGCTGTGCAATCAGTTTCAGAGAGTAATGAAGCAGAATACAAGAAAGGCCAAAAATAACCCAAACCCATGTCTCCTCACCTCTTTTGGTGTGAGATAACTTTGGTGGAGATAACTTTGTGTTATAACTTTGTGTAGGGCAGCAGATTTGCTTGGCAGATTTACAAGCCAGACCTGGGCTTTCCCCACTCCTGCATCAGCCTGGATCATGTCCAAAGTCACTCCTGTCAACTTGCTCAGTGGCAAGTTCTGTGTCAGAAGACGTCTCATTAACTTCTGTGTTTCTTCTGTGATGATGATTCAGGAATAAGCAGTCACAGCCATCATGAGAAATAACATGCAGTGTTGCAATGCCCGTGTTTTCACAATAGCCTTAGGGTCTGCTCTGGTTTCCTGTGGAGCTGACATGGAGCTAATGATCAAGAGCAACTTAAGCTTCACGGAATGGCCAGGCCTAAGTGCGCAGGAGTTCATGTGTTTTATGCTGTCCATCAACAGCAGAAAGGTGGCAACAGAAGAACGAATAGCACCCTTACAAGGGGAAAAAAACTGGAAGGAAACTCCATTTTAGAGAGTGCATTAGCCCTTGACATGAGGACACGAGGCTTTGACAAGTCTAGTTTGTACCTGAGGTCCTGCTCATGTCAACGGTGAAGCCAGGGAGCACACAAGGGCAGCTTTAGTAGCTGCGTCAGCACCTTGCATGACTATTGGCAGCCTAGAGCGTGCCGCTGACACATTTACCTGATCTCAAGGTTACGGTTTCGTTTCTGGGGCAGCCAACCCAATACACAATGCAATAGATCTGATTTTCAAAGGGCAAGCACCCCACCCTGTCTGGAAACCGGAGACTTTGTAAGACATGTCCTATTAGACAGGCAGAAATCAATGCCTGCTCAGGCATTACTCATCTGGAAACTCCGTCCTGTGAGTCAGCCAAGGCGCCTGGTGTACCTGACGAGCTGGAAGGGAATCCGGTTTTGGGATTGTTTTTCTTTCCATCACCCCAAAGTTTCCAACCGGAGCTGCACAGGTGGCAGTCAGCATCCCTGGGAAACTGCCTGGGCAGAGACACACTATGAAACCCATTTCTGGTCTCACTGCATCACATCTAACATGTCTAAAGAAGGTTTGGCTGAGGAGTTCCCTCTCCCCAGAAAAACAGCAAACAAGCAAACCTCACCAAAGCAAATTGTTAATGATCTTCTGTTCAATCCATGAAAAAAAACCCCAAAAGTAGAATTTGCCATTGCTGATTTTTTGCTAGGATATCTCCAAGAAGGGCAGCACCCAGGATGGTTGTGTAGAAGCACATCAAGCACAGTAGGTTCAGTTGCATCAGAAACAGCACTGCCGTTCATGCAGTTCTGCCAAGCTTGAAGTCAGCCATGACAGGTCTAGACTGGATTTCTCTTCCCCAGCTGGCCATCCCAGAAAACCATCTGGTCTGCCTATTTCCAACAGGCATAGCCCGGTGTGGACTGCAATGGAAAGCTGAGCAGCATAGTTCTTGTTAGTAGAACAAACACAACTGCCATGGACGTACGCAATGTGTAAGGGTATCTTACAGCCATGACTGCTTATGGCTGAATTTCCTTGCCTTGGCAGGATACAGTGAAGGAATTTCACCCTTCCCAGGTTTAAGCCACCAATACACCTCTGTGCTCAGGCAGTGCAGCCTCCAGGGGCTGGAGCACCCAGCAGCTCTTTTACATCCCCACTCAATAGGCATTTGCCAATTCTGTGTCCCACTTGTGCTATGAATGTATGTTTGGTCTTTCAGGTCTCCACACTTGAACAGTGTTGGTATAAAACTGTCTTGGCTACAGAAGACAAAGCAGGTCAATGGAAATAAAACTTCCAACGTTTAGCTGTCAAATGCATGCTAATCATGATTTGTAACCCTTGCATTTCTATGAACCAAGGGATGTGACCTAGGTGCTTTGGAAAGGAGAAGATGGCAGCCCATCAACACAACTGTTGTCTTAGTTTCCTTGAGACACAACAGCAAGTGTTCATTTCCAAAGCACAGAGGCTTCTGATGCCCAGCAGAGCTGCTTTGGTGAGCACCAAAGCATATCAGCAAGCTGACAAAACCCTGACAGTCAGGGATCCAACACAGTAGGGCTCTCCCAGCTTGGTTCAGCATCGTTACACTGGACCATCCGGTGGCAGAACTGTCAGGGAACCACAGTACTACTGACTCTCCCTGATAGTGGATGGCTGCAGAGCCAGAGGCTGTAAAACTTCAATGCTATGCTATTCTAGAGATCCCAGAGCCAGTGGTGGTGATTTAAGCGCTGCACTCACGAGGATACAATTGCTATAAAGAATAATCTGAGATTTATGCCATGATAATGTTTCCACCACCGCTGGCTGCAGTGAGTTCCATTGCCTGGCCTCAGTCCCAGCCAGGATCAAGGGACCATTTATTCACAGATGCAATGATGCTGTGCAGGGCAGAGCTTATGAGCACATGCTGCTTTGCCTCACCAATGACACAGCTTGCCTGCTGTGCTGGCTGCTGAGGGATGCTTGAACAAATCTTTAAGCATCATTAAGTCTTTAGCACAGCTCATAAGCAGCCCAATCTTTTCTTTGTGCTGTAATGTAGCTCAATAACTTTTTTTACCATCCTTAGCATTTACGTAGCAATGAGACTTCCCCACCTCCTCTCTTTCGAGGGTATCGGGCAGATCCCCAGGAGATTGCTTCACCAGCAGTGCATTTATATGCTCACCCATGAAATGTGGATTCTTCTTATGATGGGACAGGAAAAGGAGGTAGGATGCAACTGGGACCTGAAAATAATATTCTTTAACATTGAAAGGAAAACATGACAACTAGAACAAGACTTAGCCTCCATCTAGGGATATGGGATATGATAGGGCTATGATCCAGCTCCAAGCTGCATCAGACCCTTCCTCCTTGTCACAGGGAAAGGCCAAGCAGAAGGATGAAGAAGTCTGCTCAAAGAGACACAGACTGCCAACCCTGGTCCTCTGGGCTTCAGAAAGGACACAGACACGATGAAGGAGCCGCTGTCTGCCACCCTGCAGAGGCATTTCACTTGTGGTGTGAACTGTCTGCCCGAGCACTGCGGAATGGATCGCTCAAGGTTAAATTGGACTGAACTGTTACAGCTCCACTTTCCCACGTGTGGTTTAAATTTAAACGCTATACATTTCATGGCGAGTTATTAAAACCGTCTGGGAAAGGAGAACTCTCTGAAAGGAAGAAAACACTCTCCAGGTTTGCAAGCCCACAGGGAAGCCTGAAGCGAAGTTATCAGTGAGGCTTCCAAGCAGAGAGGAGGGAAGAGCTGAGGTATTTAATCAGTGTCATGTCAGAGCGGGAGCCCTGCAGAGCAGCCTGGCCCTGCTCTGCCATATCAGCTGCTCACCAGGTTCATTGTGGTCAGTGCCGTGGTCCCACGTGTTGTGCCCAGCAGCACAGATGCTTCTGGAGCAGAAGCTGAGCACTGCTCCGTATAGCGTATTTGGAGACAGGAGGACCTTCTGGGCTGGATGCATGGAAAGGTTTGTGGGTACTTGTCAGTGTAAATTAACAGATAAGCAGCATGGGAGACCTGGAAATGTCATTCTTCTGTGAAGTCTCATCTGTCCAGTTTCTCCAGTAATCCTTACATGAGGTAGATATAAAATGTCACAAGGAGTTTTGGTATAGGTCACACAGAGATGATCACAGCTATCATGCACATGGATGGCCAGTTCTGTGTGGCTACTGCTCCCTGCTGGGAAAGGGAAGCCCTCCAAGAGGAGCATAGAATCATAGAATAATTTGGGTTGGAAGGGACCTTCAAAGGTCATTTAGTTCAACTCCCCTGCAATAAGCAGGGACATCTTCATCCAAATCAGGTTGCCCAGAACCACATCCAGCTTGGCCTAGCATGTCATGAGGGATGGACCATCCACCACCACTCTGGGCAACCTGTGCCAATATCTTACCACCCTCATTATAAAGAACTTTTTCCTCTCACCCAGGCTGAATCTCCCCTCTTTTAGTTTAAAACCATCACCCCTCATCCTGTTGCAACAGGCCCTGCTAAAAAGTCTCTCCCCATCTTTCTTATAGGCCTCTTTTAGGAACTGAAAGGCTGTAATAATGTCTCCCCAGAGTCTCCTCCAGGCTGAACAACTCTCTCAGCCTTTCCTCATAGGTGAGGTGCTCTGTCCCTCTGATCAATCCCAGCCCCGTCAGGGGGAGCACCGGCATTGGTGAGTTTGGAAGAAGGATATTGTGGTGGGATGTCACCTCGCCTAAAGCTGAATGCTCAGTCCCACGTGTGACTTGGTCACCCACAGCCACCCTGGGGGAACCACCACAGGTGACAACAGCCCCAGGCAGCGCCAGAGTCCCTGCAGGCTGTGCCGCACTGTGTGTAGGCAAGGGGACCCAGGAGTTGGGCTGGCACCCAAAAAAGAGTAGCTGGAGTTTGAAATAATCAGCTGGGCATAAAATTAACAATAATCAACTGGATATAAGATCTTGCTCTATTGCTCCCTGAACCCACTAACCAAAAGCAAAGAACTGCAAGAAAAAAAGGCCTTGTCCAAGTGTTTGTGGCAGGGCAGCAGAGCAGCAGATCTTCCTCCTGCTCCCTGATCCAGGAGGGAATACGGAACGCCAGCCATGGCAAGGACAGCACAGCAGACACTTGTTCTGTGCTCTACATCAAGCCTCAGAGGACTGAGCTGCAAAATGTTCAGAGCTGGTTTCTGTTCTCAGCTGTCACAACCCAGCGGGAACAGCACTGGCCTAAGCTGTCCTGCTCCACGCTCTTCCCAAGCCTTGCATATGCTGTTGGAGCAGATGTGCACAAGCCGCTTGGGTCCGCTCCGTGGCTGAGTGGTTTTCCAGCCTGAGGTCTCCCGCATCAGCCCAGGTGGGCACGGCCATCATCTGTGAGAAAATGAAGCACAAAGCTCCTGCCCTTGTCCTTATGCAGCCAGCAAGGAGATGAGGCAGCCCTGAGTGCTGCTGGCTCCACACAGCCAGGCCGTGGAGACCAAAGAGGGATCACTTTGGACACTGAGTCTTGACTGACCAACCTCAGCTGCTGATTTCCATTTCAAGACTTGCTGAGATTGGAAGAACACTGATATACCTCTCACCTCCAGCTGTTATTCCAGGGGGATTTAGAGGCCTGGCTACCTATGGGACTCATTGCTCTTTGCCCCGTTTAAACGCCACAGCCAGCACAGGGGACCGCGGGTCAAACAGTGCTGGAACCTCGGCTTATGGAGGGGCATCACTAGTGGCGTTGCAGCTATATGGGCTCAGGGACTGTTGGAAGGAGTGAGCTGAGGGCCAAGCTCTCAGATCCAGGCACTGGAGCCCTGTGCTCAGCCAGCAGTGATTAGCTGGGGAGCATCAATCCAGCCCCGGTGTCTGAATGCACCTATTATTATTAGTATTAATCATCATCGTCATCACGGCTGCAGGTTACGGGGCTGCAAGGGCTGAACGCAGCGGAGCTTCGGACTTGCTACCCTCTCTCCCAGCACTACAGCGGGCGGCCGCACGGTGTCACACTGAGCCCGGCTCCCGGTATTCGGGAGGCCGAACCATGCAGCTCCAGACCCAGGGAGATGCGGCTGGGCTGAGGGGACAGGAGAGATGCATTTTGTTCCAGAGGGGTTCGAAGCTGCCTTCATCCTACCCGGGAGCGATGCTCCCTGACCAAAAGGCTCGGTTGGCTTCATGGCGCAGCTTGTGGTCCCCAGTGGGTTCACTGAGCATTAGAAATCACATGGAGTGTCTCACTTGAGCAGCAAGGCAGGAACACAGGGGAGCCAGGGCTTCCTTCGGTGGCATCATCAGGGAAGCAGAGGCTGCTGAGGTGCTGGTGCTTGTGCTAAACCCCATAGCCACCATACTCCAGCACAAACAGCCCCACAACCGCACTAGGGACAAGGGCTGCCAAGAGCCTCAGGAGGAAAACATTATCCCTGCTAATGTGCCAGGTGGAAAAGGTCTCAGGATTTGAACTGTCTGTGTTTGACTCAAATATTGTGCTTTATGTTCGAGTATGGAGGCTTTAGCACGCCCGTATGGAAGTTAAGCAGAGAGTGGAGAATGGGGTAAGGAGGTGGCCAGTCTCTTCTCCCAAGTAACAAGTGATAAGACAAGAGGTAACGGCCTCAAGCTGCACCAGGGGAGGTTTAGATTGGATATTAGGAACAATTCCTTCCCCGAAGGGTGCTCAGGCATTGGAAGAGGCTGCCCAGGGCAATGCTGGAGTCACCGTCCCTGAAAGTGTTCGGAAATGCATAGATGAGGCACTTAGTGACATGGTTCAGTGGTGGACTGGCACTGCTGGGGTAATGGTTGGCCTCAATGACTTCAGGGTCTTTTCCAACCTGGTTGTTTCTGTGATTCAGTGACTCAGTACCCACTCCCAAATGTAAGCAGCTTCCACGCAGCTCAAGCACTTGACCTAACAGTACAGTTGACTCAGCAGAGGCAAACCCTGGCACTGTGAAGGCAGGTAAAGCAGGCTGGGTTATGGGAGCACTGCCTGCTCCCTGCCCTGAGCTGCTGGGCTGTTACAGAAGGAGAAGTTATGATTTGGCAAGAAGATTTGGATAGGATAGCTTTGCTGCAACTTAAACATGAAACATTTGCTTTGCTGGAAGATGCCAGATCAGGCTTTAAAAGCCCTCAAAGGTCCCAATGGAGAAACTGTAAAAGAGAAAGAAATAAACCTGGTAGCTGTTGGATGCAATCAAGTGCAGCCAGTCATGCCCCAGCAGAACAGGGGGTGATGGTGGAGGTGAGAAGGGAAGCATTTTAGCACATGGCAGAGTTGAAAGGCTCACACAGATCTGCCAGGGCAGTGCAAGGGGGCTCTGCACACCCAAAACACACCAGAACAGCGAGGAGCTGCACTGGGAATGACACAGCACAGCAGTAACGTGCTGATTCAGCAGCACAGCCTCCTGCTCCTGCGGGTACGGAGCCACAGGAGCACGGTGCTGTGTGCTGGCAGCTTCGGTGCCCAGGCATCCCCTGGAGGAGCCCGCACTGGCACAGGCACGTTCCACGCTGGCACAGGCGCCTTCCACTCTGCAAACCGGTGCAGGCAACATTTAGCACAGAGAGCTGGTGAAACAAGGAGATAAAATAGGTTGGGAAAGAACAAACCAAGCCAAGAAAGAAAACTGAGTGTCCTGGGAACTGAGACAGCTTGGATGTGCTTACACAGCCCGTGATCCATGGGACAAGCCGCTCAGATACTTCCCTGAGCAGCTGGGCAGAGCCAGCCATCACCACATGCAATTAACTGCTTCATTACCATCTGAGCAAAACAAACCCATCAATCTCTGCTGCCTTTACCCAGAAAACAGGCTGACATCGAGACAAACATCATCCTCCAGACTGCAGCCGTGGCCAGCAACCCCAGCCTGGCTCTCTCCAGCACTCCTGGGAAGCAGACTTTAGGTGTCCTCCCCTCTTTCACACCCCAGCAGTGAGCCAGTGCTCAGCATCCCCATGAGCTGAGCCACCTGCAGTGTCAGTAAATACCTGCTGAGATGGAGCTTAGACCCAGTGGGGTGTGATGAAGATGAGAGCAGAATTCAGCCTTCAGAGGTGCACCTTGACAACCAGTGCCTGTGCTTGATGTGTCCAGCTGGTCTGGGAAGCTTTAACCAGACAAAGGTCAGAGACTGCTTTTAGGGTGAGAAAGCAGCCTGCCAAAGGGAAAGGGAACCTATGGCACATCAGTTGCTTTCAGAGGACCAGGAGAAGCTGTCATTTTCAAGCTGCAGCCCAGAGCCACTACAGGCCTCAACTTACATGGCACAACACCCTTCTTTTACAGCAGCTTGGACATTTCTCACAAGCTCTCTTCTTCCCACCAGACACATCTCCAGATAAGGGTCCAGGTGACAAGCGGAGAGCAAAAGCTCCCTTGGCATACAGGAGGAATAGGGAGGACTCTGAGATCCAAGGTTAAGATTCAAAGAGCCACTAAAAACATCAGACTCTGGAGACTTCAGCATCTAAGACCTTCAGTCTACTGAGAAGACGAAGTTCTGAGTACAGTGAAGAGAACTGCACTTACCTCTGTGATGAGGCACAAGTGATTTATTAAAGGGATTATTCCTGGTTGGTTGAGATAGCAGTATGGGATGATCCAGTCTTGTGTTTCCAAGTCTTTTAATAAACTCCTCTGTAGGATGGAGATAACATACCTACAGCGATGACTTCAGTAGGACCTGTGTGATGGCACGTTAGCCTGCTGGCACTGTGGTTATCAGGGGAAGCTAAAGGGCACTGTGCATTGTGCGGGGTTGAGGGGGGCATCACTATACAATATCCTATAGACTCCACTACAGCACAGTATTGCAATGCCTCTGTTGTGGGGATGCCCAAACAAATGCTCACAACAGTCCCCTCAGCCTGAACATCTCTGGAGGAAAGAGAATTGCCCATGGGCTGAGACAGGGGTTTGGCAGAAGTGGTGCAGGTCCAGCAATCTGCTCCCTTGGGCAGGGGAAGGGCCCAGCTCCCCACTAAAGTCGCATTGGGCTGAGGTGCTCTGCTGGGTGAGAATATGAATAAATCCCTTTGGTGTAGGATGTTTACTTGCCTCTTCTGCTGTACCTCATGTAACATCTGTGCAGGGCTGGCCATTGTGTTCCATGCCTGGTTCCTCAGGCAAAACAGCTCCCTGCTCTGTGACAGGGGAAACCGAAGCACAGAAATGATTTTGGAGTCTGATGCAGTGCCCCTGGAAGTGGCTGCAGAGGCTCTGCCTGAATTCCAAAACAACTGACCTGATTCACATGGGGAACAGGGACACGACTCACAGCTCCCCAAATCTCAGCTCACTGCCTTCATCGACCAGGGCATAGCTCCAAGGGCTGTGAAGGCAAACGAAGCAGAAGGATTACTTCTTCTTTAGCTGCAGGCTGGGCTTGGGAAAGCAGTGCTTTTACAGCTCCAGTCCTGCTCAGCTCCCCACGTGGCACACTGACAGTACCCACAGACCAGCTTGGTTGTTTGCAGGAGTGATGCTTTCAGTGTGACACCAGTATTGACAAGTGCTAAGGAAATCGCAGCCGGCTCACAAGGATGGAAGAACTGCTGTTGGCAAACTGGGAAGCAATTCCTTTAGCCGATTATGATTTGCACATAAGGTAATTTTTGTGGTCAGGGAATCTTCCTTCCCCTTTAGACACTGGGCTCATAAATGACAGCGTTACTTCCCTCTGCTTCCTTGTCCATAATCAGAATCTTAGAATGTTTTGGGCTGGAAAAGACCTTAAAGCTCATCCAGTTCCAACCCCCTGCCACAGGCAGGGACATCTTCCACTAAACCACATTGCTCAAAGCCCCATCCAACCTGGCCTTGAACACCTCCATCTTCCTTGTGTTTGATCTTGTTATAGATTCTAATGATCCTAAGAAGAGAGCTCACACAACTGTGAGTTCACTCTTTCAGCAGCTGACCATCCACACGAGAATTAGCGTCTTCTTCCTCGTGTGTTCAGGTTGGCTCAACTTTTAGCTGTTGGTTCCCATTAGACACTTGCCAGCCAGGTGGAGGAGCCCTGCTTATCAGATTAGTGCACCCAGCACAGGCATTTACAGGGCAGTTGTGCTGTGTGTGCAATTAGTCTTCTCTTATACACTCAATAGACTGCAACCCTGAGGATTTCCAATCCCTTAGTCATTCCCATGGCTTTCCCCTCACAGTGAAGTACTCCAGAAACGCTGTTTCTAGCAGCTCGCCAGCTCAACACCTTCCCCCGTTCAGCCACATCTTCCTTTTTGGCACGTGCTTAAACCAGTTTATAAATACCACAAATAAAGCGGCCCTGCAGAGGCTGTCAGAGCATCAGCGCTGAACCCCAGCAGCACACAGAGCAGCAAAGGAGATACGATTTGGCAAGAAGCAATTTCCTCTGGCAGCTAAAGCCGTGACAACATCTGAGCCTTGGGAGGGCACTGGAAAGCCTCCAGGAGCAGCAGAGAGGGTTTCATCACACGGTACTGGTGTGCTCCATGGCTCCTGGGCTGTTTGTGTGCAGAGGAAGATATTTGTAATGGCTTGGTTTAGAGTGAATGATTTTTCTGTCTAAAACGAAACTAATATGAATGATTGGTATTTATTTGCACTATGCAATTAGATCACATTATGAGAATTATTTGTTGCATGAATGGGAATTTGAGATTAAGAAATTAACACTGTTTTTTTCTTTTCATTTCTTACTGCAGCAAGCAAGGAGAAAAAGGATTAAAACTATGATCAACAAGCAGAAACCAGCAGCCTCTTTACATCCCCTGCTCCTGCCAGGGATGAGTGGATTTTCCTTGGAGCTGCTTGAAAATGCCCTTAATACAATAGGTAAGACAACATCACATTCCTCCTGGGATTTGATTTTAGCAAAACAATGGGGAAAACAATCCCCTTGAGCTGTGTCCCTTGGGATAGTGGCTCCTTGCTTCTCCCTTCAGCCTGGCCACGGTTCTGCTGCTGCTGCCCCACCAGCTCCCAAGTCACAGCTCAGGGCTGCATCCCCTGCAGGCTTGTACCTGAGTCCCGCTCTCTACTTGGGTGATTGCAGTAAGCACCACCAAGTCTCTGCCTAAGAAGCAACTACAGCCTTCCTACTTTACACCAGCTGATTTTTGGTATCTTTACTGCAGTAACTACTGTGCTCTTGTTCCAGTGTCAAAAGTTGTGTGGCGGCAGCGTCTGCATGTAAATCTGCATCCAAAACCTCAGCTCACCACGAAAGTTTTTGAGACTAACACTAGTCAGAAAACCAGCCGTGTTTCAAATGCTGTCTATGGGACAGAAATAGGGAAGAATTTTCCCTGAGAGTCTAACTCCAATATTGTTCCTTTAAAGAGAAAAAAGGGGAGAAAAGTAAGAAAAAGGCAGAAAGGAGCATGTGAGTAATGAACTGATGGAGAAAATCTCTTCAGTACAGACGGACAAGGTTTTCCTACTTTGTTCTCCAGACAAAGCTGATGTCCTGTCCTGAAACAAACTGAAACCTGTGGCAATTAAGAGCTATATTATCATCACTGAATGAATTTGTGGCAGCTTTATATTCTTTTCCAATACACCTGGACCAAATTAGTTGAATTTCCTTATTTGAAGAGAGCTTTTTTACGTGGGGAGTATAGCAATTTGCTTCATTAGTTTGTAAGATGAGGGAAGACCTATTTCTAGGCAAAGATGAGCTACAAACACTGCCTTAAACTTTCAGTATTTATTCCCTGCTAGAGATACCATTTCCCTCATTACATCCACATTACCATTTCCACTAGTGACAAGGAGTCCTTCTAGACAAAAGCAGACAGATCAAAGACTGACATCCAGGACTTTTGAATCACTTCAGGTTCCATCTCCCAGTATTTGAGAGTCAAGGGATCACAGGGTAGTTCCCTTCAGAAATATACTTGCAAAAGTGATTATTTTCTGTTTATATCAATTATTAATTTCCAGCTTTCTGCAGATAAGCCAAAGAAAGTGGAACGAATTTAAAAAACCAAGACCAAAATAACCCCATACCAGCAGGTTTTACTGCTGCACAATAAACACTGTGTGCTAATGGAGCATCAATCACAAATGGTCTTGGACAGAAAAAACAATTATCTGACAAATGCCTCAAAATGTGATCTCAGATGCCCCTCAAACACAAAAGGAAACATTATGGTATACATCCTTTGCTGATAAAGCCCAGACAGTCTCGCTGCTGTTCATGCTCTTGACATGCAACTTCTCAGGACTGAGGATCTATGTCTGCGACACCCCATGGTGGAGCCGCCATCCCAACCCCAAGGGATGGCTTTCTCCAAACAGTTTTAAAAGGCTAAGGCACTTGAGCATCATTTTCAGCCATCTTTTAAGACTGATGTTTTACAGGACATCAGAGAGAAGCCAGCACAAATGCTATTCAGGACTATTTCTTCTCAGCATCTTCCCCCAGTACTGACCAGCCCATTGGTACCACAGCCTAATTCCAGCTAAAAAGCTGAAAGCTGGCCACTGCTGAAATATTACCTAGAAAACACTTACCTCAGCACACTCTCTGCTGCTGTTTTATTTCTTCTTCATTATTAACTCAGTGAATAAAAGTCATGGTGCTAATAATGTCTTACTGCTCTGTGAACAGCTATGTAAAAGTGCAAAAATAGATTAAGTCTTTCTAGAGTAAGACATGAGTTAATACCTGGCATGGGGTTGTTTGCAGAAAATAAATCTCTGCAATATCTAAGGTACTTATAGCTAAATGCTGGCTGGTTCTGCCATTCCCAGGCACCATGGTCCCTCACATCATGGGCTGTGTCAGGCATCTCATGCTCATGAGAAAGAGCAAATGGCAGCATTGCACAGCAACTGGACACAAGCAACAGACCCTTTGCAGCTACCCATTTGCAGCTACCTGGACCATTGGAAGCAGCAGGCAGGAGGCCTGAAGGCTCCCCTCTTGGCTGCATCAACTTTGGATGCAGAAGAATTCTCTCTTCTGCAGACAAGCTCAGTTACAGACTTAACAGGCTGGTGGTTCTTTGCAGGGAGAAACTGAGAAGACAAATCAACTTCATACCTTTGAGTGAAACATGTGGGAAGATCATACTTTACACTTCAGAGCCTTCATGTTTAGTGAAAACAAGAAATGAAATGAGTTCATGAAAGACTAATTGCCCAGTTTGTTTTATGCATGAGCCCCAGCATTTCCAACACATGCAGTTACAGCTTGTTTTCAAAGAGACCAATTACTTCATTAAAACATCAACTTCACACTTGCAGATTTGCTATAACAAGTCTTATCCTCATCATCCTTTGGGCCTAAGATTTTGCCATTTTTTGGTTTAGGAGCAAAGAAAAGAGAGCCAAATAAACAAATCAGTCTTTGCAGTATCTGTAAGTTACTAACAGCTATTAAACCCCAGGATTTAGAATCCACCCTTTTTTCTCCATTAAGCAAAGGACTACTGCAGGACTTCTAACCCCTTGCTGCAAGACCCACGGCAGCTCAGGCAGCCAGGAAGGACCATTGTGGCAGGATGCTCTCGCAGGTACAAGGACACCAAAGGAGGGTTTGAAAGGAGCCTGTGCCTGGGAATTCAAAGGGCAAGATCAGAAAGCAATAGGGATGAAAGCTCCTTGAATTGGCTAATATTTCACTATCTGTAAGATACCCAAGGAGGCCACATAAGACATCTAATTTATGCAGAGCAGAAACTGAAAGCTGGGTAAGGGGGTGGGGGTAAAGGGTGAAAGAGAAGGGAAAATAGCTAAAGAACCCTCAGAAGGAAGTCCACAGAGATTTCTTCCAAACAATGTAATTAAAGCAGAATTCAGTAAAATTTTATCATCAGAAAAGAGTTCACGGTAAGCATCTGACTGTGCAGCATAAATCTTCCTGGCAAATAAAGATGTTTGAGTGATCACAACCCCTCTGATGAAGCAGAAAGCAGAACCCTGCATCCCTGCCAGTGCAGGCCTGGAGTGCTGCAGTCTTGGCACTGGGGGAGTGATGCTATCGGGGGTTGCCACGGAAACCAGAGGATGCAGACCCAGCAGCTCTGACTGCATGAACAACAGGAGTTCAGCTGGAGTCTGGTGGTTTCCCCTAGTGCCCAGGAGGATTGTGATGGGGCTGTACCTAAAGCTTTCCTACAGTCAGGTCTCCCACTTCCACAGCCCAACCTTTCATATCCCCCCACCATTCACAGGCACAACCACACACACACATACAAAGCCCTGTTTGTAACCTCTCGGGTTAGGCAACCCAAAGGTCATTTTCCTCACCCGTTGCTTCCTTCCAGGTTCCTCCTCACTGAGCTGCTATGTGACAGCTTTTAAGTATTTTTGAGTTTTCTGGACAGGGGTATAGTCTGAAAGCAGAGGGGATGTCTTTATGGGTGCTCCTTTCATTGCAGAAGGAGCCCATATATCCCGTCTGCCTTTACCGACCTGGAGAGAGCAGGAAACGCTGTGTGACTTGTACAGATCTAGAAAGGATCACTTCAGAGTTCACCGTGATTTTGTTTTTTCCTGAAAACAGCCTTGATTCAGAGAGGTCACGCAGGAGGCTCCAGTACCAGGTGAATCACTGCCACCTTTGGCAATGTTGGTCTTACCTTATTATCCCATATTACTCCTGTTGTCATATCCCGAACAGGACATCTGCTGTGGAAGACACTGTTGTAGTTTGGGGAAAAGAAAACCCCTCCTTCCCCAACTCTGAAGTGATATAAATTTAATTTAAAAAGTCCCTTTAGGATGAATTTCTACTGTTCATTTATTTATGCGCACCTTAAGGCAGCACTATTGCCCATAAACATTATGTATATTAATTCAAATGCAACTTTAAACATGCGTGCAGACTTCCCATAGAATTTTCCTGTTGCTGCAGCACCAAAGCTGAGACTCTAACAGAGCTGTAATGTGGTTTTTCTTCAGTGAAATGGCATCCCAAAGCCATGCATTAAGTCCTCTAGGAAGTAAAGTTAATTGTAAAACCTGCAACAGTTGTATCTCACACAAGGAGCAGAAGAACTCAGCACTGGGCATTTATGCTTCATACGAATAACTGTGCAGCTATTTTAACTGCAGATTTGTATTCCCCACAGGAAAGATTATGCAGATGTGACAGGGGCAGATCAAATATGCCTCACATGTGAAGCGGCCACTGACACAAGGTATTTTGGGAAGGGAGATTTTCAGCCAGTGGCAACAGATAGCATGAGGCAGTAAATAACAGGCTAGTGCTCCCGCTCTGATTTGCCACCCCTTCGCTATACGAGTGACTTCCATTTTCAAATTCAAACTCATTTCTTTCATATTACTTTGCAAAGTGAGAAGGACTCAAGGCCAGTTTGTTTGACAGGATGGCAGCTGTCACTCCGTGTAAACAGACCCCGAAATGAAAGAGCAATCCAGCACGTGGAAGTAGAAAGTCCTGACACTTTAATTATCTGAAGAGATTACAAGATGAAAGCCTTCCTTGAGGCAAACGTATATTAGTATTGATATAGTCGTTGTGCTTTTCAGTAAGAGAAATAGGAGTCTGTATTTACATAAGAAACTATAGTGTCTGAGATCTTTAAATATCATATTTATGGAAATGATTCTGAATTACAGCATTTACAAAATAAAAACAAGCTTGAATAAATATTTAGTCCATTAAATAAGATTTTCTTTTTTCACAGAAGCAACTTTTTGTGCATATTTATTTCACAATTGAAGTTTGTTGTATTTTTTATCCTATAAAAGAAGCATTAAATTTGTTGTTTATTTTTTTCTTTATTTTTCTCTAAAAATAAACCTGCAATAATCATTGCAATGTGAAGCCTGAGATTTAAGCCTGAATAAGTATCATTGCTTGCACCACATGACCCACCTCCCACCAATCACCCACCACCACACCTTTCCAAACTCTGGTGAATGCCGACACTCGAATTCAAGGAATCCATGGGAAGGATTTCAGGGAAATAATAATAAAATATAACTAAGGTGAGGATAACACATCATAGCTGACATTGTCCACAAACAGCATCATAAGGCTTGTGCATTCCACATAAACTAAGTGAAGCTGTTTTATCTGGTTCAAAACGACAGCAGTGCCAAACTGTTGTACCCTTATATGGCTCATTAACACTGAATAATAAACCACTTAACAAAGGGAATATCCCCAGAAAAATAAATTAACAAAGAAAAACCAACACTGGCCAGTTTTGCTTTATCATTTTGAATGACAGCCCCTCTCGAGCGTGATACTGCGAACAACGTCCTCAGCCTTTTTTGTATTTATCACTTTGAAACACAGTGTGTACCACTGCGAGTCAGGAAAGGGGATACAGCAAAGCACTCTTGATCTCATTTCCTCTGTAACCACAGCACACACTGTCTTGCTTTTCATGTGGCTAACTCAAAGCATGTCCAAACGCCTTTGAAACCTCAGTGCTCAGGGTGCTCTTACTGCAAATAGTTTGTGCAAGATCATAGCACGAATCCACGAGTCTTATTTCTTTCCCCTTCAAGTGGAGATGAAAACTAATCCCTGGTGTTTCAAATAAATACAAACGTCTTCTGAGTTGTTAGCATGAGTGAAGTAACAGTATGCAATATTTTACACAGTTACTCTGCCAAATGTGGACAAGAAGTACCCTTCTCCGGCTGACTATTCTGTAAGACCTTTTGAATATATCACTGCGTATTTGCCTTTCAAGAACCAGTTAAAAAAACCCCTCAATACAAGAGAAATAATTTGTCACATCTACTGAATTCTGCTGCTAAACTTTCAAAAATACGTATTTGAATATTTGGTAACCTGAATATTTGGTAACTGAAGTTTGTTAAGTTTTAAATACTGATATAGAAACCAAAGCTCTCTGTCAGGCTTTTATTCATGGGATTTAGTATAAATTATGCAGATTACAAATACTTCCAAAACTCCAAAATATGGAACTGGAAGTTGTAAAACTGAACTTTAGAAGACGACTTGGAGTTATTGCTCTGCTCAGTGCATGAAAGGCAACAGAAATATACTGCTTCAGGACCTTCAGTGCTTCCTATGTGATTCACAGAAGATTTTGCCTTTGTCAATATAGAATATGGACTTGAAATTGTTTTCCTTTAATCCTAGCATAGGTAGCAAAAATCTAGTAATGGGAAACTTAAACCGCAGCAGGAGGGAGAGCGCTGACATCCACAGCCATGCTGGTATTCTGGTGAGCACAGAAGTGTCCGAGCTTTGAGACTGATTTGCTGGGATGGCCTGGTTAACTGGCTACTCTGTTCCTAGCGCGTAAGATAAGCAGCAATGCTTGTTTGATTCTTGAAGCCCTATTTCCTTCCACACAGTGCATTTGTTCTGCATATGGCATCGTAACATTAATGTTATAAATTCATGGAAGACTGTACTTTAGCCTTAGAGCTACAGTCGCTTCATACTTCCCTTTAGCAGCTTAGTAAAATGCAATAAAAACTGTCTGTACAAAATTTATAATAATGGATGTCAAAGCCTACATGCCCTCATGGGATCCCTCTTTCAAGTTAATTCTTGGCTTAGGTCAAATATATCAGTCCGTGTAAGACTCCATGACACACCAGTGGTTTAATACGTCAGATACCAGCTTTGTCACTATAGAAAGGAGTGACATGGAACACGTAACAGTGAGTGCAAACACGGACAGGCTTCATCTGACCGTAACGAGGTAATGGAGCAGAGTGGGAGGAACAGCGGGAACAGAAGATCTGAAAAACAAAAGGGAGATTTCACTTTAGTTCCTTGTAAGGGCTGGATGGGTCAAAATGGATTTCAAGAATGGGAAGAGAAGATGCTGCTGGGCTTTTGTGTACTGGCAACACCACCCTCCTCAGCACAGCAGATGAAATCCCTCTGCAGGCAATTCATAGCCCAATAACCAAGTAATCTGAGTGTGCTGAGCCTCTCTGACACAGGTACCCAAGCACTGCCATTAGCCAAGGCAGGCCTGTCTGGCTCTGCAGGTCACAGAGGAAGGCAGCTTCACCAGAGATGAAAAGAAGCATCTCTCTCCCTTGGTTTTAAAGGAAGACTAGGAGAGTATTTGTGATGTGTGTATGATCTCCAGAGTTCCTGCTCCTCCAAGCCCACTCCAAAGTTAACAAAAACAGCTCCTCCACCCTCTTCATTTTTAAGCTGTGCAGGAGCCAGCAAGGGAAACAGGACTGCAGATCTCTGGCTTCCTGAGGCACATGACTGCTTTTTAATTCCTCACTCCCTCTTCCTCCCCCACAAACTCACAAAGCAGCAGCTCTACACACCACAGTCAGCCTGCAAAGGCTTAGGAAGAAAGCAAAGGGACACACCATCCCTGCAGCTGAGCTGTGTACCACCCCTCGCAGTGGAGGCTGCTGCGGCTCATGAAAGCTTACAGCAGTAGCTCAGAGTGCCTTTGGATTTGGGGTGTTTGTTCCAGGGTCTCAACAGGGAGTTCTGATTTTTAGCAGACAAGTGCTTATTGCTGTATAAAAGTCAAAACCTCCTCCCCACTTTCTAAACATAACCTGAGCAGTTGACAGTCAAGACATGAAACCACTTGTGACTGGAGAACCCTATGGAAGTGCACACATGTTGCTGTGCAGCTGAGTTTTGTTTTACGCATGAATTTGCTGTTCTCTTCGGCAGACCTTCTCACTTGTTTGACTGAGTCATTACCTTGCCACAGCTCCGACAGTGGTGCTTCCTGCGAATGACTGTGAAAGGAGCCTTACACGCAGTGCAGTAGCTGCAGACTTCATCTGGAACCCAGTCAGGAGGATCTGTCAAAAACACAGCAGCAAAAGGGAACATAAATCAAAAGGGAATAAAACCAAACATGCAATTATCAAATCCTCAAGAGACTAAGGAGAATAAAATCTAACAGCAGCTGCTTTCATTTCAACTTCTCAAGGTGCTTTGTGAACAGCTGGGCAAGATCAGGATACCCAGGAGGGCTCAACTCCCCCTTTTCTGCCAGGCTCTCACCTTTGGGCCAAGCACAGCAAGCACTGAAACAGAACACAGCAGCTTTGCAGTCAAAATGAAATATATTCTATTCAAATGAAAGTGGCAGGGAAAAGGAGATAAGGCAAAATGAAGTATGAAGACAAGAAACTATTAAAGCAGAGCTGGATCACAGGTGTTTTTGTCAATGCACCCAATGCATCAAAACAAGCTTAGAGCTGAGATCATTCCCAGCCTCTTCAGCCCTCCCTACAGAAAGACTGACTGCTTTTCTGCAATTATGCAAGCAACTCTACAGATAATGAACTCGAAGCCTGATTACTGTCTCCTAAACTATTAGGACTCTTACTGGAAGTCACCAGTAACTATAGCAAAACCACAAAATCAAGTGTACGAGACTTAGCAGAGAAAGAATTCGACCATTATCCCAAACAGCATGTTTCAGTTGTTTATTTCTCCTGTGAGCTCTCTAAGCACTCATTAAAGCCAAGCAGGGAAATGATTTGGTTTTGGCAAAGCAGAAGGTATTAGACTTGCTTCTGTTGAGATGCTTCTGCTAGCGACAGGCTGACATGACCTCAGAGAGTCTAAAATTACAAGCGTAGAAATGACGTAGCCGATTGCTTAACGAAGTTGTTAAAAATCTAATGAAGGGCAAAGCAAGTTTTATCCAGAAGGAATCCAAGGACACAGCAAACACAACTGCTGGATGTTATTTACTCAAGTTCCCTATATGCATCTTCTCTCTGAGTGTTATTTACAGTATGCAACCCATGCAATTGCTGATTTATAAACCTGACAAGCAAAATCCCTGCCTCAGGGAGCATATTATCAAGCAACAAAATATATGGTGCAGTTAATGCAGAGGTCAACAGGGCTACAGCTACAGGCAGAGAGAAGATAATTAAATGAAAAATCCACTACATTGTTAAACATAGCCACGACCAGTTTTCATGTGTTTGTCATATTGCAATGTTTGTCAAATTAAGAGTAAAAAGGAGCTAGCATTCAATGCAGAAAATGTTCAAAAAGCAGATTAATAAAAACAAAGAGAACTTTGAATCTTGACTCAGCTTTTATAGGCTCCTCTGAACTATTTTGGAAACTGAAGTAGTTCAAAGAAGCAGTCTTTCACTTTATAAACAAACTGGTCTGATAAAGATCACAACTGTAGAAACAGCAACCAAAACCAAAGTCTGTGTGCAAAGAGATAACCGATGCGATGAAAAAAACCCCAGAGATTGCACAGAGGAGCTTTTACCTCATCCCTGGGAGCAGTTTATGAGAAAAGGTTCTGTGGGGACACAAGGCTACAAATTCCTACTTCAAACGCAGGTTCCCTTCAGCAGCAGGGAGCAGCAGGACTGCCACATTAAGTCAAAGCATAAAGAGCAAAGAAACCAAGATGTTTTCCTTTCCAAGCCTCACCCTTCTCTGTAAACTCACTAGCTAGTCCCATAGTAAGTGAAACTTATTCCTAATACTAGTTTAGGACGTTGATTTTAAAAGCTTTCCTGATTCACAGGAATCTGATCTGAAACCATGGCAAATCTGATGGCCTTGAAGCATCTCCATGTTCTCCATTCAGGAAGCTCCTTGGGTTATCACATATAATCTAAACACAATAACTGAGCCAATAATGATATTCCTGTTTAAAACTTGCTGTTAGACTACTTAGCTATGATTATGTTTTCAGGGATTTAACTATCCCATTGATACTCACTAATTTTAAAGACAGCAAAAATCAGAAAGTTACTCAAACTCTATGCTATCAGGTCTCCCTTCCAGATGAATGCAGAGCTGATGGAAGCAGGGTTGGTAAGATGCTTACTTTGCTACTGGTGCTTTATCAGCTGCATTATCATGTGGGCTACCATGTTCACCTTTACCTAGTTCCTGATTTTAGTACTCACAGAAAAGACACAAAACACAGGCCCTGCAACACGCCAATATGAACTACAACTTCTGCAGCAGCCAGTACCTTAATCGCTCCTTCTCTTAGATCCTGATTAGTCCAGGCACACCATAAGCTAAAGCAACTCCATCACAAAGACTCTGGAGCTCAGCAGAAAACATCTTTCTACTCAGGTATTTACCATTTGGGCTTTGTTTTTATTTCTCTTATTGCCCTTGAAGGGCTACATTGAAAAAATTATTTGCTCAATTGACCTTGCATGGATTTATCCCCAGTGCTAAATAAAAACTGCACCCCCGTGAGAAATAGCAAATCTATTTTGATAAATAACAACCTTATAAACTCATAATAATCCTATAGAACACAGTTATAGTTCATGCTGACAGAATTACTTGACTGGCAGACGAATTAATCAGCAAACTGTACTTACAATTGCATTTAAAAAAAAATCACAACTTAGTGGTACTCAGTGTATAAAACCAGTATAACCCTCTCTACAGAATGTTCTCCCACATTACAGGGACTCTTTCCACCTCCACATTGGTGTCACATTGGCTGATTCACTAAATGAATACATCAGTGGAGTGAGCTAAAGGGCACATGTTGCCCCAGACAGTGAGTCAATAACATAAGGCCCTTTGACAGGGCTACACAACCAGCCCTGTACCCTGCTGGTTCTGGGGTTTAGTGCCCTCCTAGCATTCCAGTTGCTGTCACCAAGATCTGCTGCACTGCAGCACACCCCCAAATAGTAACACTTAGTTATATAACAGCTTTTAACATTCAAAACGCTGTACAAACGTTAATTGCTTTGCTCCTCATCACCCAGCTATAGTCACTAAGCGTGTCGGGAGAAATCAGGAGAGAAATGTCTTGCCCAAAAATCATACAGCAGTGCAGCCTTGAAATAACATTCAAAATAAGAAACTTTGGGCCATTAGCCCTATGCCTTTGCTTCCAGTCATGACTGAAAACATCCTTGCATTGAATACAAACACAGAGGCTTCAATTTGAGAGTATGCACTTGGAAATTAAATGCGATCCTGGCTGGAGCCAGCAAGCTCATATTGGCAAGAAGGATGAAGCCCTGAATGACTCGGTCTCTCTGAGCCAGCGTGAGCCCCAGTGGCAACAGAATCCCACCCTTTGGTCCCCTTCATAGGCCTCATCTTGCTCAACCTTGGGAGCAGCCCTTCTGACTTAACATATATTAATGATTGAGTCATCAGGCTTTTTATAGAACAGGTTTTTGAAATACTCTCTGAAGAGCAGTCTCATGAGGGGATAAAGCTTCAATACAAGGAGCAGAGTGAGTTACAGATTAAACCCTTAGCATGAGCCTGAAGACATGCTGGAAGCAAGGCAGCAGCATTGCACCCATAGGCTTTTTATGTTATAGTCCTCCTCTGGGCTACGCTGCTCCATTAGCTCTGCATGCAGCAGCAAATGGAAACATCCAGTCTCTACAGCACTATCTGCCTGTGCTTCAGGGATCTGTACAAGGAATAGAGGGAAAACCCTGTTTGTGGGCTAACTGGCCCACTGCTTTATCATGCAATGCGAGTTAAGAGAAGTCAGCTGGGAAAAGGATGAAGACCATTACACAAACATCAAAGAGGAGGAGGGAGGGAAGGGATTAACGAGACAGAAAGACTGTAGAAGTAAATTTTATGAAGAAACATTAAAAGCATGTACAGGAAAAAAAAGTCAGAGAAAGGAAAAGAAACAAGTATTTAAATGAATAAGAGACAAGTTTAGTGAAAGGAAAAGGCACAAGATAAAATTAAATAGGGCAAAGACTAAAAAACACGTTTTAAAAGGAGAAACAACTACTTAATACTCTTAACTATTAAAAAAGTCTGGCATTATGATCTCTCATAAAGCATGGAATTTTATGGTCTTTTTTATTACTTTTACGGTATAGTTTTTACAATTCACCTTTACATGTCTATGCAACCTCATTAGCTGAAAAAGTTCTCTTAAAAAAGTTAAAAATCTCACATAAATCCATGATGCTGGAGCCTTAAAACACCCATAATCATCATTAAAAAAACCATGAGACACTGTAAACTGTTCAAAAGCACATGTGAATTAATGTGGTTTAGGTATGTGCAACAGACCTATTGCTGTTTCATCTAATCCTACAAAAAACAAGGAGAACATCTCAGTGTTCCAGAACAAGAGGAAGGGAGCCTGGACCCAGGTCCATCAATAGTGTTGACTGAAACAACATTAGAGCAGAAAGCTTAAGTTCATTCAGTGGTGCTGAGAAATGAGAAACTCAGGTGAGGAGGAAACAATCTCCACAGTTGTTGGAGCTTGCAGAAAGTTTAATGTAGCAAATCTAGACTCTGGTACAAAACAAATCCGGAAACATGCACACCATGGATAGCTGATGAAGAGCAGCTATGAAACCCTAAGCTTGCGCATTGTCACCAGACAACTGACAGAAAAGACCCTTTCTGCATCTTTTGTTTTGATCAACTATTCCTAATGCAGATAGTTCCTCCTGCATTGATGTGCTTTAGATTTTTAGTGCACTTCAATCATAATCCTGATTATGTTTTTACCAAACTAACCTAAAGAGGGCTGTTCAGCAGCCTGTGGAACTTAACACTGCTACAGCCATCAAAGCACATTACCCTCATAGCTGCAAAAAAGGTCAGATGGGCTTGCTGGAGCTCTTTAGTTTTAAGTATAGAAAGTAGAGAGCTCAGGTGATGTGACTTTACCTCTCACTTCAACTGCTACAGTAAGATGAACCTTTTTGTCCCTTATCACATGATTTTCCACATGTCATTCTGGTTAATCTCTGACTTTCATATAAGATTTCTAGGAGGCAATTGTAGCAAAGTAATCTACCCCTGCTCAGTAGATTCACTGTTGAGTACAGCTGGCTTGAAGTTTTTCAATAAAAATAAATTTTCTGCTTCAAAAATATTGTTTGATAAAAATTTCAAGGGTGAGGAAGAAAACAGGCACAGACTTAATAGCTTCAAGTATAGCTTTTACCAGACAGCTTTCTTAGCATGGAGCTTCTGTGCAAATCTAGGAAGGTTTCACCAAAGTATGGAGCTCTGCAGACTTGAGCTCAAGTATCTGCTCTGTCTGATTCAATACAACCTTGAATGGCAATGTCCTATGTCAGTTCTGTACAAACACATGATGAGCAGCTCATTCTTTGGCCAAAATAATTATTGATGTAAAATGGAACAACTGAGATAGAAAACACTGATTTCCACTGGGATATGGTTCAAATCTTTACTTCAGATCATAGGGACTGGAGACTTGGATCTTCCATACAAACATTACTGGGGTTCTTTCCCTGTAAGAGCTACAAACCAATATAAACTAGATGCAAGTTGATAAGGTAGACTTACATCCTATACACCAGAAGAACAGTCAATATATGTATTTTCAGGACAGACTAATTCAAACCTGATCAAAATCCCAGTTATGTCATTGTGGAACTGAATAAACCTGTGCTTTACAGTACAGTACCCTGAGAAAGTCCTTGAAAAGTAAGTCAGACCAAATTAATGCAACACAACCTTAAACATGATCAAAATTTGGTAAGTTTACATGCACGATTCAATATGTCCAGTTGATTGTAAAACATTGCCTCAGTATGGAAAACTGGATGCTAGATTCTTCTCTTGCACAGAGTGAGCAGAGCTGTTGAATAAGGAAAGAGTAAAAACTTATGTGGATAGAATAAGTTTGGCCATTGAACTGTACAACAGTTTAACTTCTTTCATTGAGGAGGTGCTGCTGGTCATCATTATAAATAATAGATTAGCCACTGGCATATAGAGGAGGAAAAAAACCCTGAAGTATTCAGCTAGAGTTGACAGCTAATTCTAGAGTCATCGTGATTAGATTTTGCACATACAGTAGCATGGGTGGGTTTTTTTGACCCTGTGGCTTCTTACTGCAACAAGAGCTTGAGCCTTGTGAATATAAATTACTGAATTATGCTTGAGCTGATGACTGGAGAGCAGAGAGGACTTGTGGCTAGACTAAAGTGGGTGGGCTGGAATATTATGAGATGGAAAGGGATCAAGGAGAAAGAGCATGCTGTTGTGCAGCAAACAGATCCTAACACCATTTGGCACAAACAGATATTTGTACTGGCAGCCACAGAAAATCCATTAAGGCTGGAGTTACAACTAGGTGGTAGCAAGCAAGGCAGTTCTGTACAGATGCTAGAGGGATAAGGAGTCAAGATGAATGTATGGTTGCAGAGAGAGCCAAGATGCTATAGCAAGTATTTTCATAGAGCACCAACAGCTTCGTAATGCTTTCTGGTTTTCTTTGAGAAAATCTTCTGATGCTTATTCTTAGACAAGAAGTGCAAATCACTTTCTTAGCCCATCTGTAAGACATTGACCATTAAAAACATTCAGCTTCCCTCAATCGCAACAGATGAATCTTCCCAAGTAACAAATTACCCTAAAACCCATGTATGGACAAACCCCCAACTTGCCAAATTTCACTATTAAAAATCATCAAGCTCACAAAGATTAACATAATGTTCCCAAATATGGTGAGCAGGGACTTACGCTTTATCACATTTACAAATTGGTAAAGAAACGAATACATAAAACCCCTTAACAAGAGCAAACAAAAAAAAGCTACTCTGTGTGTATGTATCTGTGCATATATACAGGAACCTGTTGGCAAATACAAAGCAAGTTTTGTGCTGGGGTTAGAGACATGATACCAGGCACATACATGGCAGAAGTACAAATAAATATGCTTCCTCAAAAAAGTCCTAGAGCACTAGGACAGCACAGATGAACACATACATCACAGGCTCATCTGTATTCTCAAAAATGCTTTTGTTTTGGAATGCCAGTTTATCTGTAGTTTATTGTATTTCAGCCTTCAGAAGGTCACAAAATTTAACTCTTACTCCCTTGCCCATGTCAGCTGTCTCATAGTAAACATTCATATTGGTTTTACAACCCAGACCGGCTGGTGGGTTTTATGTACAATATGAATGAGAAATCTGACAAAACCAAGTGATTCATCTTCATAATCTGAGTAGAGGCTAGAACCTTCAGTATAATCTTAAAACTATTCATTTTTTTTTCAGGTTGCTGGGCTTGCCTTTTTTAATTACTGTTTATTGTATGCAGTCTATAAACATTCAGCACTTTTGGTAAGAGATATTTATTTGATAATTGGAAAATGCTTTCCTGGCAGGCTGCCTGTTGGACTTGCTCAGTTTGATACACACTCCTGTTCTACCACAATCATAGAATAGTTAGGGTTGGAAAGGACCTTGAGATCATCCAGTTCCAACCCCCCTGCCATGGGCAGGGACACCTCACACTAAACCATGCCACCCAAGGCCTCATCCAACCTGGCCTTGAACACCGCCAAGGATGGAGCATTCACAACCTCCCTGGGCGACCCATTCCAGTACCACAATGGCAGAACGGAGGAGCTACTGATGTGCTCATTTGCTTTAAATTGGTTTTACTTACAGTTGAAATCACTGAGTGACGTGAAGTCTAGAAATGATGTACCAAAAATGATATAATTAATTTTGGTGCAACACTCAGACTTTGAGATGACTCCTTTTATGGTGATAACTGCGTACTCCCATACTGGCCTGTGCCCAGATTTAGTCTGAAGGACAAAGCTGTCAGGCTTGCTGCAAGAAATAGGGCACAATGCTCATGCAGCAAAGGTTGCCTTAACCACCAGACATCTTCCACCTGCATCCAAACATCACCCAATATCATGGGCTTTTGCTTCCAGTCACCAGCAAAAATGAGGTAAGTGGGGAGGTGATATAACAGTGAAAAGACACATGGCTGCTGAGCTTAAAACACTGCTGTAAGTTTAAGCCTCATACTGGCTGCCTTAGGGACAGCAAAGCCATGTATACCATTAGCTTTCACTGCATACCTCAGCAGGAAAAATCTGTACAGTGCTGCCAGCAATGACAACTTCTGACCTGAAGGGACAGGGGCCTGGAACATATGGAGCATGAGTGGACAGACTGGGTGTTTCTACAGATTCCACAAATTCAAACTGACCCACTTCAGACACCCCTTTTTGTAGAACTCCTATGGTTTGTTTTGGTTTGGAGGGTGGAGCTCATCTCCATGGTCCCTAGCACCCTCTGCGATACAGAAAATTCCTGCCATCACCAAATTTTAAGGCCAAATAAGAGTCTTACTAGTGTAGTAAGACTACACTAGTCAGTTTACCTGATCAGAGGAGCTGTACTGATTTGTCCAAGGAGGTAGTTAGAGCATAACTACTTACACACAAGCCAAGTAAGACTCCTAGTGAAAGTCTGCAAGGAGATTGATTCAGACTTCCCAGTGATCAGGCACGGATATCAAAACCAGAGGACCTGCAAGAGCGCTGGCTAAATGGCTTTGTTTAGAGGCTGTGTTACAGCATGGGAAAACATTGTGCCAAGGCAGCCAAGCTTGTTCCGGCATCCATGTCTACTTATTCAAAAGGGACTTGGTTATGCCACAAGGCTCTGCTTTCCATCACGCAGGCATACATGAAACACCTGCAGGCAGGGGGCTGGTTTTGCTCTAGTTACCTGCATATGCTATTAATACTGCAGGCTGGGTTTCACCATTCACTTACCATAGCTGATACACACTGTCTGTGCACTGCAGGGATCCTTGTAACTCTAAAGACTGCCCTTTACCACACTCCTGTGTGGCCATAACACCATCTAAGCACCCAGACTGTTGTACTCTATTTCAACAGACAACATCCTAAGCCATAGGCTACGCTCCTCCAAACATAAAGCCTTCCCCATGCCAGTAGCAGATGCCATGAAGAGCTGAATAAGATGTCAGGGAAGTGAAGACTGCCTTGACAAAACGTATGTCCGCTGTGAGAAAGTTATTCAGCATCCTGCAGTTCAGAACACTTTGCTTTCAAGTTCTGCAAGTCAAATTCACTGACAGCATCAGGTATTGATCCAAAACAAAAGAATATGAACTGAAATGGTAGAGAATTAATAATCTCTTGTGTTCTTTTCCAATACAGCCTATACACGGTAAGGATTTTGCTTAGAGATTTGTTCTTTACTGTACCTTCTGTGACATTCTGAATTATGGCACAATGGAAAAATCAATTAAAATGACTACTGAATAGCTATTTATCTGCCACCAAATCATCTTCCTCCAGAAGAGAGGATATTTCTACACTGCATTATACATGAATTAGCCCTGCCATTCAAAACAGATTAGAGATCCTTTAGCCTGCAGCTTCAGAAAAAGGGTGAGCAAGCAAACCATGGGGTTTATATAAGCACAAAATAATTTATGTAGCATTACTCTAAAACTTAATCTTGAAGAGCTTCCCCTGCCCCATGATTTCTGAGCTTTATTACAAATGACACGAACCAGCATTTCTGTGGGTCACCCTCCCATCCCCTGCTTACCACTCAGTTCTCAGTTATCCTGCATTCAAAACCTCTCACTGGAAGAACAATAGTGTTTGTGGACAAATAGACAACAGTAGATCAAAGTTTTAAAGCACAGGGAAATTACTGCACACTTGAATTTCTGGGAAGCTCAGATACAGTTTCACAGTTGATGGTTTTCTTGTATTTCTCACTTGACCACAGAGATACCACAGCTCTGATAATTGGACTCCTGGTGTGCTGAAACCACCACTCAGCCCTGAAGATCCAAGCTGATTGCTTTTTTGTTTGCTCCATCTCATACATCTACTTCCTTTTTTCTTATTCTTTGGCTGCAAGTGCTCCAATACATTTTAATCCCATTTTTTTATACATTTACCATACCAGGGCTATAGTCCATAACTGACTCCTAAGCACTCCTGCCACAGCTCAGATTAAAAGCCAGAGAAACAAAACCTTTGAGCTCTCAGAATTGCTTGAATCTGGATCAAAACTTTGAGACTTACATGTGCACTTCACTTTTAACATGTATTCAGTGAGACTGGAGTAACCTCAACTAACTTACCTAAACTAACTTTTCATTGAAGTAGTATGGTGAAGAATATGAAAACAGTAACCAAAATATTTTGATCAAACACAAAGTGAAGGAAATATGAGAGGCACTTCTACCACGGGGAAAAAAAATTCCACATACAGCAAATGATACAAAGATCTCTTTAGATTTGGCTGAGAGGACCTTTCTTAAGGCTTTGCATCTTACACAGACCTCAAACTTGTCAGATGTAATACCATACACTGTATTAAAGCCTTTTCTATACAGAACTTTCCTCTGATACAAAGGAATTCATAGTGGATATGACAGTTTGTAGATCAGTTTCATGAGGCTGTTTGAAAAAACCCGAAACAAACATGCTTGAGTTTATCATTTGACTTTGCCTCTAAACCATACTATGACAACATTTTATAGTCACTTTCCAGAGCCAAACATTGAAAGAGATTTCATTTTAATGATTTTTTAATATATATATATATACACACACATCACTTGCCTCATTTCATTTCTCAGAATAAAAGAGAGTACCTTCAAAATCCCCATCTCTGGCTTTTGCTGCAAGTTCTGAGGATGAAATACTTTCTTGACATAAAGCACAATCTTCCAATGCGGCACTCCTTAAACCCTGATTAACTGTAAAACAAACCAAGAAGTACTTGAATTCTTATTTTTCCAATTTGCACTCAAAGCATTCATGTTAGGACATCTGGATTAGATTACAGTAGCACCTATATGCACCTTCTTAGACTTCTCACTTCTTTTCTTTTTACACTGACAGAGAGTGATATAAAAGTCTCCGTTACTTTTCTCTCAAATGACAACAGAAATGAAAGGTGCTGTTATTACAGGACACACAGTCCTCTTAATCCTAGCAGTTTAGCTGCATCCTGTACTTTATTTCCCAATTCTTAACTTGGATTCCTTATAAAGAATAGATTATGAAAACCAACTAGAGATTCCCTACATGAATCACACACATACATACCCCAAAGAGAAACTTCATCCCCAGATGAATGACAAGAGTCCCTGACTTTTATTTATGCTGTCATTTTGTTTATGCTTACTTTTGGCAACACCTTTAATTTTAATGTAATAGTTCATCCATTAGAAATTATTCCAAGCAAGTACTATTGACTAACATATATTTCCTAGTGATAATTTTTTACAGCTCCAGGTTTTTTATTACTCTCATTTGAATGTTCAGGAGCTCTTTGATGCTCTCTTTAACAATTCTATCTAACCCTATTTTTTCCTGCCAATAGAAAACTCCAGTCTCTTTTCACATCATGGCATCCTGCTACCATAAAAATGTGGAAGTTTCAACCACAAATAATAGAGTATTGTCATTCATATTGTGCATTATCCGACTGCACAGTTGGGTTGGATCAGAGGTTTGTCTGATAACTTTAACCAAAAATTCACTATAGAAAACAACTGTTTATATGTCTTCACCTTTCTTTTGCTTTTCCTTGTCTTCTGTTTCAGGTTTGGTCGCCATAACTTCAAACAAGGTCTTTAAGATACTTCTCAGATCACTAGCATAGTTTGTCTGCAGCTGGTCAGCAACACCTTAGGATTTTGAGAAAACAGATAAACCATTACTGGACTATTACACCAGCCTTAAAAAAAGTATTTAAATTTGCCTGCTGCTATCAGTAATGGCCTTCTATTTATTTTTGAGGGGATAATTTACTCATGTGATGAAGAAAAATTAAACATTTAAACTAATTTTTCCCAATGGCAAAGTTATATTCTGGCATTCGTGCTAATTACAATTTGATACATATCTTCCTTGTATTTTGCTAGGAAACCTGATTCTTTTTGCATCAAAATACAACTGTTACATCAAGTTTCTTCCCTTGAACACATAGGGCATCACCAAGAAAAAGAAAGCACTTCAAAGTCAAACCTGTTGCACACCCTAACTCTTCATCACTACAGGTTTAAGATGTCTGCATCTCGATTCTGCAAGTTCCCATCAGGCAACAGGTCCTTCTAGACCAATCTGCAGGTAAGGCCCTAAAACGTTTTCCTGCAAGGTAATGCATCTCTAGTGCATTCTATCATAACTTTACGTGCAGCAAAAAAAAGAAAGATTAATAGTTGTCATATTCAGAACAAAAGGCAACTCTCATACCTGAGATACAGACAAAAAGGCGGTGAATAAGATCATTACTGCCATGAAATCTGGATCTGATCTTTTCTCGTGTGGCAATTTTAGCAGCCTGCAAAGCGAGCTGGATTTCTTCCTGATCGATGTCATCAGATGAACAAGAACTTGTCATTAAACTGCTGTCAGAGGAAAAAAAAAAAAGTGAAGTACTGTAAATCTTGGCGTAGTTGCTCAGGATGTTCAGCAAATCCTAAGGGGTTTATGACTCAGGGAAGGCTCTATAGCAAACTGGAACTAATTGCTGTAAATTCTTGTTGAAGTTAATCAACATGCAACTGATCACCATCAGGTTTGATTTTCACTCTGTGGCATAGCTGCAAAAAAACTTTCAAGCAGAAAATCACTTGTCTGTATTTTATTGCATTTTTCTGAGCTATCACAAAGTGCTGCACCATTCTTCATGTTAACTTCCAAAAGCTCAGCCCTGAGACCATAACTCCACCAAAAGCCTGAAAGGGCAGAAATGACCTAAAAATGCGAAGGGCAGTTCTGAAGTCAGCTTCGAAATTTATTAGTGTGGAAGCTAATTCAAAAAAAAAAAGATTCCTGAATTACGTTACCTTGAAAGAGTGAGAATAGAATCTATATATAGCCTTACATAAAGAAAAATGGGAAGAACAGTGATAAAATACAATAGACACAGTAGAGAGGTAGATTAGTCTCCTTATATACCTAACTGTAGGAAATACTGAAATGTCAAACTATTGTAGAAGAGTTGCTCATCTGCTCCAAAGAGATGAAAATGCGTCGCCAAATGTCTCCTACAGATTTAAACTTTCTTTTAAAAACCAAATGCACAGTTACCAGCAATTTCCACCCCTTGTTCCTCCTCCTCATTTATGGAGAGGAAGCCTGAAAGAACCCGAGACCCCAGGGAAGCTTTGGTAGGAATCCAGTTGTTTCAAATATCAGGAATTACCTAAACCATTTGTAAATCAAGATTATTTTTATTTATTTGTTTAATTATTTTCAGTTAACTTTGGAAAAAGTAGCACTTTGCTGATGGAAAGACCCTTAAGTGGGAGTAAAGCACAGGATGTAATTACACTGAAGCCCTAAGGATTCACTGCGTTGACCAAAGGAGATGTGCCTTTTTACTACAGTCAGAAACTGAGGCACACTAAACTATTTTCCCCATATACTGGAAAAAATGAATCTTGCTAATAATTACAAAAAAAAGAATTACTTATAATTGCAGTTTGGCTGGCCAAAACTCCAGGCTCCAGTTTACTACGCAGACAGCTACTATGTTAAAAATAAGTTACTGACTGCATAAATAGCGTGCATAATGAAGGAAGTAGTTTCTAACACATTCCAAGTTCAATCTGCTCTCATTAGGTGCCAAAACAGCCAGTACCTTGCAGATCCCATCTCTACGGCAGAGTACATGAACAGTTACTGAAGGATAAAACACACAGGTAACATCTGTACTTATTTATGGGATACAGTTTTGGAATTCAATGTGTAGTCTATGCAGATAATCCTTTAAAACGTAAAAATGAAATTATCAGACCATACAATCTTAAAAGCACTAGTAAAACCAGAACTGACAAGAAATAAATACTGGAGATTAGTTATTGATAGAAATATCAATGGAAGATGTGCAGCATAAGTACATTAACTGGCTTCCAGTTCTTTCAGGGACACAGTAAAGAGCAGGTCTGCAAGCAGCTCATTTTGTTAATGTTATCTATTGCTAATAACAAAAGCAAAATCTTGTAAAAAGATACTAGTTCTGTTTACAGTTCCTTCAGCACCATGACTGATGAGGTTTATTAAAGGTACTGAGAACCAAGTGAGAATTCTCTCTTTCAAATTTTCCTTTGCTTTTCCATAGGGGATATATAATATATAAAATAGTAAGCCTGTCCATATACAAAGGTCTGTGTTCAATACAATGAAAAGGTCATGTAAGAACATGGCTTATGAAGGAGTAAACTGGAAGGTACTAAGAGCCAGGAAGCAATTGCTGATTTGTGATGGTATGTAGTTAGATGATTGCCTATTCACCCAAACGCTCACATATACAAATAAAAAAGTTTGCTCTCAACACAGCCAAATAAGGCTTACCTTTTTTTCCCCTTGTATTTAAAATAATTGATCCTACAATGATATATACATTTGCACTACAAACTGCTTTCCAAAGCAAGCATGGACCTCACAGCAGAGACAAATGCAGTCTGTGTCTGTAATTCTACATCCCCAACAGAATGGTCTATTTGAAACTCCCAACAAGCAAAAACCTTAGTGCAGGGGAAAGCTGGGGCACTGATTCAAAGATGACTCTTCCCTCCAAATCACCGTTGAAAAAATATTTCAAAGTAAGGTGTTAAGCGGGCAGAGAGGTGTGAAGAGTGCTTCTTAAGTATTTAAACTACTTAGTCCTTTTCCGTTCTGCAGAACAGGAGAAAGGCTCATTCCACAGCTCTAAGCTCTGACCAGTTTTAATAATAGTGGCTGCTCTTCCAAGCCTCCTCCAACTGGAAGGAATGCAGTTTTACTTACTTCCTACTGCCTTCAAAGAACGTTATTTCTATCTATTTCTGTTCCAGACTTGTCTGCATTAGATTTTGTGGTGTGTCATTAGGACTGGTCATGTCACACAACACAACCGAATGGAACTTTTTGACTTAAAAATCCCTAGTATAGAGCACATACGCATTGCTTCAGCACTGTAGGATGGAAGGTCAGCAAGTAGGCACACTCACATTTACAACATTTCATATGCACAGTCATAAGTAATGTCCATATACAAAAGATTCAAAAATGAGGATATTTTGTATTCAGGATTGCTTATGCCACTGCAAAGAGAAAAGTGAACACTCCAGAATGATTTAAAACTGAACCTAAGAACCACTACAGAGTTGGAATCAAGTACTCTGCCTTTACCAAGACCACCAAGTCACATTTAGACAAAAATTACTCTCAAAGAATGACTAATGACCATCTGTTCTTTACTTTAAAATACATCTTTTATGTTAAAGAATGTAGCCAGAAAATTATTGTAGAGGCAATCAGAAGCACTGTAAGAACAGAAACTTTGCAATTGTTTCAAGTAAGCAGCAAAAGAGACAGCTTTTCTTACACCAGGGCATCCCAAACAGCAGTGACTGCATCTATACAAATATTAAATATTCTTCTGATTTGAAATTGATATCATAGAAAATAAACCTCAGTTTTGATCTACAAAGTTCATCTTACCTTTTCTCCAAGTTACTCTTTCAAGCAAGTTATTTTTTTAGTTCTATAAGGAATACCTTTCCTCTTTTGCTTATCTAACATGCATAATTTGGTTCAAAATTCTCAGCTGATATGAGACATATAGGAAGCACTTCATTAATGTCAGATTACACTCATATCTGGTATGTTTCACTACCTGTATTGGCAGAATCAAGTATCGCTGCAGAATACAAACAGCCTTAGTAACTAACTAGAGATAAGTCCTCATTCTCTGAACTTCGGCATTACCCAAGGAATTAGGTTAAGAGGAGATAACACCAAAACAAGCATAAACATTGTCAAATGTTTATCACATAAAAAATGCTCATCATGTATTTTTCTAAACATTGCAAAGTTAACACATCTGAAGGTGAATATCAAGAAACAAGTTACGTCAAAGTTTGATTCCAACAGTAAACCTGAAGGAACAGATACCCTTTGGCAGTTACAATGAATTAGCTTTTTACCTAACTCAGCCAGCATCTATCTAGCAATTTTAAAATTATTCTCTATTTTTCATATTAGAAGAATAGCAAGACTCTTTCAACACTTTAAAGATGTAGCTCTAGATCCTTGCCTGGCTTGACTGTGAAATTTAGTCCAATATGTACAGGCAAACAAAAGCCAATAGAGTAAATGTACACAATACCATCTTTCACTTGTGAAACCAATTTGCTTTACAGCTTTTAAGTTCCAAAGGATAGTTGTGATCCAGGTTAAACAGTAGTATCCATACCAATGGAAAACAGGACTGTGGAACAAGAAGGTTATTACTGACATTTTCAGAAGTGGCCAGGCACATTAGGTAAGAATGTGTGGCTTGGTGCTGTATCCGTTGGTCATTGACACTCATGCAAAACCAATAAAAGCAGCAAAGTCAAAAACCAAACAACCAAGGTCAATTGATTCAAAGTTGGTCTAAATGTAAATATTTTACACTTGTACTCAAAAATACTCAATAGCAGTAGAAATCTGTGACCACTCAAATATTTCTTTCCAAAATTGTCTAGAAGCATTTGGTTCATTAAACCTGAAATTTGCTCTGAACAGAATGCAGAATGCATGAAATACTCAAAGAATTTCTCATTACTCACAAATAAATCCTCAGAGTATCGTAAGCATGCACTAAATATAAAGCACTGGCAGATAAAAAGAATTTAAAAGCTCACTGTATTGAACGAATACAAAGAAATAATGTTTCCAAAAGAGTAATAAAAAAACTTTTCAAAAGTGGTTTGGTTTCGTTCCTTTGCCTTTAGAAATCTTGGCTCAAAATCAACAGATAGTCACTACTTGCAAAAGAAAAAATCCCAACATACCTATTCCACTGTATATGATGCAATTTTGTCACCAAATTTAAAAGGAAAGTAAGACCACTCTATAAGTCTTTGCAACTAATTATCAGGTATAGATTTTAGAAGTGGTACTTTTAAACTGAGAGAGCTCAAGTTCCAGCAAGACAAAATCATCCCAACCAAGTCTAAGAGCCAACACTTAGAAGATGTATGAATGATACCACAAATATTTACTAGGAAAGTGTTAACACATAATTCAGTGACTATCCTTACACCATTTGTTATACAAGTACCTGTGACATCAGTGATTGCTATTTACTTGCTCTGGAAATCTCCAAACTACACAAGCGTATGCATAAGTAAGACACAACTATTTGCAACGAAACAGTTAACACCTTCCTGCTGTAGTGTGGATTCAAAGCTTCACTTCATAGTGAATTGAAACCCCATGTATTGAAAATGGTACTATTCTGATGCAGAGGTTTACCCATTTTGCAAAACTAGAAGGATACATTTCGAGACAAAGCTGCTGTTCAGGAAAATTTCGTACATGCTATACGGTATCTGGTGAGAGCCCTTGTACGGTAGGGAAATGTGAAAACTTTGCAAAAGGTTTTCTATGGTTTCACACCTTCCCTTACATGGAACACCACTGCAATTATAAACCTGCTGAAAGTTCTTACAAAGGGAGAGTTGTCCAAGGCCTAAATATCAACTGTAGCTCATTAAAAAGTTGATGAGAGACTGCCCACAAATTATAAACCAGTGCAGTTCCTTGGACTTCAGTGACATCAGTTCATTTGCACTAGTTGGCCTTAATGTATTTCTCAGGACCATTACTTAAAATGTCGCACATTTTGAACAACAAAGATAAAGATAAATACATGCATAACTATATCACATACATGAACTTCCCTCTATATGTGTGTATTTGGAATATTCTAGTTCTTACAGTATTTCTCAAAAAACATAATCATGAACTCCCTTGGCTTCCATCTCTGTTCAAAAAGAATTTAGCACAATGGTCAACTTATGCTCAGTGTACAATAACATTTTTTATTCAATCTATGGTATTTCAGCTTTTCTCCCCCATTTGGATTTTTTTCATACTTTAAAGTAAGTAACAAATAAAGCAAACCCAAAGCTTTTTCAAGCAAATCTACGTTATTGTCTGCCCAGAATTTCTAAAGCTACTTCAGTAACTGATACATTCAACCCACTGTTAATCATGCAGGCTGTAACTGGAAATCCCAGTGCTAACCTGTCAACCTGTCTTTCCTAGGCTATTAGTCTTATAGTTCACAAGGCTGTAGTCAATTCTGTGTTCCAATTTGCAAAAAAGAACAAAACTACTTCAAAGGCTATGTAAAGGATCAGATGCAATAGCCAGGGAAAGACAAAGACTGCATACATGAGCAATGGCAAGAGGAAAATTATAGGGGGGTTGGGTAAGAGAAGTATAACTCCATGTCAATAAGAAAGAAAAAAAGCCGAACAACAAACTACTTCTCATCCTGCTTTTTGCAGTACCTCTGGTGTTTCTTTTTGGATACTCTAACAAGAAACACAATGAAGAGCAGGTTAACCCCCTTTGGTTACTAACATGTACTAGTTCTGATATGGCTGGGAGGAAAACTATGAGAATAATGGCTTCTTACAATTATTTCAAGTGAAGGGGGTGGCTACACACTCAATTTTAGAGCAATTTAAACCAAATCCAGAACATGTCTTATTATATGGGTAATAGCACACAGTTATTTAGCTAAGGGCTGTATTTGAAGGAATGACCCCAGAAGCTACATTTAAAGCAGACTAAAAAGAAAGCTTTAATTTAGAACTTTATTTCTTGTCTTTCTAATGCTAATATTTTATTAAGTCAAGGGGGTTTTAAAATGCAATCCTTTAGATATTTTCTCCCTATTTTAAAAGAAAAGGCTAAAGAGGGAGAAAAAAACCCAACCATCAACCAACCCTGAAAGCATTCCCAAGGCTTCAGAACTTTGTCTCGAGAAACCAATAATACAACTACATGCAAATCCCTCTACCAGGAACAATCTACCTAGGCACCACCAGAAGAAGTGGCCTTAACTGGACTACAGTATTAGTAGTGCCCAGCTGGATACATGCTAGAACATGACCTAGAAACCCTCATCTGCTGTCAACCTTTTGAATTCCTCAGTAGGGGGAGTTATTTTTCATACACCACATGGATTTGCAGAAGACCCCTTCTTTTGTGCCATTGGAGGTGGGCAATCTGAGGTTGGCTGATTAACATAAGGAATTTGACTAGGAAGACTAGCCATGTGTCCTAAATGGCACCTTCAATCAGAAGAAAGTCCTGAGCATTGAAAACTACTGAATTTGAAATCAGTGGCAACAACTTCTGTTCCACACCCTGGCAGCTTCTGCAGCTGTCCACTCTATTGGAAGACATCATCTTGAATCCTTCCTCAGCTCTTCAAACCTCAAACTGCAGAGCATAGCACTGTACTTTGCACACTGGACTTCTCAAAAAAACAGAATTTCTAAAGCTACTTCAATAACTGATATATTCACCCCACTGTTATTCGTGTAGGCTGTAAATCCCAGTGCTAACCTGTCAACCTGTCTTTCCTAAGCTATTAGTCTTATAGTTCACAAGGCTGTAGTCAATTCTGTGTTCCAATTCGCAAAAAAGAACAAACAGCTACTCCAAAGGCTATGTAAAGGATCAGACGCAATAGCTGGGGAAAGACAAAGACTGCATACATGAGCAACGGCAAGAGGAAAATTACAGGGTTTGGGTAAAAGAAGTACAAAGATGCTGTTAAAGCAGCATCTTGGCAAAGAAATCCGCCATAAGAAACTCTACATAGAAAACTGGCCTATTCGAACTCATTACCACTCTGGCCTGGGTTTTCAGAAGAATGCAAAGATGCTGTACTTCAGATAGGAATTAAAATAAACAACATTGCCAGTGCAGGATTTATCAACTTTAACAGTGCTCTCTCCCAAACAGATTTGCAATCACAGGTAGAACTTCTACAAGAGTGCTTATGAACAAATAACAAAAACATTGGTAATCAACAGGGCTCCTTTCAAACCATCAAATTTAAATGTCAGATACTTGCAAGCTACTACATTTATTGTTTCTTTCAAAATCTAAACCAAAAAGAGATAAAACGTGCAAGATAAAGTTACTGTAAAATTCAAGACAAAATAGAACAGAAAATATGTTAGAATATTTCTCAGGTTCTACTAAGATTTTCTCAATTCCACCGTGACATTTTTTCCCCTAATGCTTCCCTGTAATCAAACATTCATTTAAAGTTCTCAAATGTTCATTCCCACTGCAAAAGGGCAAATAATAAGATTAAAGCACAGAAATATTTGAACTTCAAAAAGTTACCTTCAAAAACTTCAAAAGTTACCTCTGAGCTGGAAAAACTGAAAGTGAAAAATTGAAAGAGTATAGCACTTATGAAGGAAGGGTATGTAATATCAGCCTTACTATCTGATACAGATAAAGAAATGCATCAGTCCCAGCTTTTACACCTTATTCGGAACTTGACACAGGAACAGACCTGGATACCTGATGCTGGATACAAATACTTCCAAGGGCAAAGAGTGATTTCATAGATCTCTTCAGCAATGTCCTCTGCGATATGCAAGCAAATATTCTGTATGGCATAGTAAAAAGCGAATTAATTGTGCATCCGATTCCAGAAGATGCTCTTGAGTTACAACCCCTGTGTGTGCCAGAAATGGAGATGGAGAAGCAGCAGTGAAAAATGTTTTCCAGCAAAAGGAACTCAGAGGCATGGGGAAACCTATTAGCACAATGTTCACATATCGGATCCATCAGTTCCCTCACAAAGTAATACAGAACAACCAACTGAAGCATTAAAGCATCCTAGGGTCTAGGAGGATCCCACAGGAATTTGGTATCCAGCCGTGGGAGTCAAAGCTGAGAAAAGCTAATTAAAGTATTAGGTGGGGCCTTAAAATTTTAATTAGAAAATAAAGCTTTCTCTATTTTTCACCTTCAATTGCTGCTTCAATGTATGAGGAAATCCTCTCTTTTTCCTCCAATATAATTGTGATTTTACAATACATACTCATTTTAGGCATTGACAAAAGCTCTGCAAAAAGCGCAGTTAGTATAGTGATTTTAGTTAATTATACATAATCTCAAAACTCCCAAACATGCTATTCTAAGGGCTTTTTTGGCAAAAAAAGAAATCTGTAAAATAAAATCTAATTTCTGAAAGCCAGTAATTTTTGTTCTATTAGTACCACAGGGAACCCTAAGCGACATTCAGCAACAGATTTTTACACATCATTGAAATGAACACGATTATAAATGTGGCCAAATTACTAAAAATGAAAATTACAAGTGAGCTATGTAGAAGCAAGAACACGAACCCATTATGATCACTTTGTGTCAGTCTCCAGCCAGATGATATGCAAATTTGTGGATGTATACTACTGTTACTAGAACAGACTTATTACCTCTGCCACTGATGCTCGTCAGCTTAAAATGCTGCCCTATCTCACTTGCTTTACACAACTGAATTTTCACCTTCCCGCTGTAGGAAGCACTTGTTAACAAGTAGTTCACACAAACTGCCTGCGTTATTCCTTGAGAAAATAAAATCTGCATCAATTACTTGTTACAGAAGACAAAGATAGGCATATAATACAGCAAAAAGTACCTTGTAGAACTTCCTAAAAGGGAACACTCTAGCTCAGAAAATGCTGCACCATTTGGAGATTTGACTTTCTTTTTTTGTCTTACAGGAGAAGGAAAAAGATAAGCATGAAACACATCAAGAAGAGTCCTGGCGATGAAAAACCAGACATCTGCTTCAGTCACATATGTCTCGCTAACTAAAGTCATAAGCAAAAGCTGACAGACCTCATCAACACTGACTTTTTTGTTTTGCTCGTACTGCTCAGCTGGTTGCTGGGGCAAGGGGTTTAGCAGCAAAGCAAGAAGATTGTACATAGCAGCCTGTTTATGACTGTTAATAGTGCCCTCACATTGCTTGAGTGACAGCACTGTACGAATCAGCAGAGTCGGTGCCTAAAACATACACAGACAGTCTGCAGTTCAAAATCATTAGGCAGGAATGGCATCTATAATGGAAGTCATTCTGATATGCTCAAGGTATAAACCTCTTTTCCCCCAACTATTCTCACTGAGCTTACAGTACTTGTAAAGCCATTACCACCAGCCTTCTGGTTGTGAGCAGTCTTTCTATAAAGAAGATCTCTACAGAAAAGAAGGGAAAGAAAATCGACAGGAATGCACTGATCAAAACAAAAATGACAGTACCAAACACTAATGCAGAATAAATCTGTCATTTTGCATAGCTTAAACAACTATAATCTGACTGGGTTAACTGCAAAACAGCAGATCTGGAGACACAGCTGATTAGGTAGACTGTGACACAGCAATTAAAATACATTGTTATTGCATTTGTTGGCCTCCACACTATTCTCTACAAGATCCCCAGAGTAGCTGTAACCTCTTTATTACAACTTGTGGACATGTAATTTGTGCTTTAGCTTTGATCTTGGGACCATGAGATGAAAGAACTGTATTCTAGTATAATTCACAGTCCTGGCAAATGAACAAGTTATTTTTCCTTCTTGCATCCCCTGTGAGGCACTGAGTTCTACTGATGGAAAAGCACAATATAAAATCTGTGTTTTGTAAAAAACTGTCCACCCACAAGCACTTTGCCTGGTCTGTGAGATGGGCAGGAAACCGGCTCACAGGTCACACTCTGAAGACTGATGATCAGTGTTTTTTTACTCAGGCTGGCAGCCTGTCACAAGTCAGGGATCCCCAGGATCATCAGCTGGATCCACCACACTGCTCAAAACCATCATAAATGATCTGGATGACGGGATTTAGACCACCATCACCAAGTTTAGTAATGACACCACACAGGGTGATGAGGTAGACGCATCAGAAAGAAAAGCCATATTACAGATTGACCTGGACAGGCTGGCAGAGTGAGCTAACAAGAACAGTATGGTTTAACAGAGACAAGTGCTAGGTCCTGGAGCTGGAATGACAACCAAAGACCTGGGATAAGCTGAAACCTGTGTGGATGGGGACCAGCCTTGCTGAAAGGGGCCTGTGAGTCCTGATAGACAACAAGCTGAGCAGGAGTGAGAGTGCCACTGCAGCCATGAAGGCAAACTGGATCCTGGGCTGCATCTGCAGCAGTAAGAGACAATCATCCCACTCTACCAAGCACTTGCAGGCTACACCTGGAGCACTACTGTGTTCAGTTCTGGTCTCCAGAACTCAAGACAGACACAGACTGGACAGGGTCCAAAGGAGGCACCTAACCCTTCAAGAAGAGACTGAAAGAGTTAGGCTTGCTTCCCCTTGGAGAAGAACCTCATCAGTGTTCTATTATGTAAAGAGTGGCTACCAGGAGGACAGAGGTTCTCTTGTTACAAGAAGAGGACAAGTTGCAGTGGAAAAGGTTTCATTTTAACATAAAAAAAGGAATACTTTAAACTAAGAACAACTGATCACTAGAACAACCTTCCCAGGTATGTGGTAGAGACCCCATCACTGGTGGTCCTCAAAGTACGAGTGGACAAGATGCTAGAAAAATCTCATCTAGGCTCCCTTTCCCAGGACAGATTGGACCAGATGATCTTCTGAGGTCCCTTCCAACCTGAGCTACTCTATGATTCTATGAACTGACTGGCAAGGTAGCTTCAGTCTCCTGCAAAACACACTGTATTTCTGAAGCAGGTATTAAAAATTTAATCTTATCTATATACTAAGATATTCTTCCCTGCCTTTTTTCACATGTGTGTTAACAGGGATGTACTGAAAATATGTAACAAAATAATCTATATCCTTCAACTACATCCAGCAAGCCAAAGATCTTGGGCTCTGCCCACATGTACACAAATACAGATATCCTAACACGAATAGCCAGATAAATTTCTCACTCTTATTACTGGCAGAGTCTTGCTGTTTTGAGTCACAATACACTGCACATACCTCTTTTTACAGACTGTAAATAACAGGCTAAAATTTCACCACCAATTTTTGTAAATGCCTAAAACTGTAGAAAAAGATATCATAAACCACCAATATTTAAGCCACAATGACATATCTAAGAAAAGTGTACCCACCGACCAGGGAAGGCATCTATTATACCATAAGGTTAGTTTTAAAAGTGTTTATATTAAAGTTGTCATTTATTGGTTCATTATAACCTTACAATGAAGAAGTAGGCTTTTCCACATACTCTAGGCAGGCAAACTCTTGAACACAGATTCAACAGTATTTCTTCCTCCTTGTACTCTTATACCAAGAATTCCAACAAGGCTGACTGTACTGCTTCCAACACTCAACAGGGTAAGATTCCAGCAGCCTATATTACTAGCTGCCTACTTACAATTCAGTGAGTTCTATCAAAAATGGTTCTAAAAATTATATTTATGAAAAGAAACCATTAAAAAAGAAAATCTGGATGGATTGTTTCCTGAGACTAATCTAAACAACGGACCAACTGCCACTTCCCTGCTGTTATAAACATCTCATTTTCACTGCAGTCAGCAGCATTATTGCAGTCACACTGATGTAACATAAGACTCCTGCATCCTATTGCAAGTCTGCATAAAAACAGCTTCTCTGAAACCTTCTGAAATACATGGAATCCATTTATCCTTGGCTGAGAAAGCTGACTACTGATCTGGGCATCTCAAGTGTGGATACTGCTTAATGAACATTGTGTAGAAAATCATCTTCTGAACTGGGCTGAACTTCTTGATCATCAGACCTTTGAGACTAGAAGACGGAACCTTCTGCACAGATCAGGTACCAATGAAATAATCAACCTTTCCTTCGCAGAACTATTTGAGAAGTCCTCTGTACCTTGTTTTTCCCCCCAGTTTGTGCTCTAAAAAACCCTGAAAATTATAAAATGTGTTTCAAATTACTGCACAAGCACAGTCAGTAATCGAAGTATGCAACCAAGGTTCTCGTTTAACACTGAAAAATCTTTGGCCCAGACACATTTCAACAAATTACATGCTTAAGCAAGGCTTCTTTGGTTCTCCATCGACTAAACAGGGAACCTTCAGCAACAAAACTCCTAATTTAGGTGTATCGGTTTGGTGCCTAAAATCAGGTGGGATGATTATAGCTCTAAAAATTACACAGCACTGGTTGGTGATGGAGAACGTCTAAGGTAGTAAATCACAGGCTGATGTGAAGCAGCCTCCTTTAATAGGTTCCAAACGGTTCCTACTGTCCTAATAGCTTTTTCCTCGCAGTTAAAACCAAAATGGCAAACCACGACTCATGGGTTGAATGGTGCTCTGGGATCCAAGAGGGCAAATTTTCTCCCTGGTTCTGCATTAGGAAAACAGTAAGTGAGTATATATATACTGAATTCCATATATACAATACCTTATTGTTTTAAATCCATTCTGTCTATGATATTTAATACACTGGTAGTTCATTCAACACACTTTGCTACTTTGGCTATTCTGTTTTGCTACCAGACCCCACCTGTTTGAAGACACTTGGGTATTTCCAAAACATGCTGCAATCTGACAACACCACTGTCAGCCTCAGTATTGATTATTTAACAGCAGAAAGAAATTACTTATGACTCACAGGAGGTTGAAAGGCCACATAAATGAATTTCAGGAATTTTATGTTTAGCTAATTATTTTTCAGATACAATTGAAAATGTTACATTTAAATTTCTAATTGGCTTTAAGCGAGAACAGCAAGAAATAAGTACATTAAAATGGCATATTTCAGATAAAAAATAATAAACCTCCACTATTTAGGTATTATTTTGGATATGCACATGACATCAGGGAGAACTTAGTTATGTCAGAAAAAAGCGCTTTACAGAGATTTTCTTTGCAAGGAACATGCCTGTTGTAGTAACCAAATGGACGGAACTCTAAAGTAGCTATTTAATAGCCAAATAAAACTCTTTCAGTAATACAAGATAAGAAAACAGGGGAGCCACTTAAAAATAACATATTCCAAAATATAATACAAATAGATGCACTGAATATTGTATTTCTATGCACATACATCTAGGAACATACTACTGTGAAGCAGTCAGACTTCTGAGTTTTTTCTTCTTTAAGTTATTAAAAGGAATTTAAGCTTTTTTTAAACAAAGTATTTTGTAAAGGGAAATTCATCAATATAGTTAAGTGGGCACTTGGCTTTTTTTTAAATTGGACTATGAAGTACAATAGCTAGACCTCTAATAATATCAATCAGATACAGAAAAATACGCAACAGACAAGCAATCTTGCATGATACCCAGGGATGACACAACTGCAATAATAACAAACAAAGGTAGTACATGAAGGCCTTGAAAAGAGGTGCATGCCTAATGAAGACTTATTCTCACTGCTCCAGTTATTCCTGAGGAATAACTGAGGTTACTTCTATTGTCTGTTCAAATAGCCCCATGTGAAAGTCTTTAATATACGTAGTATTAGAAGAGGGCAACTTTTGCATGCAGGTGAATTAGGTTTTGTTTGAATAACAGTCAAAAGGAAATATTTCAAAATTAAAACCATGAAACAGTTGTAGTTGCACCTTTTTGTCCTGAAAAATGTGAAACAAAAAAATCAAACCTGAAGACGGGCACATCCTCCCCAAAATATGTATTATTATATGTACTATTGCCTCTACCACGATTAGAAAAAACATTTTACTCCTCTTTCCAGCCCTAAAGCTAGATGACATTTGGAATTCCTGAAGTTCAAATGATGTGCTGGGTAGCTATAAACAGGTGAAAAAGGGAGGACAAGCAGCAGTGGAAGAAAATGTACCTAGACTGAAACAGTGGTATTTCAATCTGCCTGTACCAGAGTCAAAATGTTATTGCATACAATGCAATAATCACAGACATGTATGTTATGCAAACACTATAAAACCCAAATAATTTGTAATTTTGCTTTATTGTGTATTTTTGACCTAAACATTATTCTTCTACTATTCTCATCAAGGGCTCTGAACAAAACTAAAGTTAAAACTCTCATGCAGTTTTGGAAGATGTGAACATAAACTAATATTCTTACCAGTTTTGGCCAGCATCACTGTGGAAGTTAAATGATAGTGAACTGTAAACTCCCCTCACTTTAACAGGCAAAACAAAACAGTTAAAACATGTTTGCTAGAAAGCCGGGACCTAGTTAAGACAAATATTTGGTACTTTTCAAGCTGAAACCTGAAGCCTCTCTTAAGAAATGCTATACAGAGAAATAAATGGGAGATCATGGACACTGATAATTCATCGCTGTAAGCATTAAAACTTTTCTGTAAGTAGTTGCCTCTCAATTGGCACAGCACTGAAGAAAACTGCTGGGGAAAAAAAAGGCAAAAAGCACCTGCTGTTCAAAAGGAAGAATTCTCAGAAGTGTTGCTGTCACTTCATTGTTAGTTCAATGTAAGTTTTTAACCAAGCATAACCCAATACCATTCGTCAAATCTGACTGCAAGTGATGTTATTACCTCAGAGCGTATATGCTGGAGAGACTACATGTAGTGACAGAAACACTCTCATAGTCACTGCTGGAGATGGAGCTGAGGGGGGAATCACGTAAGCCATCCTGAGAACTGAAAAAACACATGGAAACAAAATGAACTGCTGAAGCCAACAAAGGTAAAAACAGAGCATGGTGATAACTCATGGCTTGCACGGCTCATACAGAAATAAGAGTAAACCTGTAGTTGTATTTTTACTCTTCAGAAAATGATACAAACCTATTCTGCCTTCTTCCCAAAAGGACAGACAATCTGGCAAAGTCAGCGGGGACACATCTTGTAAAAATTTTCACTTTAAATCATGTCATACAGTTAAAATATTCAGGAAAGAACCGAAGATCTTACATTTTCACGGGGTACTGCATGCTCATGCTGGTAAGTGTGGTTTAACATTAGAGAAGACTTAACAAAATGGAAAGTTCATAAAGTTGCCGTGTGTTTCTGGCCAAGACACCTTAAACATTAAGCTTCAAGAACATCTGAAATATTGTGACAAGTCTGATTTACATTTTATTTCAATGGGAAGGAAAACACCTGAGAAAGCAGAAAGCTGATTCTTCACTGAAGCAGATGAAGATAATACCCTAACCCTCTATTTGCTCAGTCCCTATAACTGCCATCTATGTAGCTCAGATTTGGGCTTTAAACTAACATATGATCAGGAAAAGCAGTCCCATGGCAAACCGCTGACAATTCATTAGAGGAAATCCACTAGCTGCTAAGTAACAGGATATGAATAATTTACATGAACGGTACACAACTTGTCTCTGCCATCCCTGGGCTAATGAAAAGCCTTTAAATTACACACTATTTCAGATCTTACATCATATTATCAACATAAACTGGGATTAGAAGATAAGAAGTAGCTTCATAAGCACTGCAGAACTGTATTGAAAAGACCAATTTTTTGTTTCAGTAACAATTTACTGTTCAGCTATTGGAAATTCCACAAGCTGAAAAAACTTAAATTATACTAGATAAGAAAATATGTGATCTTGAGCAGAGGTATCAAAGCTGTATTGGCTCTAGGCAGTGTGGAAGAATCATTTGAGCCTGCTGAACTCAAATGTTCAGTCAACAGAAATCTTTGGACAATGCAGAGAAATCTAAGAAATATCTTCAGTTAAAAGGGAGGCAGTTATATAGGTCACGATTGTTTTACCTTACTTCACAATTACTAGCGGATCTTTTGATGCTCTTTTGATTTGTAGGCGTATGAGTGGTTCATATTCAAACCAGCTATGTTCAAAATTCTTCTACTAAATTTACTACTGTAGCTATTTTTTGCAGCTAGGAGTCTGGAAGAATGCTGAAGGGATATTCTTCAAAGCAGTGTGCAGAAGGTATGTGCTCTAATCCCACTAAGAAATAATAGGATTTGTTTGCATACCTCCCACTAATTACTTGAGAAACACACCCCTTCATGTTCCTCATTTCTGATTGCCGATTTGAAAATAAATCCCAAGTGTGCTGTGCTTTAGTTGAAAGCAGAACCGTCAGAACTGGAAAATAATTTTATCAGACTTGAACAAAAATCTATTTAACTTTCATTCGTTTTATGTAATGTCCCTTGCTAATTCTGCTCATTATGGAGAGATCTATGCATTTAAACAAAGGCTTACTCTTTTATAGCTCATCACCTTTACTCATCTAATCTTACAATATGGTCATGCTACTAGAATGTACTTTTACTGTCTGTTTTATGGCAGCCAAATGATATTAAAAAATCCATTAGCATGTGATTTCACAGCATGATTGAGCAGGTGTGATGGTGTGCTTCCCCTCCTCCCCTTTTCTGCTTAAGCATTAGCCACCAGCAGCCGTTGCGATGGCTGCACCCAGATTAAGTTGGACTCTGGGTAGACAGACAACACAGTAGCAAAGAATCATACACCTTGCTCAGTGGCTAAGGACTAGCTGAGCATGTGCCAACCAAAATACGGCTGCTCTGCAAATACGAGTCTGAGTCTACCATCTTACTCCATAAATACTGGCCAGCCCACGGCCTATTGAGCTCCCCTGCATAGCAGTGGGCTGCAAACCAGGATCTCCCCTTGAGTAGGGATGCCTCTCAAGGTTACTTCTCAGGGTTCAGAGATTTGGTAAGTGAATTAGGAATAAGTGTGTTAAAACACTGAAATCATAGCTAACTGACATAAACGATTGATTGTGCATATATAATCCTTAGATAAATTGTTGATCAAGCCACACCTAGACTCCTGTCTTTGAAGAAATTTAGAATACAAGGAGGCCCTTTTCTGAACCCCATGACTCAATGGGAGGGTCTCCCTCACAGTTCTGACCTTGTCCTCTATGCAGTAAATACTCAAGTGTACCTTGCCATTAAACCTTGTTAAACCACTCTTGCAGTTACCATTGAGCTTTAACTGTTTTAAAATTCATTGTTGCTTCTCCCTTGAGGGTGAAGCGCAGCATTCTTTAAATGACAGCAGGAGAAGCTGTCTTGCAAAGATGAAATATGTTGTTCAGAATAAAGTAATCTTTGAACAGCAGAACCAGGAAACAAGAACAACTAGCAAACTCAGCATCTTCTCTTATTCTCATATCCCCACCATTTCCAGATTCTTGCAGTGTTACAGTCCTGCCAGCTGATTTGGGCAGCGACACTTGTTCTGACAGATGTCAGGTTTGCTGTCCTTCAGTGCTTTCTGTGAAGCTCTGTCTGATGTATTTGAAATTGAGTCAAAATATCTCAGTTACCAATAAGACAAGAAAAATAATTAGGAAACTATTTATAACTCACCATTTTCTTAGGCTCTGGTTTTATAGATGTTTTGTTTTAAAGAGTTTGATGCCTTCAGCTCATGCATAATGTAAAGGAACTACAAGAACACAAAATTCTCATACATTTTTGGGGAGTTAAACACTCTAAGTAAAAACAAAAACCAAACAAACCACCACCCTAATTACCATCTCTCTATTAAGAGCAGATATTATTTATTGTCAGCATTGTCCCAAGTCAGTCAGTCTCTCCTGAGCTAACTTTGTGGAGTGGACAGTCCAACACAAGAGGTGAAACAATAAAGGCGGCACAAAGCACTGGACCTTGACAGCAAGTAAACCTGATGAGTAATCTCTGAACATTATGGCACACAAGCAGTTTACATTATCAACGATTTAAATGCTATCTTTATTTTCATCTTCACAGATGTTCTCTGACCAACTTATCTCATCTCACACCCCTTCTCCACAAATCTTTTTCCCCTCATTTGAATTCTGTCTGACCTCTAACCAGCCACTAGCTGTATAACTTCTCATCAGCTCCACTATCCCATCTTTTTTTTTAAGCCTTCTCTTAACACTGTTTGCCATTCTGAAGTACTTCATAAGCGCCTTCATTTTCCACTACTCCATCTTTTACCTGGTGCACAAACCTGGCCATGCTGAGCCAACCACTGATTTCAGGATTAGATCCCTATCTGGTCAGTCATCATTTGGCAACATAAACCGCTTGGACGCACTTGACAAAGCATGCTCACAGAGGTTAGTTTGTTGTAATAAGGGATGTCTAGTTTAGATAATTACAATATGCAAACACTTTATTTTTCACTCCTGTGTACCAATACAGATTGAATTTTTGTACCAGAAATAATATTTATGATTTACAATGTTTATTTCTGGTTCCTATTCAGGCTGTAACTCTTCAGCTAAGAAATTCTGTGTTTATTTAGCACCAATAAACAGGAATCCAATAATGGTAACTTTGGTTTATATCTTCTCAGTGTTATACTAAATAGCTTTAAAAAAGCCAAACAAACCCTACCTTCATCCCAGCAAAAAAAACAACCAACCTCCAAAACCCACTTCTTACTGCATTCCTTCTTGACACACACAGACTCAGGATTAGAGTTTTCTTCTCATTAGTGTCTACCTGAAGATTCGCTGAGCTTTTCCAAGATGCTGGTAGAACCTGAGGTGAATTGACCTGCTTTTCCCAACTCATGACTCCTGTTTTCAGCTGATGATCACTCAGCATGCATGCTCATTAGCACAATAGCAAGAGAAGGTATGTACATATGGACATATTCTGTAGCTGACAGCAGCTCGCCCTTTCTTCCCATACCAGCCCATAGGTGATCTGACCTTCACATCTCATGCTCATTTGAAACTAATGCCACGTTGGATTGGGTGGGATTCATAGGAGTGTTAGAACTGTGTAAATTGGCAAAAGTTTGTTTCATTTGCAAGGTCTTCAAGGCCAACAGTGCTATTTTAAAGATGATATTCTAGCACAGGATAAAGCCACCATCCATGTTCATCAAAACAGAATTCTTCAGTACTTCTGATAAAAATACAGAATAAAGACTTGAGGCAACAGATCAAAGCGACATGGGGTTATGTGGCTGCCTCTTCATGGAACACTGGCAGACTGAACTAACGAACCATTTAAATAAAGCTGTTAGCCATTTTTGTAACTACTAAGCCACCAATCTGTATGCCACCTTTATCCTGGTGTGTCTCCTCTTTTCTACCCTAATGTGTTTCCAGCCTCTTACATTTAATAAAACCTCGGACTGTTTCAGGGGATGGTTTCTTCATGAATGTTACTACTTGAGTTACAATTACATTCCACATTACAGCAGTTAATTAGCACAGATCTCTGCTTATCCCACTACATGAGCTGACTTTAAAGTCTCATGTCCCCTGCACCAAATCCACTCAAGTAAGTGGCTTTTAAAACTGTTTTATCTGCTACACTCATTTCTGGGTTCTGTATGTTGAGAGTTAATGCACTTCACTGTTGCTCCATTTGATATGTGGGTCTAGTAAAAGGGAAGCTGGTATAAAACACTGACACCTTTTATTTGCATGCTAAGGCTTCGTAACAGCAGTTACGTTACCGGATACAGCACAAAAATCAGTGTTCAACAGGCAAGTTCAAACACTGCCACTTTTAATTTGAGACTTGTGTTGTTAAAAAGAAGGGGAGGAGAGATTGAATAAACTCATTTACACTGAATGTGAATTTTGCCAGTTGAACAAAGAAGAAACAGAATACCAGAAGGGGAACAGAGAAATTTCAATCAACAGCAGATAAATGACTCCTTAAAGGGAAGTTTTGCAGTTGAAAGGCTGATATTTTGTTCCCAATCAACTATTTCCTTCTTGCTGATGAGAAGTTTTCTTACTCCTGAATAGCTAGTTAAAAGACTAATCAGTATAAGACACTAAGCACACGTGGCTTTGTTAATGTGAACATGCACAGCTGTCCATTAATTTTTACAGAAAAGGCAACTTTGACAATTTTCCTAAGTCTTACTGTGATGGGAGTATTATAGGGAAAGCATGAATGTAAAACATTTAATCAACTTAATTTGCATTGTAATATCAATTAATCTAGTTTTGATAAAGAAGCACTTATAGTTTATAGCTTTTGGTTCTACAAGACAAGCTAGAAAGGTAATTTGTGTAGGTCTCTGTTTTTAAATGTAAGTGCTAGCCATCCCCAAAATACAAATGCTTCTCTCATGCATTTTTAAAGGTGGAATGACTTAAAGTTACTGTACTGAAAATGTGCACACACATCACATGTTGCTAAGGAGCGAACAAAATAAAATACAGGCAGAAAAATCAAAATTAGAAGCCAACTGCATAAACCAGGTGTTCACCTTTTTACAAAGTCATCCTAATATGCTGAGGAAATAAATTTTAAATGTAGTACAATATAAACTGTTCTAATATGTAAATATATTACAATACATACAAATTTTGACTACAGAATTGAAACACTAAGAAATGGGACAACTTGAATACCAAGCTGGAGAAGAATAAATTATTCATCTTATTCTAGAATTGCAATACTAATCAGCAAACAGCAAAACACGCTTTTCCAAGGGTGCCTCATTCCTCCTCCTTACACTGCAAAAGCACATGGCAAAAGATTCTATTTTTTAAGCCCCCACAACTAAACGCGAACAGTGCCAGCTTCTAACAGCTGATGGACACAGCTAGAGCTTGCAGAAGTTCTCACTACCAATTGCAGCTCTGTTTGCTAATTCTCTTGTGCACTATAAAAGGCTTCATCAAGAGTACACTCACCAAACGGATCAAGGAAAATTACAAAAAGCAAAGAAAAAGTGTAATTTAAGTTAGACATACTAGGCCTGCAATGGAAAGGAGAGCAACTACATTTAGCAATACTTTTATGTCAGAACTGTTTTAAGTTCAGTATGTAGACAGACAAACACACAATAGATCCAGGCTTACATGAAAACAGTAGCATTATGCGACAGTATGGAATAAGCTGCTGAACTTCAAAAAAACATGTAGAAGAACTGGCAGTTTTACAAGGACTATTCGACTGTGGAAAGAACAGAAAGCCAAGTATTTCCAACCAACCAATACCCTACAATACTCACTCTCTGCAATTTTCTTTGACCTGGCACAAAGCAGGCAGAAACTGTGACAGAACAAGCATTTTAAACATCTGTATAGCTTGCTTCCAGTGGAAAAAGAAGGAATACTAGATACAGACCTAAATATTGGTTCTGTTGTTGAACTTACATCCTTTTCTACCCTAAACCTACAAATACTGCTTTGTTATGGTTTAATCTTCTCTATTATTCTAATAATATTTCCCTGATTTAACAGTTTGTTTTGCTCCATGCAAAACTTATCTTTACTTATCACATTGCCTCTTCAGTAAATCAGATATAGACTACATCTTTGCTATTGCTTTTCTCATACTTCATCTCAGTAATGCTACTGCCCAAGACTCTGTGTGCCCTTAGTGTTTTATGTCTTGGATTCTTACAAGCAAGTAACAGAAAAAAGTAACATCAACTATGACTTAAAAACTAAAGTAAGGACAAATCAGTACCCAAATCTTAAGCAGAAGAGTATTTAAACTGTACTTTAAACTCCAATGAATATTGAGGCTACATAGAGAAGCCTGAAATACTAGGTATTTCAGATTTAAGGATTAATTACAGTAAACCTGTCCAGATCATTGAAATTATACCTATAATGTCATACTGCACAGTGTAAGAACTGATTTACTAAAAGAAACTATTTGTGTCACAACATACATATTTGACAGCTGATTCAGACAAGGGAAAGAAAATTTTCTTCTAGTTGGTGACTTACAGTAACTAGAAAGTAAATACATTTATCAATTTGATGAATGAGCATACCCTGCAGATATCCCACGTATATTAGATTGCTTATTGTTCTAGCTAATGGGTCCATCATACTGAAAATAATCTTCTGTCTCCAACATTTCCCCCATGGTTAAATTGACCTTCACAAGCACGTAATAAGGAGCAGTCACAGAAGCCTAATGTGATCTTCCAATTTAAAAATACCACTGAAAGAAGCGATTAGTCACCGCCCAGGCAGCATGAGTAAGAAAAGGTCCACCAAGTTCTGTTTTGTAACTGAATTCTCTCTTTTACTGATAACATGACTAGTGATTCAGAGGCAAGAACTAAATCTATATATAGATACATGAGAAAATAAGGATCTACACATACAACTTTTTAATGTAGCCCTCAGTAGATCCCCAGCATCTCCATCTTTCACAGAATATAGTAAAGTACTTAATATTAGAATGCTTCCAAATAAAGGAGCAACAGTCTATTAACAAAATATCTCCATCCATATTTTTCCACTTCTGCAAAGACGGAATATGTGCAATTAATAACAGATGTACTGTAGTCTCAATAACAAATAGAGAGAATGACATACAATCAAGAAAGTAACTGTGGAAGAGGCTATGATGAAAACAGACAAAATCCACTAACTTGTTAACAAAACATTCAGAACTATTCACCCAGGAGTTTTAGGAGAACTCAAGAATGAATCAGATGAATTATAAACCTTTCATTTAAAACTTCCTTGATGCCCGGAGTTTCAAAGGTGGCAATCTCTAAAACTAAAAAGGACTCTAAGGGGATTCAAACAACTCTAGTTCTATGAGCCTGGTGTTCATACCAAGCAACTTAATGGAATATATCAAATGTTAAAATAGGTAGACAATAATGAGAAAGTCTGCCTGAAGTAACAGGGCAAGGGAACCTCTTGGGAGCTCTCTGAATGGGTCAAGCAGCTTTGAAGAATGCAATTCAACTGGTAGCCTCTGGAATTCCCAATAGGTTCTGTCAAAATACCTCACTAAAGGCTTTTGAGAAAACCAAGGAGTTATATCATAAGAGGAAGGAACCCATACAGAGAAATCATTCTTAACCATAGTGAGGAGCTGCTAAACAACCACTTCTCAGAAGCTTGGGATGTCACTGCTGAAGTTCTTTAGGACCTTATGGATTTTGTTTTCACACTCAATCTGAAAAAATGGGAAGTGCAATGAAGCCTGAAAGGTTGCTACCTGTGCAAATTATTCAGGGTAAAAAATATCAAGAGCAAACTGAAGAACTGCACAGGATCCTGAAGTCTGAGTAACAGATAATAAAATGGCAAGATGAGGATCAACTGGTAAAACCACAGAGAACAATATTAGCATCAGGTAAAGAATGACAGCCCCTGAGCTCAAGCAGGGTCTTGGGGCCCAGGCAGACAATTTCAATAAAACATAAGCTCATCACTTGACAGAAAATCCAAAGTCAAATATTGGGAGACACTGGAAAAACAACAGAAAATAATTATGCCACTGTGCAAATCCATGGTTTGCTTATACCTTTAGTAAGTGTAGCTCTGATCCACCTACCACTAAGAGGAAAGAGTGTAACAAAAAGGTTCAAAACAAGACAAGAGGAATGACCAAAAGTACAGACAACTTCTGATCAAGTAGGCTGTGACTTTTCCAGCCTGAACAAGTACCCATGCAGATGAAGTGTGACCGAGTTCTACAAAAAACACAGTTGGTGTGGAGAGGCCAGGCAGCAACTAGGAACTGTTTGATGAAGCTGTGAAAAGTCAGATCCAGAGCAAACAGAAGGACAGGGAGGAACACGACCTTACAGAACTCTATAAAAGGACAATTCTCATGCACAATTTTTACACAATATTAACGGAGGCTGGACAATTACATTGAGAGAAGAGGTTATTGCATCCACAAACCATGGCAGGCTGAAAAAGAAGCTTATGTATAGTTTCATTAATAATTTATAATAAAATTTACTTTGCAGACTTGTTCTCACAAATTTCACTTAAGACCCAACCCAAGGCAAAAAATCAGTGGACAGACTGTCAGAGTCAAATGATATATGCATTAGCAGGACACTGATTGAACATAAAGTAACTACTTCTAAGCAGTATCCCACTTGAAGTGTTGCAGAAGCATGAAATGTCAAAGGGATTTGTGAATGTAACTTTAAATGAAGTCCATTCAGACACCCCTTTGTAAGGCCCAGAATATGATCATACTTGTAAGCCTAAGTTTGCAAATACTTAGAATAAGAAGATAAACTTGCCTTCTCTAAAGTTGAGGTTTGTGCATTCTAAGTTGTGTTTTACCTATAAGAGGAATTGACTTCCACGCAGAGAACTCTTGATTCTATTTCCACTACCAGCAAATTGGTTTTGTAATTCTACTGGCATTTAATTAAACAAATGTTTATTTCTGTAGCCTTTATATTGTGGCAATGCTTCATAGTTCAAGCTACCCCCACTTCATTATCCTGAACTCGATACACATGTAACAGACAGATCTTGCATCTCTCATACAAGCCCCACAATACTAACACAGTAAGGCATAAAGGAAGAAAACTGACACAGAAATACAGCAAACAACAAAACCTTCTATTTAATTTCTTCCCTCTGCTTTATGATATTAATACTTCAGGGAAAATGAGGACATTACTCATTACAAAACAGGTTATTCTCTAAACAGTAAATGAAAATGAAGGCTGATTTCCTACTGATGTGTGCAGGATCCCCAACGTCTAATCGAAGTTGAGCTGAAGCACGGCATTTTCTTCAGCACAACTGTTATTAGTCTCTCCCTGTTATCCAGTTTCTTATTGTCATTAATACATAGAACCTTAATCTATGACCTCTATTCTTCTATCAGCTTTGGTTGAAATGGTCCAATAGGTTTAAAAGCTGCTTCTGCACTCTATTAGGCTCCTTCCGCACAAAGACATTTATAAATACACTCATGCCCACAGGCAACATGATCAGATCAACCCCATGCTCTCAAATGAAGATAAGGTAAGATGTGTTTAGATCCCAATTTAATTCCGTGCACTGATGTAGAAGTTAACTATTTAGTGTCTGCCAGACACTTTTCCTGCAAAACAGCAGAGTACAACAGAGGTAATGACCCAAGTAATGTTTAGCAGCTCTTTGTTACATTAAACTGGCAATGTAACAGATTTCAATGATATAGCGGCATCATTCGATTAGAATTCAGGTGTTTGCCAAACGTTTTCCCAAAAAGATGAAGTTCAATAAAAAGCTACTTGAATAAAAAAAAAAATTTAAAAATTCTTTAATCCTGCAACACATTTTCTTTAAAATCAATATTAATTATACAGCAATCACTAAAGTACAAGGATATAGGAATCTATTTACATGCAAGTTGCTACTAAAACATCAAACTGCTCTTACCTTGAACTAGATCTTGACTTTACATCTTCTTTTGCCATTCGCTCACTACTAGTATCTTCACTGTTGTCCATTTTTTTTCCACACAATTGTTTTCTCTTCTCCCACTTCTTCTGCTGATTTGAGATGCTTTCTGCTTCTCCTTGTGAGTCACTTTCTGCTCCTACCTGTGAACCTGAGGAATGTGCCAGGCACTTAGAGGAGGTTGGCAGTTTTTGCTCTTCTCTGCCAAAGTCTCTTTCTGCTAACAAAGCAGAAGTTTCAGGACTTAATGATTCCTGCGCAGGGACTGAGCTGTCCAAATTATCTACATGGTCCATTTCCTTAGACTTTACTAATGTGTATGAAGCATTTACAACACCTCCCGCAGAATGTTTAGTCTTTAGACCTTCAACACTGTCCTCCCTGCTGTCTTCACAGCTGCCACAACACACACAAGAATTAATTAGACAGTTTGTGGCAGCTATACTGAGTTTATGAGATTCATCCTCCTCATTTGCTAATGGATTAGCAGATCCAGGAACACAACTAATAGCTGCCTCTGGAGTTGTTACTGGGGATTCAGAGCTAGAAGGAGATTTAGGATTGAATATTACAGTAGCAGATATTTTCATTCCACCTGTCCTATGAGCTATCACTTCTGCTGTTTCCGCATCATCAGCATACGCATCCCAGCCATTGAGGTATAACTGTGAGTCCGGACCTTCCAGACAGCTGCACGAATTCTGAATTGAAATGCCAGACATCTGCTTGCTATCTTCAATATTGTTATTATTGCTTAAGTCACTTTCTGCATCTTTTAAAAGCAATGTTTCTTCTGTCTGATGGCCGTTCTCATACAGCAAAGCATCTCTATATTGCAGGTTCTGCTTTGAATCATGGCAAGGGTTATTCACCCAGGCAAAAGTATCACTCACTGAATCCAACCCAGCAAGAGCTTCTCCTGCTCCATCTAGGTCATCCATAAAAAACACTCTATCCTCTTCATCAGTCAAATTGTCAAGATGGTGTCTTGTTGGTGAAGCTTCTGTGCTAGAACTATTTCTTAGGCTAGGTCTGTGAGCTGGAGACTGACAGATGCTTGGAGGGGAAAGCAGAGAAGACATTTCATCTCCAACTCTGTGTACCATCCTATTCAGCTGTTCCAGCTCCTGCTCATCATACTGCATAGAACAAGCCAGCTCAGCCTCTGTGTTTTCAGCTTTTGCTGAAAGCTCCTTAGCAGGCAAAGTGGCAGCCATGACTGGTGTAATGACAGAGGGTACTTCAGGGTCCGCTCTGACAGGAAACTCCACATCTTGAGAGATGCAGAGGTTACGTTCCAGTGTATGCAGTTCATCCTCAGTTAATGTCTGAAGTAGGTCCCTGAAAATACAAACATACACACATCACTTTGCATTTACAATCATAGGAGGCACCCATGTTACAGATTTTAAAAAGCTTTTCCTGTTAGTACAGAAATCCAGAACTTGAGGGCACAGAGGACTTTCAGCTGTGTAACTCACAGTGCATCTGGCATTCATATTCAGAACATGTGTGATTGCTGATGCCTGAATTTCACATTACTCATGCAAATACAGGGTATCAAACTATATACACCCTTGTAATGAAGCCCAAAATAAATCAAAACACACTCAAACCGGACCTTCCCCCTCCCCGTCTACTTACAATGAAAGTGTTATCTACAAATATATTTTGTCATTTTAATATTTTAATTCAGAAATATGACATTGATTAGCAAACCCATTTGTCATCCTTCATACTAGATTCTGGAAATTATTGTACAAAAGAGTACCACAGAAGTTTCACACCATTATATTGTCAGATAAAAAGAATTCATTAAAAATAGTAATATTGCTTGTGCAACACTGATGTTCTCAAGCCTGTTTGCTGAAACACAGATTGGAAATTAGCTCTCTCCAGCCTCAAACACCGCAGTGTGATAGTTTCAGCTGGGATAGAGTTAATTTTCTTCACAGTAGCTAGTATGTGGCTATGCTGTGGATTTGTGCTCAAAACTGTTGATAATACAGGGATGGCTTCATTACTGCTGAACAGAAACAAAGTAATGAGGGATTTTATAAACAGTTGGGTTTTTAATTAAAACAACCCCCAACAAACAACAGAGTAAGCACACAAATTCAACAGTCAAGGGTTTAAGCTTGTCCCTCTGTAAAGATATGTAAGGCATTAGATATTCCTGGGTAAGGCCAGAAAGCCTGACTGCTCAAACCCATCCAATGCTGGTTTCACACATTCACTGTAATGAAAGGCAGCCTAAGTAAATCCGTATTTCCAGCCCATCTTAATTGACCGGAGCAATGAACTTTGTTTCTGCCAATAAGAACACCTCAAAACTTAAGAAAAATTGTGTGTAGTCTTGAGGATAAGTAAATAAAGCTTTATTAAAGAAAATAAATCAATGAAATCAGCTGACAGGCCTCCTGTCTTCTTAGGCAAGTAGGATCCATATCGCCTTGCTATACACAACCAGTGGACTACATGTGGTAGTCCACCAGCCCCATTATTTCAGCAGAGAAATAATCCTGCTTTAAATTCAAAGGAAATATGCTCATTTTCCCAATTTGAACACCACAAATTTTGCTGTTAACAAATACAGATCGTGCTGAAAGAGGTTTGGACAATTATCTTTACTTCTCCGCATAAAGAATCTCACTGAACTGTTTTAAGCACAGGTTTCCTTGCAAGGTGACAAATGTTTGATCAACAATCATCTTTTTGATACACTGTATCTTAGATTCTACAGGATTCACTGTTAACATTAGGAACATGGCATGTTTTAAAATGCCTATGTATATATTGAAAATAAAATTAAAGTCAATGACTATACAGAGAGAAATGTTAAATCTCACTACTGAAAGTTTAAAACTAAACATCAGGCATCATTATTAAACCATAAGATTTAACTAAGCTGTAGCTACTTCCACAGCTCATTTCCTTTCTGCTGAAACGTCTGTAACTCATCACTGGATCCAAGCAAGTGCTGAGCTCGTACTGAAGAAAGTATTTCTCCCTCTCCTTTTATTATTCAGAAGCCACAGGTTAAGACAGAATCTGCAACCCACCCTGACAGCAGTGGTGCGCTTTGTTCTCACAGAGGCTTTGTAAAACACTGAATTCAAAACCAGCACACACTGAAGTTTCACCCGCTCTTACTCTTTTTGGCACAGCATCACAGGAAGGCAATCTAGACTTGAAAATACAAGGAACATTTTTCTCCCAGTGGCTACAGCCACTGGCAGAAAACCAAGGCAAGTTCTTAAGATATACCCTGCTTGTCACAAGCAGCAGTAGAAATTTATTCTGCCTACTGCAAAGCCAATAAACATATTTTACTCTACTGCCAATATCTGGGGTGCAGAAATTACTTCTTTAAAGATATGAGGCCAGATGTCCATTTAAAGACAAACTTGTCCAAATAGAAGACACAGCGACAAACCCCAAGTGCACCAATCCTGCACATTCTCCAAGCCTCCTCCATTAACTTTGTTCCTATTCTGACCAGAATTTTAAACTGTCTGTTTTTAGAGAACAGCATTGTTGTTACTGCCAGCCTGTGCTTCAGTTCATGTTCTGAACAAAGCATAAGCAGCTGATCTTATGGAGCTGCCACCACAAGAACATTATGCAGGCACAGAAATGCAACTCCTATCTTCCTGCTTCTGCAGTGCTGAGCTAAGTTTAGCACAAAGTCCACAGATCTGTTCTGATAGATCAACAATCAGAAACCCACAATGATATACAGTAAGTATCACTGGTATTCATTTACTGCAGAAGTTTTAAATCAATTCAAGTTTTAAATACAGCCATCTTGGAAAAACTAACCAGTCTTATCCCAGTCATTGTCCACACTTTAAAAGCACATGAGTTTCATTAACTCCCCTCAAATTCTTCAACACATTGACACAGGTATACTACATTTGATTTCTAGTCAATGATACAGAAAGGTTTCAGTGTCTTCAAAATGGTATGATCCTCTGATTCTGCACTACTTGAACTGCAATCTGCTTGATTCTGCACCACCAAAATCCATAGGGACTCTGACGTGAATTGTAATGGTCCAGAAACAAGACCAGGCAAGCAGAGGGCTCTGAAAAAAGGGCAGAATTGAGGAGTAATGCAGAATCCCAAATTTGCTCACCTTTAAAGACCTCTGTAGCAGCCTCAAATGTATATATAGTACAGGTAATATTTTAATCACAAGAACATTCAGTGCCACAGGTATCTAAATTAAATATCTATGCATATACCAGATGATATGCTTTGCATACTTACTAGGCAAATTACAGTAATTTAGCAGAAACGGTTTAAGGAGCCATGGTTAAAAGAAACAGAAATAACACTATGTAACTATGCATTGGTTCGATGGATAAAACACCAATGCTGATGTTTTCTATCTAAAATAAAAGTCAACACATGCACCTGGCTTAGGTAATAACTAAAACATTCAAAATCATCATTTGTTGTTTGACCTTACCAAAACCTAAACAAGACGCCTTATTACTTTTGTTCAGAGTCTCCACAATATCTATTGCTTTCGAAGTTCCCAGCCATCAATGAGATACCAAAAATTTTCTTGGCCAATAGGTATTTTTCTCTGGTATTTCTGATACAATTAAATGGATTCACACAATACATTATTTTGTAGAATTACAGGTAATTTTTAAACTGTATTATCCTAAATAAATAATCAGCTCTGGCCTTTCTCCATGAGCTAAAATATTTAGTTGGCTAAACACTTATAGAACTTTAAAGAGGAATTCACTAGGATGTGATCATATTCTGCAGTAAAATGATGTTCTATATTCTTACATCAGGCACAGAATGGAATAGAAGATGCAACTACTTTAACAGAAGACTACTCGAATCTATTTTCCTAACTTAACTACTGGTGATGGAGACTGGAGAAACACTCCTGGAAAAATGCTCCTTTTTTTGCTGTAAAGGAGAAATATCAATATCAAATATCACACTCCATCCTCCCATATAAGGTTTCTGTGAACATGCTCACTAAGCAGCAATTGCAGCCTGATGAGCTAAAAAAAATCTGCAATACCAAGAAAACTCAACCTAGACAGCTTAAGTGTTTTAAAAGTAATGTAATTACCTTACGTGAAGTGTACAGCTATTTGTACCTGTTATTTTCATTCAATGTATTTTTCATTTAAGAATATTACTAAAGTATCTTTGGGCCCAGTTCTCTCAAGTATTTGAGTTCCTTGACATTCCTTCGATTCAGAGACTTCCAGAGAAAATTTCACATTACATCTTAGCTTAAATTTTTGCTCTGATAAATGATCTCAATAACACTTTGCAAACTTTGTCTCCCTGACAAGTGACATCACATTTCTTAATGCTCTTTACAGAACAAACATGTCTTAAAATATATCAGAACTGTCTCCAAAATTTAATCTGAAAGAGTATTTTCATTTTTTACAGTTTACATTGAAATCTGCAGTCATTGACCAAACAAATGTTTTACTAATGATGTTTTCAACCCAAGCATTAAGTTCAGAGGAACTGAAAATTAAACGGACTAAGCAATGAACTGATTTCATTGATTTTCATTTTCCATGTTGTGAAAAATAAGGAGTAAGCAGAAAGTACAGACTATGAGAAGTATATTAGCTTATACATAGTATTTTGGCTTTAGCCAGCTGGTGAAAATTTCTGTCACAGTATTCTATTGGGAATAAGGTATTTTAATGTAAACTTCATGGACTTTTTAAGCACCAGTACCATTAAAATTCCTCCCACAACCCCCCAACTCCTCAATTATGTTGTTTTTCACTCAATGTTTTATAAGCCCATATGACTGAAAATAATCCCATAATCCCAAACATGTTGATTTGTAAATTTTAATTCTGAGGTTTCAAAATGAATATCATTAATACTCCTAAAAATAACACTATCACTTCTAGAGAGAAATACTACAAAGTCTTCAAGGGACACAAAAGATTTGGTGTGGTTATTTACAAAAGCTAACTTCAGAAATAGGCTCCTCTCTGAACCATCCCTGACAGAGCTTATATTATCTTTCAGGAGATGCCTCACCTCTAATGGGTGAGAGGAGATTAAACTGGATAAACTTATCTACATGAAAACTATTCTTATATCAAACTGTCATCATGGCATACCGCAAAAGTGATAAACAGGTGAAAATTCAACACAGGAAAGAAAAAATTCTGCCAAATTATCTCTAGATATTTCTAGGAATAAAATTTGCAGTTGGTATATAAATGTGAATTTCAGCAATATAAAGATCCTGCAAAGATACAGCTTGATTTCTCCAAAGTAACAGATCAGTCTTCTAAAGACATCAACTAAGAAAGAAATATTTTAATACCCTTTATATCTGAGCCAAAGCCCACATCTCCAATAGTTACCAAGACTGAAGCAGTAGGAAGAGAGGTGTGTGCATATGTATCCTGTAAAACCAGATCCACAATATGAAGAACTGGTAGTCATTTCTATTAGATTTCAAATGATGTGAGTATTGCATCATAAACATAATGAGAAAAAGTAATAAGCCTACTTAAGCAGAAACAATGATCCTAATTAGAAACAGGATCTCCCAAAAATACTTTAGTATTTCAGGCATCATCCAACCATAAGGAAAATCTGAAATGTAATAAAATGATATTCAGAAAAAAAACCCAAAACCTATCAAAGAGATGAAAAGTTAAGAAAATTCCCACGAAATGAGAAACTACATTTGGTTATTTCATGGGTATATCAGGCAGATGGGAGGGAAATGCATAACCATAAACATGGTTAACATAGAAAACAAACATTTTTCTATGCATTTAAGAGTTCTTTTTTTAGGCATCTTTCACTTCAAAAGAGAAGCAGCTGCAACCATCTTTTACTACTTGCCTTATTTTTCTTAGCAAAGTGTGAAAAGGTCTGAAGAGTTCAGACATATCTTCTGGTTTATGGTCCAGATTTAACGGTCCCTCCGAGTAGACAACAAGGCCACTGTAACACAAACACATGCATGAACACACACAAAAATGACAATTTCATTACACATAGCAACTACTGAATAAGGAGTCAGAAAAGCAGCAAGCATGAGAACTACACTCAAGTTACATATTGTTATCTTATTTTTGTCTTGTTCACACACTGTTAGAATAAAATGCTACTTAAAGCAACAGTAAAAAGATCTCATCCCCTCTGCCCATCCCCTTAAACATGAGAAAAAACAGTGGAAGCATAAGGAGATGAACATACATTTATTTCATTTCTGCAGCATAATGACCCATAAAAAAAAAAAACAAACCCTAAGAAACTGATAATCAGTTAAGTTGGGAAAGTCTGCTGACTTGAGCATTTGCAAATGGCTTTTTCTTTCCAGTCTAAATGAGTTCTAGGCAAGCCAGTTGACTCTCTAACTCCTTTTTTTCTACCTTTAAAATAAATACAACCTGATATTAACATGTGGCAAAAGCGAAAACATTTGCCAAATCATATAAACCACATTTTGGTAATAGCATGCTTCTAAAACAATTCAACACTGGTAGATACTCCCCTAGAAAAAGGTCAGCTCAGGATCCTGAAAGCCTCTCTGTCCTTCACTGCAGACATCCCAATAGTTCCTCCTGACCAAATCATTACTGCCCAAACCTGTCTGTGTCAGGAATTAAACAAAATTCACCTTCTTCACCATATCTACTGCATCATATTGTAATGTGTCTGAGAGTAGATTCCACCCACACCAGGCACCATAGCTTAAAACTGTTTAATCCTCTGCCCACCGCAAAACCAATGTATTTTTCTCAAAGGCAAATAGATCACACGTTCTCACACTCCAGATTAGTTTTCTCTCCTCCCCGCCCCCCCCATGCCATTTTCTCCTTGCTGCCCTTACAGTCAGTGCTCAGCTACTCAAGGTACTTAAGACACATGTTCTTTTTCTTACACTCAGATCACATGTTGCTTTGGAGAGCTTCCTAGCTACTCTGCATCCAAATTATCCAGAGTAACGGGGACAACTTTGCATTGCATCTGTCTTGCACTTAAAAGCTTCTATTTTCACAATCCCAGCAAAAGGCTGGCATTCCTTCCAGAAAACACTGTATCTGGATGGCGTAGTTTTTCTATGGAACTTCATATGGCGGTGATTTATTTTCAAATCCCTGGATACTTAGGAACAGTTAAACTTTATTTCTCTTCTCCCTCTCAGCCCTTCTTTGTAATTTGGAATTGACATGGTGTATTTTCCAGACAGTACTCGGACTTCCAGTTAGTCATGATGCATTTGTCATCGTGTCTTCCAGCAGCTTCAAACTGAGTTCCCACATTCCTGCTGTCTTTTGATAATCAGATTATTACTGTCATTATTTTTAGAATGACAGTTACAGACAATGTCCTATTTAACAGGAACAATGGGCCACAGGGATTTCCTGAGAAGAAGCGTATTCCACTCGGGATTTGAGGTTTCTTATTTCCCTCAATTATACTGCATGCATTAGCTAACTTTAAAACATTCACCCTGGTAAAATATTAGAAACACACGGGCTTTACTCCAGTTACTCCAGAGTAACTGCTACCTTAAGTCATGAAGACTCATTAGGAAAACTGCATCTGATTTGTCTGATATTGCAAGACCTACATGAAGCAAAACCAGTGTTTTAATTTGTCCTGAGTGGTCAACACACAAATCTACACATAAATTACATATGTCAATACTTTCTTTAAACAGCTTTAAGCCTAATTCTGGTCGCAGCGCACTTTGTCGTGACAATTCTTTTTGAATGTAGAGTCATTAAGAAAAAGACAAAATTCCTGTTGAAAATTTCTGGTTTTCAAGACTCCTGTCCTTAGCTCATACTATTTTTGAGTGACAAAAAATGTGCTTTCAAAAAATACTTCTGCCCATGTGACATTCCACAGACTGAAGGTCTTAAATTTAAATTTCTTCCTAGAGGATGACTGATTAACTGATCCAGGTTCCTGCCTTCTATGTTTGAAGTTCTACTTCCTTTTTCTTTTCATCTTTTGATATTCTACATGAAACTGGTGAAGATTTAAAACAAAGCATCATAAGTTTTTGATTCTTTTTTAAAGAAAGTACAAAATCAGGTAAAAAAAAAAAAACAGCCAAAATTCTGAACAAAGTTTTTGAAATCTTCACTAAATCTTTAAATGACGCAGAGTGGAAAAGAGCTAAAAAATTACTTACCATACAATGGCTAGTCTTGGAATTGTAAACATTAAAGCTGGTTCATAGTCATCTATCATATCTTGAGTGAGGTATCCAAGCCTTAACGCTCTAAGCAGAAGAATGAAATTATTTAGTAAGAGATTAAACTTCTGAAGAATAAATTTCAATAGGAAAAAATATTTAAAAAACCTGTTACAAGCCAAACAAAACTGACAGCATTTAAGTCTTTGTCCTCTAATGACTTTTCAAACACCTTAGGTCCCATTTAGATGAAACCCAACCCGTTTAGGCTTTTCATTTGGCTTTCCAGGTGTTCCAGATTTCTTCACAACTTCTCAATATTCTTATAAGTTCCATAACATCCTGATATTTGTTCTCCAATTTGTCTGTATCAGTGCATAAAGTTAACACTCAAAACAGCACTCTAGTCTCACTGACTGGTCCAAGAAAGTGCAAATAACTTTGACTTACTCCTTGTTAGTACTTGCATCACCAGTGCTGCTGGTGGTGGACAGCAAAGCAATCACAAAGCAAGCACTGCTTTGTACTAAAGGTAGATGCGTGGCCATCAGTGTTTGGCCCGCTCTCACTCCTGGTTCCTTCCTACAGTCGGCTGCCAGATTATCCAAAGCTGCAAATGGGCTTGTGAACAACCTGGTCTAGTGGAAAGTGTCCCTGACCATAGCAGTGGGGTTGGAAATAGATGATTTGTAAGGTCCCTTCAAACCCAAATTGTTCTATGGTTCTATTATTTTTCTTTTTTTCTCTTACTAGGCAAATACATGCATATATAGTAGCTCTCTGATGGAAGGCAATTCCTCCTGCTTGCTGCGACCATTGAGCTGTAATCCTGCCTTTTAAAATGTCTGAAACACCTCTGATCTGTGTGTCATCTACATATTGTGGCAGTGTGCTCTGTACTTCTTCATTCCTTCATGAAAGTACTGACCACACCACGTCCAGAGTCCTACTTCACAAGACATTAAAAACAACGCTTACTCCAAGTGTGTTTGGAGTGTGTGTGTGTGGGGAAATGAAAATTATCCAACACTGTCCATTCAAAACAAATTCACATTTTTCTTACACCCTAAAGTTCCAAAAGAACTTACAAATTGTTGGTTGATTGTTTTTAACATTGTTACTTCATACATAAAGAGTCAAGCTCCAGTCCTCTTAAGATTTTTAAGAGGCTTTACAAGTTCTTTATGATGATCATTAGAGGTTCACAGATGATTTGAATCATCTCGCCACGTATTCTTGCATGAAATATCATTAAGTCTTGATGCCTTAAACAGATTTAGCTTATTTAAATGCTTTAAATTCACACACCTATAACTAGGCACACCAACAATATTGTTTTTACTGGATTAACGGCTTTTGGTGTTTTTTTTTTTTGTCTAAAACCCACAAAAGCATAGGCTTGTGCCTTGCATACATGCTTAATGCTTTTTAAACACTATACTTGGATACTTACTAGAAAAGCAAAACACCTGGTGTTTTATGATGCTTGAAGACTACAGTTAAAGTATTTCCACAACAGTTCAGACTGAAGGTAAACACAGAAAAGAGAATCTAGTATGTCAGTAAAACACTTACCTCTCCACAGTTTCACAGAAAAGAACAATCACCTCCTGCTGTACATAATATTCTTTTGGAGACTTCACAGGTACCATGGCTGACACGTAACTATGAAGATTATAAAATAACATACTAGTGTTTCACATGCCTTAACAAATTGGATTATAAACAAAAAGCAAACCGAGGACAAATCATCTTGGAAACCTAACTTTTCCTGTACCATTTTGTATTTATTTTGACAGCACCCACTATGAAAACTGCAGTGTAAGAATATTTACGAAACGCAGCTGATTTACTTATTGCAAAGTGAGGCAATGGAACTCAGTAGTAATTTAGAAATATAATTACAAAACACATTTAGCATTCAGAACTCCATACTGTGGGGCACAGGGAAGGAGGTCCTAGAAGGATCTTTATTACAACATCTTGAAGATCGTTTACTCTGCATCTCCTTAAGAAAAAAAAACGCTAAAATGCATATTTTACCTGGAAAAGTTTAACCTGAAATTATCCTAGTGAAATGCAGTTATGCAGCAGAGACAATTCAGAAGATTTAAAAGTAGGCCTCCTTTCTATGAGGAATTGCATACAAAAGCACTAAATCACAACATAGAAAACATTGGTAAATGTGGCTTTCTGTTACTGTATTACTTAATCAGTCATTTATAGACTACAGGTAGCACAGGAAAGGAAAGAGTTGTTCACAAAACAATGGCAAAGAAAAATGCTGAATGTAGAGAAGTAGAGTGATACGGACAGGCCAGAAACTGCACAGGCACAGTGAAGAACCAGTTACTGGCTGTCATCGGTGTCTGCACCCAAAGCCACATTTAAACCCCACGCTTTTAGCCAATGTTTTTCAATTAAAGTGTTTTTCAATGTAACAGTATAATGATAGTTTTATGAATCAGACAAAAATGTTTACATGACTAAAATAATGCAGGAGAATATGAAAAACAAGGAAGGGCAAACAGTAACAGGAAATAAGTCAAGTCTACAAAAACCTTTAAACTGCTACTCAATTCTAAGAAACCTGTTCTGCTGAGGGTAGGAAGGGATGTATTATATTAGATCCATAGAGAATCTTGTTCTGCATCCTGACTGCAACTATGTTCACACCACAAACATCTAACAGACATGCAGGAAGCTGGCTTGCATTCTGAAACACAATGCAGGACCTGGTCAATGTGACCTCTGATACAATAAATAGTTAACTTCCTCCCCCCAAAAGTAGTTATTTTTATTTGTGCTATAAATCTCCAGGCCATTTTTCAGTCACAATTTTTAAAATCAGTCATTTCCTGTGGTTAATTATGGTTTGTATAAAAGCACTTTCATCAGATTTCAATTTGCCGTCTTAAATTCACCGAGTGCATCTTGCTTACACCTCTAAGCACAAGAGAATGAAACCTCATAATCTCGCTACTATGTTATCATATTTTTTTTTTAATGTCTTTTGTCGCCTTCTTTTCAACAAAGAAAACATTAGAGGAATCGATTTACGGCTTTCTTTTGTGTCTTGGAAAACCTCCCTCAAATGCCATATGCCAGTATGCAAATGGCAGATTATAGTTCAGTTGAAGAGAGCAAATGTTGATTGTTAAAAAGGTATTTAGTTTTCTTTTCATTATAGCTACACTGGAAGGAAAAATCTAACAATACAACAAATTCCTGAAGAATTCAAATACAACGATAGAAAAATTATGTATTTTTTTCCATAAAAGAAAACAGGACAAAACAGCCAACTTCCAAAAAAACCGAACAAGCCCCAAAGCAGTCATAGTAGCCAAGCCAAAGCTCACAATACATTTACTTTGGATCTTTTACCTTAATTCAAATTCAGCAAAAAGGACATCAAAATGCTTGAGTGAATCTTTCATTTTTTCTGTGTAGAAGTTCAAATCCCTTAAGGCCTGGTCACGAATGATATTTCTTACTTCCTCTAGGCTTCGGGTCAGATCCTTGGCCAACGGCTTCATAGCCATACTCTCAATTTCACGATTCATAATAATTGAACCAGCAGCCAAACACTATGAAATACATGGAGAGAAAATATTAATATTACAAAGTTACTTTTATGCTTTAAAAAAGCACAAAATGTGGTATTTAATATCTGAACAAGAGCACTACTTAACCCCGATTTTCTGCAAATTATCAAACAAGGGAAAGATTTAAGACTGACATGCCAAGAGTCATAAGCCTTCACACAAAAGGTTAGGGAGCAGCTCCATCAGGGGGACATGAGAATGCAGAGAGTTCAAGTACAAGAACCACAGAGCTGACAATAGAACTTAAAAAAGCTCTTCTTCCACTAGTTAGACAATAACTATTGGTAGGAGACACTCCACGCACACAAGGATTGCTTGCTTAAGAAGGACATGAATCCAGCTAAAGTACGATCAATGGACTTTTGACTTGGGCTAGATTGTTCCACTATTCCATTCTAAATATAATATAAATTCTAAAAAAATCTATTCACAAAAAGAACAGAAATTCTGCAATGGTGATGCCTTTTTTCAGAAATACTGGTCACACTGGCCATCAGACCAGGAATCCAGCTAAATGAGTATCCTGCCTCACACAGCAGATGGGAATATATTTTCTAGTAAAGACCATAAAGAACAGGTCACAGAGTCCCTTGCAGTTTCTGGAAAGCATCTATTTGAGACACTCCTTGCCCTAAGAGTAATATATGGACTCCCTCTGACCAGCTCACCAAGACATCCATTGAAAGTACATTTTTACTGTAACACACGAATAAAACCTTTTAAAAATCATGCTATTAAACCCAATCTATTTTATAATCTCTACTGCTGGCTTTATTCCTTTATGATACATTGGAAGACAGCAAGTATTGATATAAATTACTGTATTAATGGAAATATTTTATTAACTGAAAATATATATAAAGGTTTTTCTAGTCTCAAAGTTCTCATATTTCTCCTCTTATTTTTTGAACTCCATTTGCAGCTCTGTGTCCCCTCCCCTTTCCCCTGGACAGGAGGCATTTCTCAGCTCTGTACATGGGACCTGCAATCCCAGCCCTTTGTCAGCAGCCTGATGCCACAAAAAATTGCCCATTAACACCAAGTAACACAAACATGAGAGACTTACTTCTGCTCCAAACCAAAGCTGTCCTGCAAGGTTGTCATGGCGTATTTCCTCTGGAAACTTAACACAAAAGTCTCGGTTGGCCCGTTCATGTGGAATGCACTCATCCATTATTTGATTTATGATGTTCAAAACATTATCCTAAAGCGAAATATAGGATAGCATATATACTGTTCCCACAGAAATCCTACAATTATGGTTTTTTTTTCTTTTAATAGAATTTTAGTGAGAAAGACAGAAAATGCTGTATTTAACTCTTATGGTCATCACATACACAGAGAAAACAGAATATTCATAGAAAGAAGAGTGGTAAACTTGACTTTTCCTAGAGACTATTTCTCAGATTCACTGCAGTTTGACTGCTTTGGTGAAACTTCGGATGAGGAGGTATAATTTAAAGAGCTCATTACCTCCAGCTATCTGTAAATTATCAGTAAATAAACTAGAAGTACAAGTAAATTGGACTCCTTTCATTTCCTCTCACCAACCCCAATGATACGTACTTTATTCTTCCCAAAAGACTGCCTGAGAAAGTACCCTGGAGACTTCAGAACCTGAGTTACACTGGGAGCATTGGGGTTGAATAGAATTAATTTAGACTCATCCTGGGAGCCAAAAGCAGGTAGCTTCTACACTGGAGTCCCCAGGGCGCAGGGGCTAGTACTACCTGCCATCTCACTCCTGGCCATCCAGGAGGGTTAAGGGGCACCACAAAAGCTACAGAGAATTAATAACTGCTCTGATCTACGTCTGCACCAGAGTAAAGATCAAAGACCTGTAAGCAGTTTCTTGATCTGCAGCAAATAATCTGTATTCATTTATTTGAAAAGATAATTTTCACATACCCCTGCTGGGAACTGCATGGAATTTGATTAACATAATAAAGGTAGGTTCAGAGCATGAAAAAGGCTGAGTGCTTTCATTAAAGATGTTTAGCCTGTCTCGTGCTTCCTCTGCTATTTACAGAAATCATGTTTTATTTAAAATATCTTTGAAACAAATAAAAACAAACCTTTCTGTGCAGAACTGTTTAACAGGCAGAACTGCTTTAAGTCTACATTTTACTGATTTATTTTCCCCTATATTTAAAAAAATAATAGAAGACAGGAATTTTCAAGAAATCAGCCCCTTTAGAATGTTCCACACTGAGCAAGAACAGTGCCACACTTCTGGCACCAGGAAAGTTCCATGTTTTCTGTAACCTCAGTGCAAACTGCTGTCAATCCTGTTGCCACAAGATAATAACATTAATACTGTAATCACACTTGTCTTTATTCAAAATAAATTAACCTTTGACAATATTTGTTACACGTTGGTATAAAGTACTTTATGTGTTAACAATTAAAACATTTTTACATAAGTGTATTTTTGGCAAGTCTGTCACGAGGTAACACATTTCATTTCAATGAAGTTGTTAAAAACAAACAAGAAACCTCAAACAACATCCCATCCATTTAAAGCACTCTGGCACACAATGTTCAACCACCTTCTCTAGAAACAAATCTGAAAACCAAATGCTCTGTAGTTCCTCCATGGCATTCCACACACAGACCATGGCCAGCCAGTATGAGAGAAGAGAGAACAACGAAGCTAGGTTCACGCACAGAAAATAGAGACAATTTTAGAGATGCACCTCTCTCTCTGCTGGGTATAACACACTGCCAGGATTAGTAGGGCACTTCGTTCCCTAGGAATCCACAAAGATGTCCATCATAGAAACCGAGGGAAAAAAAAACCTCACAATATTCGCTAGTGTAACTGCAAGGTGATCTTAAATTCAAATCCTGGAAGAAGGCAGAGCAAAGATGCCCCTGTTTTGGCAGTGCCATTCTAGACCAGTGGCTGAAGAACAAGCCAGCCGGCCACCACCTCTCCTCTCCAGCATAACATGGCAATAAGTCAAGGAATCATGTGCAAATTAATATGATGCTTTAGGGTGAGAAAAAGCAAGCTAATGGCAAGTTTCCTATTTTCCTTCCTTCTGTTGCTTGATTCCTGGTATTGAGCATATTTCTCTCATCATTACTTAGCTAGGGCTAGCTGGGGAACCAAAGTATTTTGGAGTAGGTCCCATAAAATGATCAACTCCTAAATCACTTCTCATCCAAAATTACAGAGCAAAGAGTGAAAGTGAGGATCAAAGCATTTACGTTGTAGAAGTGCACGAGTCACTCAACATATTTTAAAGCCGTTATTACTGATCTAATTTGAGCACAAGTGCTTTGCCTGTAGTTCCCACTTTATCACCAGAGCAATACAGGCTGGCACATTAGGTTGAAAAAGCCAGATTCCTGTTTTCGGGGAATTAACAGAAGTTTGCAAAGATCTTTTAGCATTGGATACAGTGCTAACAAGTCATCCTACCAATGAAATTTTACAAAAGCTGCAGGAAATACAAAGAAATATTAAGGCAGGGAACTCTGGAAAGAATTATACTTGAATCTGATTTTATCAGATTCTAAATAATACAATTCAGTTTTGTTTTAGGACATCTCCCAAATTATTTTACTTGCCACCAAACGTGAATATGGAAAAAAGCAATTTTCACTCTCTTTTTCTAAACCCCACAGAATAGGATGAGACCCATATTGAAAAGCTTTCCTCTTTTTTACTTTAATGCATTATTTTCAAACACAAACTTATTCTACAGCAGCAACAAGACGGATCAAATTCCCCTTTTACAATCACCTACCTACTCAAAGTTCCTCATATATTGAAGAGTATTTTATGCAAATCAAGCAAAGCAACAGGATTCAGGATCAAGCAACTGCTCTATATTTTTATTCTGTTTTTCTAACCATTATACCTTGTAAAAAAGTATTAAAATTCTGTCTAAATCATCTCAGGGTGTAATTATAAGCATCATGAAATTTTGGACCTTAATGCACTTAAATCAAATATTGCAACTGAAGGCAACAGGATATAATAAAGACAACTTGTCTTTTTACAAAGCAGATATAATGCTACTTATTCAGCATATCATTTGTTCACCACCTGAATGACATTTAATATTCTTCCTCATTTCATCAATATTCTTATAATTTCTAGATGTTTCTGTTTCAGAGCACTCAATAGCTACCAGCACATCTCCATGGCTGCCAAACTTCCTGAGTCAGTTTAAAAACAGTTATTTTTAAATTGTGCAGTACTTAACCAGTATTTAAGTTAAACCAATAATTAACTTAAACCAATTGTCCAGTACTTAATTTAAACCATAGGAAATTAGAAGTTTAATATATACTTCCCAATGAAGATAAGTCAATAGGTCAATCTCTGGACTACTAGCAGCTATCTGTAGCTTCACACAGGCAGCTGGTCATTCTGTCAAAAAGATATTTAAAAAGATGAGCATCTTTTCCTGCATACTGTAGTGGTGATACGGGAAGATTAAGGAAAGAATAGTTGACGGAACTTTGCCATTTACTGTATAAATGCTGAAAAATTTCTCCAAGGTGAACTCTTTGCTGTTTCAAGGTGTGCCATTTCCCAAATCTTCCGATTTTCTACAAGGTTTATTTTATCTTATTAAAGGAAAAACAACAACAAAAAACCACAATTCTCCATCACTTTCCTTCTCTCTTCCATTCCTCCTCCTCAAGACAGCCCGATCACAGCAACCTAAACAGAAAATCTGGAATACTTGCTCCCATACTGATTTCAAATCTCAGCTGCTTTGAAACTGGAAGGATGCCAGGCAATTTGGACAGACTATCCAATGCACTGTAAGCAAATCAGTCTTTTCTTTAAGGAGCTTCAAGAAACATTCAATTTAGTTAATTACAGTATTCAGCTTTGTAAGCCGAGAAGGATTGGGTTTGGATACACGGTAGCATTGAGGTTTTGCTCTAATTTAAGCAACTGAAATCAATTAGTTGGAATTGAAGTAGTAAATCTTTCACTTGATCAATTCTTCTACATAAAAGCCTTTTTTTAGACATTAATGCATCCTTTGGTGGTTTTATCTGTTATCTTTTGGTTTATTTGTATAACGGAATGAGCACAGTTTTGTCTCAGCTGCTCTGTTTAGCCCTTCCAGCAGCACAACAGTCAGCCACTGCAGAGATTCTGCTTTGGGATTTACTCCAAGTTCCCCATTTCCTGGAAAACAGAGCTCAGTGTTTCACATAACAGAGAGCACTTGCATTTTATTTTGGTAGGAAAGCTAATGAGTGGTAGCAAGGCAACGCATGTAGTTAGCCATAGTAGAGGACAAAAAGTTGGTTTATTTTTGGTCAAGCAGTAATTGGCCATATACTCAATAATCAGAGCATAAAGCTAACAGCAACTGCTGCATTAGCTATTGTAATAGGTACAAAAAGAAAAGCAAGTAACTCCGCTTTACTTACGCCCTAAAACACGCGTTTAGATAAAAAAGGGCAGACAATATCTACCCTTTTGTCCATGTCCTTGATAAAATCTATGCTGCTTTTTCACACTATTAAATTCAACATGACCTTCCTCAGGTCTTTTGCAGAGGAAAGTAACTTCTCGTGTTGTTCAGTACCCTCTTTAATACTCCTTTCTTGAATTACCAGTAAAATCTGGCTCAAGGTAACACAATGTGATAATATCACCATGAGCTTAACAGATAGTATTTTAGCCTCTTCGTTTAAATATATCCTTCACATTTTTAATATCTTTTTAAGGCTTGATGTTAAGTTGCAGACCTCCTTCAACATCACACTTATGACAGAAACAACAGATGAACACAAGTCAAGGCCAAAGATAAAGCAAGATTTTGCTGTAATTAAAGCAATTAGATAATATTCAGGTTTTTTTATAGGTTACTTTCATGAACAGAAGAAACCAACAATAAGGTGACATATTTTTTTCATTACTTTCATGTAAGTAACAGGATTTTAAAGGACATCCAGAAGTCCTGGGTTCAGAAGCCAAGAGGGTCTCTACAGATGCCGCTTAAAGATCCAAAGTACTTCTTAAGACAGCAACAAGTTGCAACGCTCTCCCTCCAGTCCACCTTGTACAGAACCCAAAGGCTGTGCTTTCGGTTTCTTTTTCGCTTGAACAACTATTTGACTATTTCCCACTGCCAACACAGATTCACAAAATGGTTTAGGTTGGAAAAGACTTTAAGACCATCAAGTCCAATCATTAACCTAACACTGCCAAGTCCATCACTAAACCATGTCCCTAAGTGTGACATCTACATGCCTTTTAAAATACCTCCAGGGGGTTTGGAACTACATGATCTTAAGGTCCTTTCCAATCCTAACCATTCTACGATTCTATGGTGACTCAACTACCTCCCTGGCAGCCTGTTCCATGCTTGACAACACTTCCAGTGAAGAAGTTTCTCCTAACATCCAACCTAAGCCTCCCCTGGCGCAGCTTGAGGCTGTTTCTTCTCATACCAGGTATTGTTACTGGTGCAAAGAGACCAACAACCACCTCACTACAGCCTCCTTTCAGGTAGTTGCAGACAGTAATACTGTCTTTTCTGAGCCTCCTTTTCTCCAGGCTAAACAACCCCAGTTCCTTCAGCTACTCCTCATAACATTTGTGTTCTAAACCCTTCACTGGCTTCACTGGACACACTCCATCACCTCAGTGTCTTTCTAGTAGTTGGAGGCCTCAAACTGAACACCGTATTTGAGGTGCAGCCTCACCAAGATCCCTCTGCAGCCCGTTCCTACTCTCCAGCAGATCAACACTCCCACCCAGCTTGGTGCTGACAGCCAGCTTATTGAGGGTGCACTTCTAGATGCTCCCTAGTCCTAGTCCTTTCACTTCCTGAAAGAACTTAGGATTTTACATACGAACTTTTGGCCGTAGCTCCTAGTTTAACCTCACCCACTCCAGAGCAGTACCAAATTTCATCATGAATTAAACACAACATGGATCTCTAGCAATTCAAATGCTGTATCGCCCAATCCCAGCAACAATAATGCAGTTTGTGTTGAACTTCAAGTTCAAAGCTTCTTGTCCTGAACTATCTTGCTAGTGTACCCTCATCAGGGTCCTAAGCACTCCAAACATCACAGGTTTATGAATAGAAATTTTGATCTAACCTCCTGTATATATTCAAAATTTATTATGCATACACTGAATAATTACATCTCCCCAAGTGGAGCGACTGCTACATCTTAAGTGGTGAATGCTGGCACACCAATTTTCAAACAGAAGAGGTTATAAATATTTGAGCACAGCTTCCATTAAAAATGCTTTTTTAACAAAGCTGTACTATTTATTGGCTCAAACAACATTTTTCCATAAGGCAGTATGCACTCTTTTGATAAATTACCTTTAAATTTAACTTATATTTGTTCTGAACATCTCCGTCTCTTGCACAAAGACCTAATCATAGAATTAATTTCCCTCTTTCCTTACTAACCAAACATAGTTATAAACAGCCCTTCTATAAATGGGGATTCCTCTTATTCACTGAAAGCTAAGACCAACTTGAAAGACTACATTAAATACAGCATCATTACAGGGCATCATCCTCTCTCTGCAGAAAAGAACATTTCCTGATCTCAAAAATCTGCATATTCCTGATGCTAAAAAATAAAAAATAAAAAAAAAACAAAACAAAAAAACCACCTCAAACTATTTTACTCCTCTGTGCCAAAAAGCCATTAACTAATATTAGACGTGAGTGTTTAATGAAATTAAGTATAACTAAACTTGTACTGACTGTTCTCAGTACAGAGCTTTTCAGCCAAGTGCCCCTTTATCAGTAAGGGATATAACTTACAAACTTTGTTCACAGTGAATCAAAACATGACTAGATAAATATCATGGATATAAGACATGTTCTTACAGAAGTGTATAGGTACTGAGGCCTTTTCTCTAAAGACTAAAATCTTTGTCTTATGTTTAAAGACATTTGAAAATAATCAAGTAACTTGGTACACTAACATCCCTTTCACATAGTTTCATAACAACAGAATAAGAAACATTTGCTTTGAACATGTCCATCTGCTGCAGTGAACTTAAAATGGGCTTTCACCTCCACCGGTACCCAGCAACTGCCTTCCTACCACAGTATGACGATCCCCAAGATTTCCCAAGCACAAAAGAATTTCAGCCTGGATTTCAGCCTAGCACAGAGCTGGCACCACCTTCACTGTACTGCTCCAAAGCTGCTCCACAGCTGAGGCCATGAGCAGAACGGAGGCAATGTAATCTTGACTTACTGCCACCTTCGCTTTGCCTTTGCATACTGCTGAGTGAAAGCATCCTGCATCCTCAACACGTGCAGTGCTGAGCTGGTGTGGAGCCAGCTTTCGTCCCTATGGTTCTCTGCTGCAAATTAATGCCCTGACCTGCAGTGTTTTTTTTCAGTATTTTCAATCCACTCTGCCCACAGCCTTGGATAACAGGCAGTTTCTCAGAATGACCAATTTATCCATATGAGCAAGCAGAAACATATGAAAAAGCTTGTTAACATGGGAAACTACAATTTAAGATTACAGTAGTCTTTTCAAAGAAAAAAGTATCTTACATTATTATCAAAGAAAAAAGTATGTTCCAATATTAATCTCCCCCTATCTAAGACCAAATATTAATCCAAAACGCAGAAAGGAAATAAAACTCTTGTCAGTTGTGGTGTTGGTCCACCTTATGGTCAAGCATTTTATATTTTCTAGCCATCATACTAATCATTCTATAATGAAAAACAACAGAAGTGCCAAAAATTTCCCAGCAACAATGAAAAGTTGAAAAAGATTTAAGAAGATGTAATTAATTACTATATTTACTAATTAGAAATGTTTATTACTGCATATTTGTTTTCAACCTGGCTGTATCATTCCATTGATCACTGAACACCTGTGGGGGAAAAAAACCCCGTAACTTAAGATCTCCATTTTCAGCCTGAGTCCAACAGAAGAAAAATCAACTCTTCTAATACTTACATGCTATTTAGTGTATTCAGCACAATTACACTCAAGTTCTTTTTCCTTCATTCACAGTGGAGTATAGTAAAAGCACATGAAAGGGTTGATAAGCCTATGTGTTCTCAGAAGAAACATTACAAGCTTTCACTCAATCTCACAGCCCAATACCAAACAGGTACACAACACCAACTGTTTGAAGATGTCAGGCAGCACAGAAGACATCTGTTGGAGCAATGCAGCTCAAACAAGTAATCATTACTAGGAGTAATGAGATGACAAATGTTGTAATCAATTATAAAACAGCTGAACTGGAAACTCTATAGGCAAAACCTTACAAGCTTTATTATCACAGATAAACAGTACAACAGAAATGTGCACTGCCTGGAATCTAAAGTTAATCTTGACATCATCCCTTAAACAATGCTTTTCTTTCACTTCCTTTTCTAAACTGGCACTGTCCCCACTTAAATTATATTGGAAGAGATATAAAAGAGAGCAATTTTCTTTGAACAAGGCTTGGCTCACTTTCCCATCAGTCAACTGCCCAATCTTTCTGGCATGAATTTCTCGCTTTCCTACATCTGCATCAAGTCTCTTAAATATAGACCTTGTGACAATTCCTCTACAGCCACCAGCTCTGTTATATTTTAGCAAAGGCCTCACAAACAGTTACAATACAGAAAATGAGCATGATTCCCTCCTTACCACAGATCAATGAGCATGATTCCCTCCTTACCACAGATCAATGAGCATGCCCAAGTGTTCCTATACAACTGGATGGGCTGGACAGAATCTGGTTTTGGTTCCTACTTCTTCCCTCTACAATTCAAAAATACCTTTGTCACCTACAGTTTCTAAGCTCTTGCAACACAAAGATTTCTTTCAGTCAACTTCTTTACTTGATCTCAATAATTACCCTGCTGTCTCCTTCACTGACCTCCACTAACATAACTAATATAGTGTCTCAAGGGCTGCAAATTAAACAGGCTAGAAAGACTTGACCATTACTTTAGCTAAAAGTACTCCTGGCTCAGTCCACAATGTTTAACTTTTATATCAATTAACAAAATAACATCAGGCATACATTCTTGCCAACTTCTAACCAATCATTAGTTTCCAAATCCAGCAGGGAGTTTTTAACAGCTTTAGTTCTAACTTGTCTCCTTTAATGAGATCTATTTCTGCCTAATTCTACAAGAAAATGTTCTTCGATGGACAGATGCAATCAAACATGAAAACCATGCACCTCTGAACTGCCTCATTGTTCACAGTGATTACGGTACGTACTCCCAGTTTGCTCTTGTCAAGAATGTTAATGAACACAATTAATATTTCTTAGATAACTCTCTGCCAATCCACTATGACACCAGCATTGTCCTACGAGTTATTTAACAGCTCTTCAAAAATACCCTCTTCATCGAAGGATGCTCATTAACGCCGAATTTCTTTTTAAGAATTGCTTCTCTTCAGCATGGATACAATTCAGATAAAGCACAGAATAAAAGGGCATTTTTTTTTTTTCTTCTAAGAGATTCCTTATTCTCATACCCCTTAAATTTATCTGATCATAGGAGACACCTTCAGATAAGCTGTGCCCCCTTTTTCACTGGAAATAGAAAACCACTTTTCATCAGAGGCAGGCACCAAGCAGCATAAGGCCATTCTGCAGTGTGTTAGGCAGCAAGGGCAACTTTCGAAGTCAGTCCCTTATCTCACCTACTTTGCAGCTTTTGTTCTCACTTCCAGGCAGACACAGGCTGGCTCACGGAACTCTCAACTTACTTGCACAGAAGCATTGACTGCTTTCAGTGCAGTGATCTACAGTAACCCAGGCAATTTCTCTGTTAAAGTTCACAGAACGACTCTGCAAATACAAGCGCCATCATACACCTGAAGATGTGGTTTTCTAGAGTTCTAAAGCTGACCACAACTTATTTAAACTGGCTGTGGATAAGGATCTATAACACCCACTGCTCTCTTTCCCCTTCTGTCTGCAGACACTCCATGTCAGCACTTTCATGCCAGGGTGCATCCACACACACAGTGAATCAATAGGATCATTTGGTTGATCAAAGCCTCCTCTACAACCAGGCTTCTAGGTGATCCCACCCACTCCATGGCTGTTCACTCACTGCTGGAACACAAGCCAGGCTCCTGGAGCACATGGACTGGTGCTGGAAGGAAGGACAGACAAGGCTACGTACTTCTGAGGACAGCACAGGTTCACACCAGTTTAAGCTACTGGGTAGCTGCGCTTTGATGGGGTACCACGCTGAAGTGTGGGGATAGGAAAAAGAATAAACTTGGAATGGAAAACCTTTCAACTGACACTGCCAATGGGCCATGGAATTATGCCTAAGGAACTAACAGAAATACTTGTTTGTGAAGATTTTTTTTTAAATAAAAATCAAAGTTTATTTAGCTTGTTTGCCCATACTCAACCAACATGACCAAGCAATAAGGTAAGAGATTTACTGAAACTAAAATGTTTATTACATTTCTACCGAGTGCCCAAGGGCTTGCTTGAATCAAAGACTGGGCGATCCACATGCAAAGCTGCTGCAGTTATCACAGGGCTCTAACCAAAACCACTGAAATTTACATAAAAACATTTTGTCCTGAAATCACTCTATTCATTTCTATTGATACAGTTATAAAACCTAGTAACATTAATCTATAGCACTGGTAGATTTAAAAGCCTTTACCTGCTAAGAAAAAACACACTTCACATGAAAAAACAAGGGAAAATCTGATTTCATTGAGTACAAAGTTAATTGAGAGAGTTATGTTGCAGTTCTGCAGCTGCAGACAACAGACAAAGGCCAATGTGGTATTATACCACTAACAGAGTTGTAGAATCATAGAATAGTTAGGATTGGAAAGGACCTTAAGATCATCTAATTCCAACCCCCTGCCATGGGCAGGGGCACAATACACTAAACCATGTCACCCAAGACTTCGTCCATACTGGCCTGAAACACTGCCAGGGATGGAGCATCCACCAGTTCCTTGGGCCCACAATAGTTCAACTCAAAATTGCAGAGCCCAGATCTTTAAATGCCTCTATTCTAACACAGAATGTTCAGGCCTAGGATAATTTCTACTATCTGTATTTTTAAATGAGTTCATAGAGGATCTCCTAAAAATTTACATAAAGATAATGCTGCCTTCTTTGTTAAGAGGGTCCTTAAAGTTTTCTTTTCTCAATTACAAAATATGATGTACTTTCAGACTTATCTGCATTGCAGAATAAGCCAGACAACCACAAATGTGTTAATTAGATCTACTGAGAGAACTCTTCACATTCCAGCTTCAGGGTTAAATTATTTTCCAGTCACATTTGCAAAACCCCTATGGAGGACAACAGTACAAATAATAAATAGGGCTGACACCGAGGCCAGCAGCTGGTAGCAATGTGTGAAAATGGATAATATTTTCTAATCCCAGTTACCACACAAGTCAAAAGTAGGTATCGCTCTGCAAGCCCACTGGAATTCATCCTTATTTGTTTATGATGCTACATCAGACCTAGCCAAAGAAATAAAACAAAAAATACAACAAAAAATAAGACCTTCTTACAGTATCAGAACAATTCTAAAAGCAAAAATTACAAGAGATTGTCATTGAAACAGCTTGTCTCAGTGCCTCAGTTGCACAAATCAATTCAACAAGCTTTCCAGCCTACAGACCACTTACGTTTCTACATTAACTACTGATCCATTTTGAGTAAGTGGAACAGCAGCAACTTTAGCAGTAGTACAGATACCCTGAGGTAACTAAGAAATCAAAGAATACAAATATCTGTTGCTTGTTATTTGCTCAAGTAATCTTGCTGCACAGAAACCTTGAGAAGTGAAAATGTATTCTCAGGGTAAACCCAAGAATTTATATTGTGTACATCATACAGTAGTATCAAGAGCACTACATTTTTCAATTAATTTTGAGGCTTTCTTCTGAACTATGGAACAAGCAGTATCAGCATATAAGTTAGATTTATTTGTTTCATAGTGGGAAGAACTGTGTAGTTGTGGGTAATACTGCTGCTGTTCACCTCAACACTATTTTAAAAAGCACTGAAGAAATAGTACTATCCTTAAGAAACTGGAAATCCAGCAGGAGAGAGCACATGGCATGAGGAAAAAGGTAAGCATGCTTAACCAACATAGCACACTTCCTGCATAATTCATTTCACACAAGTCTTTACTTCCTGAAGCCTTTTTACATGTGCTAAGTAATGGGAAGTTTTTGCATACTCAGGTAGTGCAAAAGGCTGTAGTAGCAAAGCCTACCATCCGACGTCTCCTCTCCAACATCAAAAACTTCCCCTTACTGCAAGCTCTTCTCATATCAACCATTTCAAACTTTTTAAAGCAATATTAACTTCCTAATACAGGTAATTCTTCAAAAATGGTTGGTTTTTTACATGACTGTCTTAAAGTCTGCATTTGAGACAGAAGGCAGTCACTGTATTGTTACACCACAAATGGAACTTGGAGTTATGACTGAACTATTTAAACTTCTCCTCTCTGTCTAATCATAAAGTTACAATGACTGAACAAGCTACCCTCACGGATAAGTTTATTTTCTTTCCAATATCTTGAACTCCAGCCACTCAGTTTAGCATTAAATTATATCCTAACAGTAACAAAGCAGTCTGAAATTCACCTATTTTCTCAAACTCCCAAGTATTTTGTAATCTCTCATTCCAATATGTAGAAGTCCTTGTTGCACTCAGTGAAGAATATATGGAGATGTAGCCATGTATCTACATAAACATCTAAATGCTTCATTTTATTTAATGAAAACTTATCACAACCTGACACAAGAGAAAACAAGGTTGCACAACATTCCACAATAGTTGTTATAATAATCCATTATTCATATTTGAAATATATACATAACAGTTATTATATTATTACAATGCTGTTACATCTCTTGAAAATAGATGAAATAGTTAATAATTCATGCATTATTTCATATAGAAAGAGCTAGCCTTTATTTTAACATTAAGGTCACAAGGAAAATTAAATTCTTCTGCTAAGAACTGTCTTTAAAAAAAAATGATTTGCTGCCTTGTCTGTCTTATCATACTTCCCCAGCATTAAAGAAAAATGAAATGAAAAAGCTTCCAACAGAAGAACACAGACTTAATCCCCAAGTACAGAAATATCACCAAATAAATAATTTGCAGGTATTGTTAAATTTGCCAATGTGGTGCTACCACGTGTATGTGAAAGAAAAGGCAATTTTTAGCAGATTTAAGTCATGAGACTACATAAACAACGCAGAGGCTGGTATTAGAACTTATCCTTCTTTGCAACAGTGAAAAGAAAATGTTAAAATGTAGCAAATTACAATACAGGAGAGGTGACAGCAATCCTCTGATGGCACTGGTGAAGAACTATAAAGCCCCTAATAGTCAGGCATGTCACATTGCATCAATTCCTATGGAACTGGATCTGGTATAGTCTGATACTATACAAATGCTGAGAAAAGCCAGTTTTAAAATGACCTGGCTCCATTGTCCTCATTTAGCCTTTGAATGCTCTGGGAATTACACTGTTGTGTCCCAGGTCTACTATGCCAACACTCAATCCAGATACCAACCTGTCAATTTTTCTCAGTATAAAAAGTATGATCTAGGGCAGATAATCATGCTCTAAGAAATGAAACCTCATCTTATCTTTTAAAATAGAATGTTACAACAGCTCACAAGCTCAGAAATTAAGAGCCTTTACAGCCAGGTTCTCTTTCAAAAGAAGAAAATACTGTGGTTTTTTTTTTAATTTGAATAAAACTTTTAACAATTAGACCAAAACCAAACAGCTAAAAAACCTTACTGTTTTTAATGAAGTACACATAAAATACTAATCTTGCTCTCCTGTTATTACCTCATGTTTTAAATGGATGACTATCATCTTCCACCCAAGATAGTATTCTCCCACAGGAGTCTGCATGCAATTAAATGCAGTCACTGGCACCAGATGATCTTTAAGGTCTCTTCCAACCCAAACAATTCTGTGATTCTATGATTTTAGCATTCCACTTTGTGACAAAGGACATTACCCAGATGGGCTCCAAGCAGCATTCTACCTTTTACTCACTGTTTCCCACAGCCCATTTTCACCCTCTTTCCACACTCTACCATGAACTACTTCAGTCTGTAGGTTTGAACCACTCTGTAACACATTCCTTTACAATAAAGGCAAAACTTTGTTTTTTGACACTTGACTTTCAACTCATTTCATAGTGATGCTTTCAGTTGTTAAATTGAACTGGAAAAAGTCTGGATGAAACACAGCATTTTTGATAACATTCTCCACGTATTTTATATTGCTACAGAAATTGAGACAGACAAGTGATGATAACACAACACTGAAATACACTTTAGCTTTCTCTAAGGGCTCCAATTCCTCAGCAAGTTACCCTGTGATAGATAAGGAGGTTCAGATTCATAGGTGTCTGCTTCTCACCCACTATACGGAGGAGTGACCTATGCATGAAGCAACCCACTAAAGGCTACATTTGAAGCTTAATATTACAGCAAACAAACTGCTGACAGCTGACTTGAAAATGCAGGACTGCCAATTGCAGCAATTCAAGAGGTGCTTTCTGAGCAGGCAAGTAGCAGGAAAAGAGTGAAGAGCCAGTATAATAAGCCACAAGTAACCACAGTGTCAATCACTGCAATCAGTGAGACAGAAACAGTCATGTTTCACAAATATCACAGATTCCCCATTTTACTGTGTTGTAGTACAGTGCCGGGGTAATACAGCCAGGCAAGTCCACGGTTTACTTCAGGTCAGTCCCCTAACAGGGGAAAACTCCTTCCTAGTGCACATTTGCAGCTCAAATTACCCATTGCTAAGACAACAATCTGCAACTCTATGAATAGTTTTGATAAAACCATGCTGGGAACTGACTTAGATGCTATTCTAAGATCTTGCTACTATATGAAGAGAAGTAATTCTCAGTGTACTGAAACAGCAAGTACTATGATCCTGCTGACGCTTCCACAACGTCAAGTACTTATGCATAGGTTTGATATTCACCTGTCAAGTCCTAACCAAAACTCTGCTTTAGAGACAAAGGGTTTTTTGTACTCTTTCTTCTTAAACAAAACCAATGAAGTTCTGTAATATGTAACAATAGGCCTAGTTCAATTTAAGTAGCTTAAATAATACTTTAAACCAGTTTGTCAACTCAAGTATCCTGTAGACATTAATCTATGTGAAAATAGCAATTCATTTAAAGAATTATCACTAATTCACAGGTGATTAATTAAAAAGCATACACAAACTACCATTACTTCAATACCCTGTGATGTTGGAAGCAACTTAGAAAATGACATCTTATTAAACCACTAATATAAAAATACTTCAAACCAAACCTGAGCTGAACCAGCACTGCATATTACTGAAGATTCCCTGACGCAAACATGCTCACAAAAAAAAAAAGTCCTTTCCCTCTACTACTCTCAATCAAGTTCAACAAACCAAAGTATGACATCCTACCTATCCTTTTTTTCATTTAAGAAAAACTTACATTGATTTTCATCAGCACACTTAAGTTACTGTTAGTTTTAACAGAAACCAGTAGAGGAAGAAGTGGGTTATTCTATGGGATAGTATTAAATAGATAAATACAAAATACTTTATTAGTAGTATGTTATGTTCTACCACTGGCATGCAAACACCAAGTCAAAAAAAGAGATGTCATTCTTATACTCGGCTATCATAACTGGGAAGAAGTGTTATATCACATTAACATGAAAATGAAAAAGCAAAGCATTTCATTACCTTGATTCTTACTCACAAATATATACTACTTAGCATCATAATACACAGTTAACTCACAGCATTTGAAATCCAAATTGCAAGATCTCTGGAAGTTTTGAAAAGTTAATTTACTGTAAAAAGCGTGATTTTTATCATTAAGTAGTATTAAGGCAGAACAGCACAAGACAACATTCTGACTTGCAGTTCTTTACTAAAGAACTGTTAACAGTCTTCAAAACTGAAGTCCTCTGCATATCACAGAATCACTTGTGTTGGAATGGACCTTAAAGATCATTTAGTTCTAACCTGCTGCCACAATGCATCATACCTTCAACTTGCCTGGAGTAATACTGCTGTACGTATGTACATCCACTATAAAGCAGGATACCTTTTAGGCAGAGTCCTTTTGTTTTGTGTCAATTTGTTCATACACTACAGTAAACATGGAGCTCTAACAATAGTACCAAAAGTTGAAAGAATAGACAAAGACATAAAAATCAGCTCTTCAGATATGCTTAAGAGCCAATAGAATATAACTTCTATCTAAAGAGAATCACAGTTTGTAAGACTTGTTGGTCTCTCAGAAAAAAAAAAAAAAAAAAAATCACAGTGATTTAAAGACATTTCTCTAGTTAATAAAACTTTCAAATAAATGTTCTCTAGTTCATTAAACTTTCCACAAAACAAAACGTCAAAACATCTGTCAATCAAGTAAACTATCAATAAATCTGAAATTAAGCAATTCAGGAACAATGAACTAATTTCAAAACCAGACAAAAAGGCAGAAGGACACAGGGATTCTAAAAATCTTTGCCCATAGAAAACACTAAAATTTGATAGAAAGACTATGCCTCTAAACTTCATGGAGGTAAAAACTGTGAATAATCTGGAAACTTTAGTAATACATGGAATCATACTATAGTATACCAGGTAGGAAGGGACCTTCAAGGACCACCTGGTCTGTCTTTTCCAGGCATGGTCTATACAACATGGCCCAGAACCTGAATCTTAGGTGTCCAACGTTGGGAAACCTACCACTTCCCTGGGGAGTTTACTCCAATGGCTGATTGTTCTCATTGTGAAAAGTTTCCTCTTGTGTTCAGTCAGAATCTCCCCAGGAGTAACTTGTGCCCATCATTCCTCATCTTTTCCATGTGACTCCTTGTAAAAAGGAAGTCTCCATCTTCTTTGTAGCCACCCTTTAAATACTGCAACATAGTGGTAAGGCCTACCCCGAGCCTGTTTTCCCCAAGGCTGAACCAACCCATTTCCCCCAGCCTTTCCTCACACAGCAAGCTTCCAGTGTTTTGATCATCTTTATGGCCCTCCTCTGGACCCTCTCCAGCATGTCCACATCTTTTTTGTATAGTGGGGATCAAAACTAAATACAAAACAAGGACAAAAAAGGAAAAAAGAAACCATGCAAAGACTAGGAATCTGGTTAACTACGTCATGTGCTCACAAGTCTCTTCTTAAATGCATTCATTGTGGAAAAAATCAGAAAGAGCACATTTCTAACTAAAAAAAGGCCTCAGAATTGTGTGACTGTGGTTGCAGGTGTCACTGAAGTACTGAACAAGGTAGCTGTTATTCCTGCTTTCAGAAGCACGACCTTCCATTAGAACCAGTTTAACACTAGGGCTGGCTGTTAGTTCTGAACCTGCCTCAAACCTCACCATACTTTGGTCTAAAACTGATTTTTCCCCTCTTACTAAGTAATATTAGTCAACACCTACATTCTGAATCCTTACCAAAATACTGCTGCTCCTCGTTTGGCATTTACATGACAAGTTCTTAAAAAGAAAAGCCAAAACCCGTCGCTTTTACACAAAGTACTACAAAATAATTAAGTCCTAATTAGCAAAAAGCCATTTTTGACATGACATTTGATGATGATCTGACCTATTCTGCAGAAAATTAGAAATTTCAAAAATAGCTCCATGAAAAAAATAAAACCGTCTCCATCTTTTCTTCCAGTTCCAGCAGCAGATTGTTTTAGTAACAACAATCTGCTTCACAAATGAAAAGAAGAAATTACCAGGCATCAGAAGGTATTAAGTCAGGGGGTGGTGAGTCACTATATAACAAGCCAAACAAACTGACCAAGGAGCTACCAAAGCCTGCATTTCTTGCATTCCTACAGGTGAAACATTCAGAGAAGCTACATTTTGAAGAGAACAGCTCCTCAGCTCTGCCTATACTAAAAAGTAAGTCAGAAAGCCTATGCACCTGCAGAAATAAATCGTCATCTCCAGAGATAAGACAGCAAACAAGGAGATTATCTTCTGTCATGATATTGCTCATCCACCAGTATTGTTAAAAAAGACTTTTCTAAGAAAACAGTTTGGAAAATATTTGCCTAGAAAGTTTGTGGAATGCCCATTACTGTAGGTTTATAAGAAGAAGTCAGATAAGTCACTCTTCACAAATATTTAGGTAAAGCTGATCCATCACACTGAAGACTAAAGTCAATGACCTTTCAAGATGGCTCTCACCTTTATTTCCCCTCCCCTCCAAATCACTGAGTTTTGACTGTTACTAAACTTGCACTTTCCAGTTTGGTAAACCCTTAAACTCCATGGTTTTTTTTCTAGGGAAAGTCTACAGAGATATTCTAAGTAGGCAGAAGTATTAGAATTGTTTCTGACAAAAATGCATTGACTGTGAACTCTCTGTAAGTGCTCTTCAAGAAAATTGCACTTTTTAGTTTTCTTGCAAGCAAGCAATACCTGACATTTTTTTTCTTTCCGACAGACTCAGTTAACCTGATGTGATTATTCGCCATAGTGATCAAGGCACGGTTCTTCCAACTCATCTTAACTTGATTAGCGATGAAATTCTTCCCCATAATGAAGCTGGGTACATTTGATTATTAGTAAGAAATTCTAGTAAGAGGCAAATCAAAATATGTCCTTTACAGTTAACAGCCACTTTTTTTACTTGGAGATGTGAAAATGATTTCAATGAGAAAATGAATATGAACCCGCTTCAGTGTGTGCTCGCAGCCCAGAAAGCCAACCGTATCCTGGGCTGCATCAAGAGCAGCGTGACCAGCAGGTCAAAGGAAGTGATCCTGCCCCTCTACTCTGCTCTCGTGAGACCTCACTTGGAGTATTGTGTGCAGTTCTGGTGTCCTCAACATCAAAAGGACATGGAAGTGTTGGAACAAGTGCAGAGGAGGGCCACGAGGATGATCAGGGGAGTGGAGCACCTCCCGTATGGAGACAGGCTGAGAAAGTTGGGGCTGTTCAGCCTGGAGAAGAGAAGCTGCGTGGAGACCTCATAGGTGGCCTACAAGAATGCTGGAGAGGGACTCTTCGTTAGGGACTGTAGTGATAGGACAAGGGGTAACGGGTTCAAACTGAAACAGGGGAAGTTTAGATTGGATCTAAGGAAGAAATTCTTTACTGAGAGGGTGGTGAGGCACTGGAATGGGTTGCCCAGGGAAGTTGTGAACGCTCCATCCCTGGCGGTGTTCAAGGCCAGGTTGGACAGAGCCTTGGGTGGCATGGTTTAGTGTGAGGTATCCCTGCTCATGGCCAGGGGGTTGGAACTGCATGATCTTAAGGTCCTTTCCAACCCTAATTATTCTATGATTCGATGTAAGTGAATCTTTATTACTACAGTCTTTGCACTTCCAATTTTCCTGAGCTGAAAGCAAGTGTTTAGTTTTCACACAGAAATCCTCCTACCAGCTGAGCATATGGTGTATTCTGGACTTGAACCTACTTTGGTTTAAAGTGTTTTTCTTGGGTGTGCTGGAGAGGAAGTATCAAAGCATCTGTGCAAGTACTAAGTGTACCACAAAAATTTCTACCTCTAAAAATTTGGATTTTATTATTGAAAAACTTGGTGTCAAATGGCACGCAGTGTGACAGGGAAAGTTGTATTTTCCTCAAAGGTTTTTCAATTTCTGAATTGTTTTACTTAATAAATTATCCTGGTTTAATCCAGCAGGCAATTAAACATCACATAGCCTTTCACTTACTCCCCAGCCCCTCAAATGGATGGGAGCGGGTAAAATTCGTGGGTTGACATAAAGACAGTTTAATAAGAAAGAAGCTGAAGAGTCCTTGATCACTGCTTAGCAACAACTAAAAGAGTGTGTTATCAACATTATTCTTACCCTAAATCCAAAGTACAGCACTATACCTGCTACTGCGAAGAAAAGCAACTCTATCCCAGAGAAGACTAAGACATTAATGAAATCGCAAAACCAGCCAAATTAGAGAGCTAGACTTGGCTGCATTGGTCTTTGCTCTAATTCTTCTCCCTTTAAGTCCCGCTCAAAACATAAGCATGGTTTCAGCAAAGACTCTCAGCCATATTTTTGGTTTAGGTGAACTGTATTACACAACAGAACTTACAGACAGATTCCTACTTTTCAAACAATCTACAGATAAAAGCCCTCTTTTGCTTGGTTCCTCAGTAGTTCCACTCATTTTCAAGACTATTCACAAGAAGCAGATAATACTCTTTTCCATAAAAATCCATAAAAATCAGCACAGCTATAAGCTGTCTTCACATTGTTCATTTATTGAGGAAAAGCCATCAGATTCATGAAGTATGAAAGCTGATGAGCTACAAAAGAAATGGCTGCTTTATGCTGCCTGAAATTTGGAAACAGCAATTTGATGTTTGTTCTTATTTAAGGGAATGCATTAACACTCTTAAGTGAGATGTAGAAGATTTAATTTATGAATAGTGTTTTCAAAAATATACCCTTTAAAACTAGGAAGGGCATATATCTACCAAAGATTCATTTTAAAGGGACTTGACAATAAAAACTAATACAATAAATAATAATGTAACACATTTCATGTATGCAAAAATGTCAATGAAGTCAGAAAGGTGCCATTTAATTACCTGACAAGAGCGAAACTGGTTGACTAGCAGTGTACATCTCTGTGGATCTTTCCTTCCATCCAAACTGTCCAGTTCAGCTGCTACTTGATTTAGTTCCTCATCAGCATAGTAGAATTGAGCAAGGAGCTGTGGGTCTGTTCTCTGTATTGAAGACAAAGAAATACACAATATTACATTATTTTTGCAAATAAAAACACATGTCTTAGAATCACAGAATGGTTTGGGTTGGAAGGGACCTTATTGCTCATCCAGTTCCAAACCCCCTGCCACAGGCAGAGATATCTCCCAATAAACCAGGTTGCTCTAAGCCCCATCCAACCTGGCCTCAAACACTGCCAAAGATGGGGAGGCCACAACTTCTCTGGGGGCTCTGTGCCTGGTAACTATTTTTACTGTTATTTTTTCTTTTACATATAAGCTAGAAAAGTAGCGTGGCATCATGGAAAAGAATTTCTTTATGCAGACTCACATAACAAACTTAGGGCATTACTCAGCTGCCACAAATCCAAAACCATCCCGGCGTTCTCACTACTTGTGGCATAATTATCTGGTGGAACAAACAACTGAATCATGTTTTGTTTATTAAACAAAAGTACACTTCAGCTCTAGGCAAAACAAGAACAAAACGGCTTTCCAAGTTAAAAACCAACAAATGCAAACACCCAAATCTATCAAGCACTGTGGTAACCCCTACAACATGATGCACAGTGCTACCTGAACCACAAGAATCAACTCACAGAAAGGGAAGGTACTGAATCTACATTGCCAGGGATGAATACATGTAAAGACTTCACAAAGCATGTAACAGGATTACATAAGGGATTACAGAGAAAACTGTAATGTCTTCCAAAAACAAGTCTTCCAAGTGGAAAGAACAGAATTATCACAAAGGATTTGGAGCCACACTAAAGCAAAACAGAATTACAATAGACAGAGTAGAATAATAAAGAAAGTTGTCAATACTTTTGATGATGCATATCAATAATAGTTTACCCCATAAGAAATTTTTTTGTTATTAAATATTAATAACTGGGAGTTTTGAAGCCTATGAAAGCTTTCATCAAAATACAGGAAAAATAACAGATCAGTGTGCATGGAAGGAGGAAATACGAATTCTGACTGTTAAAGAGTGGAGGTACAAGTGGGAGGAGGGAGGGAGCAGATTTTATAGAAGCCAGCACCCTGGTGAAAGATTCATGGGCTCAGATAAGCACAATATTATTCTAAAGTAGTAGTCAGCAAAACACACATGATATTTGTAGGAGATGCGTATAAAGTAAAACCAGTTTGTTTTAATCACAGTGTAAGAAACATTAAGACTGTAGACTGGGAATTAGAATTAGTTGTCGCTACAAGAACACAAACCCACACTGATACTACAGAAAAGAGCTGCAAAGTATCTGAAATTGTTTTGTTCTTCAGTGCTTTAAGAATTAATAATAAAATACTTTTAGAAGGACCAGGTTATGTCTATAACCAGTAAAAATAAAGACCAAGTTGCATAGAAGCAAGTTAGAGACTTGGGGAAAAAAAAAAAAACAACAAACCATTAACATAGAAAAGACCTTCCAGGTGAAGAAAGCTGTTAGATACAAAAAATCATTGCTTTTGTAAACTAAAGAAGAAGTAGCAAATACCTAGAGATTATTAAGATGCAAAGCATTTTAAATTACAACTAATGAAGATGTACAAGATAAGTACATCAGAGCAAAACATGTACCAACAGAAACAAGTGTAATGCAGTGAAGAAATTAGTCAACAGCAAAACAGAAGATAACATCACTTTAAAAAACATCACCAAATGCAACTCACAGCCAAAGTCAGAAAACACTGAATATATAAGGAAGTATACATTGTGAACCATAACATTTTCTATCTGAAACCCAAAATATTTCCACTACTGTAAAAGGATAAAAAACATTGCTTTTAAGGGATGGGCACAATGGATACAGTGTGATCAGAAATGCTGCCATTAGCAAACCTCAGGGTTTAAAGCACTAATAGGGGTGATAAAGGTATATTGGAAAGCTGAATGTCACTCCTCACACACACCCCATTCTGCAGCACCAGGCCAGAAGACACGAGCTGTCTGCGATCACACACAAAGATTAGTAGCAAACCTCTGCCAACAGCAACATGGGTTCAGAAGTGGTGAGAGGACAATAAATGCCATCAGGAATACTTAGAAAAAAAACCAAAACAAAACAGTTATTTTTGCTTAAAAAAAAAAAAATTTTCAACAGAAGGCACCACAACATACTGTTAAACTCCCTATTTTAGTGCCCATGAGATATATATCCTGCAGAAGAATCCTTCATAGTACAACAGCATTAAAACCTGCACTAAATCCTGCTTAGTCCCTGAAAAGGAACAAGAATATTAACACCTTTTGAGAACAATATACATCCTCCACACTTGACAGAATCAAGGAGTTAACTACTGCAAATATTTTATTGCCATAAGATTCAAGGAAAAAGATTCAGCCTTAGTAGTGATGCTAAATACGCCCTCAGTGTTATATGCTGAATTGGTTCTAAGTCAGCAATTTAATGAAACAACAACAATCCTCCCTGAGAACAGCGGCACTGACACCCGCTCCTACATGCCTTGTTTGGGCAGGAATATAGTGAATTTAAGGCTACCTTTAACATTGCTGTGAGCCGTCACACTGCCCAGCAGCTTCCTACATTATACTACTTCACACCACCCAAATTCTGAGGGAAGTCAGAAATGAAACATGTTTTCAGGCAGTTGAAATGTAGTAACTAAAGTGTGAGGGATTTTTTTTCTTCTTTAAACAGCCACTCGCTACAAAATAGAGAGCCTTTCCAGCCATAAGCTTCCATCTCTTAATCCTTTCAATGTTCTCCTTTATTAAGCAGGCTCAGTACCCTAAATGCAAGCTGTCAAAAAATTTAATGTCTTGAATGTCTTCACTATAGCCTTGATAGTTCCAAGGGAGAAGGATAAGGCTCGTGATATCTGACCAGGGAAACAAACGAAATTCAAACTGAATGGTAGTAAGAGGGACTTGAACTTTCAGCATTTCCCTCACCCAGCTATTTCTATTATTTCTGATTTTTACATTTTCCTTCAGCATTTATCCCCATTCATTAAAACTTTCAAGACAAAGTTGTTAACCAAAAATGCAGGAGTTTATGTGTGGAATCATGGCAAAGCTGATTTATAAGCAACTAAATTGCACTGCAGAAGCAAAATGAGGCAGGTGATTAAGGCTGGTCCCAAGCAAAACAAAAGTAATGCTGAGATACTTAGCTCCCATGTGGCTCATCTTTTAAATTGGAGGAACAAAAGTTATAGTCGAGTTCTCTACTGTATTATGCTTGGTGTGTCTTAGTAGCATGATCTTTTGATTAACTGTGTCGGTTGTACGTGGTCCCTGGCAAGCTGAAGCTGCATATAACTCTAAATCTCTTAGCAGGGGACCATTTAAAGCAAATCACCACAACTTTCTAAATTCAATTTGTTATCAGATGAAAAGATGCTGTTCTCGCATCTTGTAAAAAAGCTGCTCTATGAAAACCAGAAGCCATCACTAAAAAGTGTCAACTAACTGGGAAAGGAAGAAACTACAGCACAGACTTCTCAATGCAGGAGAGAAGTAAATAGCTAGACTGAAACTGATGCTACCATGAGAAGCCAGGGTGCTGACAGATCAATCTCAAACCATACAGTAACTCTGGAATTTAAGAATCATCATGAAAATCCCATTTCCAGAAATAAGGGTGCTCCTCGGAAAGGATTTCCTCCTTTTGAAACAAAACTGCCACCATCTTTTGCATGAATTTTAACAGCAGCTTTCAAGTATCAGTACTGCTTTTGAAGTAACACAAACTATGCATCACCTTGTAAGGATAACTGACAGCAGCCCATCATTTGAATACTAAAGGCAATGTTTCCCCCAGGTTTCCATGAGAGAGATATTTCCAAGAGAAGTACAGATATTGCTTAGGCTTTTTCTTCTACAGGAACAGAGCCCCTACCACCACAAAAAGAGAGGAAAAGACATCATCATCCCAAAGAGGCCAAAGAACAGACGGAAGCAAGGGAACCATGCAGATGAGCAAGATCCCAGCTACTGATATAAGTGTCTTCTGATGCCTGTCAGTCACCCTCTGGAAAAATCATATTCATCATTTTTAATTGCTGATCTACAGGCTTCAGAACAACAGTGAAACCCCAACCCTGCTTAAAATAAAATCCATGAACCCGAGATGAAAGGCTCCAGATCTCCCTTGTTCCCTGGCACTTTTCCAGCAGTAAGCATTTATGTCTCCCCCACATGCTCAGAAAGCCTGTCTTGATCCCTATGGAAAGAAACTATATGGAAAAGCATTATGTGCATTTTGGTGATGATAAAGCCAGATTGCTTTTTGAAAATGGAACAAACATACATCTATGGGGGTATCTTTTCATGTAGTACTTTGGTAATGGTAAAAGGTACATTTCAAATACACATATTTTATTACACACTGCAGCAACTGCATTCATAATTGCAGGACCATGTTGGGTGACTGTCCATGTTCAATACTTAACTGAAGGAGACTTCACACGACACTGTTAACCTTCCTTAGCCAGGAAGGTTAACAACCAGCAACTGCTTGCTCAGCAATTTCTGTTCTGCTACAATTCTAACAGCTGAAGTGAAAAGTTGTAGAAAAAGGCCATGGCACTCACATCAGTGAAACTGTCTTTCATTTATAAAGCTTCCTTTATTCTCACTTTGGTAAGGGAAAAGGTGGTATAAAAGTCTCTATTACTTAGGGCCCAGTTGTTCTTAGTCTAAATTTATTACATTTTTGGGGAAAGGAGAGCATTGTCACATACTCAGATAAAAAGGATCAACCACAAACTTTCCATTCCCTGAAATAAATGCTGCCATTAGACAGTGCCAAATGCAAACAATTACTGCATAGCAGAGAAATCAGAAAAGGGACTTCACATGTGAAAGCACACTCTCTTTGAGATGGGAATTCAGAAAGGCTATAGGTTAGGAACTTGATCCTACTCTGCAGAGTACAAAAATGCTGCCTAATGTTTTGTGAAACAATTCATTGTAAGAACTGATGTGTTCTGTGCACAAGGCAGAATTAGATCCTAAGCATTTTAAGTATGAGGCAACATAGCATTTTTAAACCTTACAATTGATGTGCATATAACCAGTTTTAAGCTAATTAAACTTCAGTAAGATTTACATTGCATTATCAGAAGGAAAAAGTGTTTTGTTCAAAAGTAATAGAATTCAGGCATGAAGTCCCAAGTTTATCTATTGCCAGTGGGAAAAATAACAGACTTTGACAGATACTTACCCAACTGAATACTAACTATACTAGTCACCATTGCACTAATAGGTTTAACTGTCAGATGACAAGTTCAAACATTTAGGAATTTCTTCAGAAAAGGATACCAGCAAGTTGTTTCATCAGTTCATTTTTCACCTCACATGTAAGCAAATGTACTCATATCCTTCCTTTGGACAGGGCCTTAGAATTTTTCATTGATTTCCAAATGCTAGTAAGTAACAGTAAGAAACAATCACTGTCTAACAGGCAGGTGAGTCAAAATTTCTGATAGCTAAATTTTTATGTCAATATTTAGTAGCAAAAACATTTCTTCATATTAACTGAAGGAGGAACTCTGCTACTTCAAGTATGTCATTGTCTTGGGGGCTTCTTGATTTGGTTTGGGGGTTTAGTATGGGTGTTTTTTCTCTCTTTTAATCCACAGACTACCTGAAGTGCTGTCCATTAAGTTAAAAAGGGAAAAAATTCCCTCAACATTCATATTTTGTAGAATGTAATGAAGTCTCAACTGTGTTGCACATGCAAAAAGGAGGACTCTGATGAATATGACAAATGGCAATTGGTCATGAGAATACATAAAAAAAAAGCACCGGGAGAAAAGCCACAGCCCAGTTAAGGCTTTGCCAGCTGCTCTGTGTTTATCTACAGAGTATCATTACACAAGCAAGACAGGCCAACAGCTTGCTAGCACAATAAAAACCTAGCAGGACCTTAAGGAAAAAAATAGTGAGATCATGATTTATTGGGCAATAAAACTCAGGTGGAGGAGTTTTTGCAATATTAGCACACTCTCCCCAAACACATTTCAGTTCTTCATTTTCCCCACAGAATAGTATAACACCACCCTTCCAAAAAGTAAAATCTGAGCATGGTTAACACTGAACTGAGTAGCAAATATTTGAGACTGCCACGCAGGCAGTTTTCACTTATGATGGATTAAGCCACTGTACAGAGTTTCTATTTTTGAGTGCTCATAATACTAATAATACTAATATATTCTCTAATATATAATACTAATGTATTATAATGATATAATACTAATGTTAATACTACAATGCTAATCATATATACTAATACTATAATACTAATTATATAATACTAATGTTTTATAATATATAATACTATTAAATTTGGGTGACATGGTTTATTGTGAGGTGTTCCTGCCCATGGCAGGGGAGTTGGAACTAGATGATCTTAAGGTCCTTTCCAACCCAAACCATTCTATGATTCTATGATTCTATTCTAATCTAGAAGAGCATTAGCTCAAATTCACGTTTTCTGGGGGCTGTACATAAAGCATGTGCTGAACACATATTACTTAAGATTTCCGACATGTACCCTGCTGAGTGCCCTGCAGCTGAACCACAGCTTCAATTTCTAGGAAAGACAATAGACTTCAGGAATAGGAAGGGGTTTTGCTATGGGGAAGCCAACATGCTAAGCAGGTGTGTGAAGTGATGGAGCAGCCACTTATTCCATGTGAACAGTGGTTACCCTGCAATGCTACCTCCACATCCAGCCTATGGCAGGCTATTTTTAATTAGCAAGAAATTAATCTTCTCCAAATTCAGCCTGTTTTGCCCATGAAGGTAACTGGTGAGTGATCCCCCTGTCTTTATCTTGACCCACAAGTTTTCTTATCCTATTTGTCTTCACTGGCCTGTTGAGCAGGGGAATGAGAGCAGCCAGCCAAGGTCAATCCATTCCAATGAACTTGTAAAACACTTTGCAAAAGCCCTCTCCTACAGCTATTATCTCAGAGTTTGACCTTAAGATAATCACATTTCATTCTCACCTGCTGCAAGAACATTAAGTTTAAAGAACAAATATTTACTTAGAAACAGCAAATTCAGCTTATTAGAATACATATTGACATAGACAAATCACTCTTGAAATGCTTTCCTGTAATTCATTTTACTTTGGATTTGTCTAGATTTTTGTATTTGAACTCAAGCATTACATAAAATATTTTTAGTGATTTGTTACATATCAGGAGGAAAACAGCCAATTTAGCTCCCTGCGCTTGTTGATCCATTACATTCAGCTCCAGATCTACAGCCCCCACACACACAGAGGAATGGTGTGGCATTTGGAAGAGGCACCCACTATTTTTCCTGCAATAATGTAAACCCTCCGTCTTGCTACACTGCATGTCTTCACAACTTGTTAATTAGATGTCTTTTTAACCCTCTATAGTTCTGTTACAACATGCCTTATGGATGCATCTAAATATTTATAACAATGTATCTAAATATTTATAACAATTCCTAAACATTGTGGCAAACAATGACCTCTCCTTGGACATGTCCTCAAGGTTAATGTCTTCCTCCTTATTAGCTTTCTATACCCTTTTCTTCCATTCAGAATCAGACTTCTATAAAAACCTACACCCACAAAGCCAACAAATCAACACAACAAGCAAAAACTCTCTCAAGACTCTCCCTTTTTGCAGCTGAGGGATTGCTTTGCAGCTATCTTTTGCCTCTTTTCAGCTTCACCTTGTTTTAGCACACACATACCCCAATAGGATTTTTTCCCTTCCAGGTCTGTAGTTCCAATATTTTGCTCCTGTTTCGCAGACCTGTTAGAACACAAATTTTGTCTCACTGATCAGTACCAACCTGTTTTGAACTAACATAAACAGCATTTTACTTCTGGATCAGGAAATAAATGTTTTAGTTGATCAGAGCATAGACAGAATTCTAGCAGAGGGAAACCTGACTCAGTAACTAGTCCAAGCTTGCTAACTGTTAAGAGTTACTCCCTAGTTTTTCTCAGGTAATAACAGGCATAGCACATTCCTCAGGCTTCTTCATACTGAAAGAGCATCTTTATTTTTCTTTGCCTCAGCAAACTTGCTTATGATTAGTCTGAGGTGTTCTGTATTGTAATAAAAGCACAGTCATCTGTGCAAAGTCGCTCATACATAACCTCATTTGCCTTGTAGGAGGCTTTCAATAAGCTTGGGTTGAACACCTTCCCAGATGTTCAGGATTTAACTACCCTGGCATCATATCACTAGCACAATCAATCACTGCAACAAAAAGATTTCATCAGAACTTTGTTCTGAAACGCATCTGTTCAACGCCAGTGATGAAAGAAACAGGCCTCAGCATAGAAACTTTTCCCAGCTTTTGCCTTCTGACAGTAACTTCAAATGAACATCTGCGTAAGTAAATCTTTTGATCTTATTTCCACTATTTCAGCTAAATCATCTAAACCAATTGCTTTCTGAGTGCCATCATCAGGCAAACTGGGTTTCCTGTTCTGTTTTCAAGGTAACAGCAAGCTTAAATTCATGTCTGTCCTGTGGAGATCAATCCTTGTCTGATGATGAACACAATCAAGACAGCTCTCCAGTCAGAGCATTTAACATCATCTCTCTTCCAGAAAGTCTGCATCTCATTGTAGGCAGGGACCTACCTAAAATTTTAGGAACTTTTAGGAACTTCATTACTTTTAAAGACTTGATACTGAGATTAGTATCCTTTCTCCAAGCATGCCTGAAAGTGAGTAGTGGCTTTGAAAATCACCAGAAGATGCAAAGAAGAGAGAGGAGAAAAGACCAGACAAACCAACAACAGGACCACAGGGGACTTGAAACAATGCTAAAAGCTTTGGAAACAGTCCAGCAAGAATAAAAATATATATTTACATACACAAAAAGCATATATTTGCTGGAAGATAGTAAACTACCCAGATAACAGTGCATGGGAGAAGGCTCCCCTGTGTTCCTGCTCCCACCCCTGTTGAACTCAATCCTTTTGCTCAATAAGGCATTCTGGGGTCTTTTCAGACAACTCTCAAGGTCTGTCTTTGTCTCCTGGTCACGCACACAGAAAATAACAAATGGGTTTGTAGAGCTATTTCTATTTTCTGTGATAGCTCAGCATACAGGTTTAGTTTGACCATTTCTTCTCATCAGCATTCACATTGGATAAGCTGCATCGGTCTTCAGCTATCCCCCACCTCCGCTGCCCACACCAGTTCCTTTTAAATCAAGACACAGAATGCACAAAAACAAAGCAGAATTTAAATACAAACATGACTGCTTTTCTGTTATATGCTTAAGACGGAGAGTTCTATATTCATTAATTGAGAGGGAAAAATCGACCAAAATGAAAACACACCCACCATAATCCAGTAGTCACTGCGTATTAGTCATTCACAGGAGGATTTAGAAATCATGTATTGTCTTTTCTGGCAAGATCAAGTTTCTCAGACCTCTTTGCTGCCTGGTTAGGGAAATTTGAAAAAACCCAACACAATTATGGTACTACCTATTTAATGAAGAGGCCTTTCTTTCCCCACATTCTCAAAAAGAGCTTTCAGAAAAGCTATAATATATGCAGTCTATTGCCTATTACTCTTTATTGATCAGCAATATCACTTTCATATTATAGCTATACATGCTTGGGTTCTCCTCAAATGCATCCTGCAAACTTCCGATTGTCAATTATTTTCTCTAGTACGCTAAATTATAAGAGGCAAATTAATTGCAGAACTGTTGTTAAAAGCAAAGAATTGCATTACCAGTAATGCTTACTGTAATATTAACAATGCTTTGGCAAGAATATGATTCAAAAGTTTTCCTTTGTTATATTTAATAGTGGCATCAAAACCCAGCCCTACATTAGAGACACCAAAAAAGGGGAGAAATTGGATCTTTGAAAAACGAAGGATGTTGAAGTAAAGCAAAATATATTAACCTGTAAATGTACAGTTCATTTCAATTTCATTGTAGACACATACTGCAGGCCTTCATCAGCAGATAGCTGTAACCATCTTCCACCACTGCTGAACTTCATTCTCTGTCAGCACTGCTCTACACCACAGCCAGACTCCAGAAACGAATACTAACTGGGGACCATACTAAAACTAGAGGTACACTCATGAATTGCCTCACATGTAATGGAGCAAAGAATCAGTGCTTCCAAAGCCTCAAGGAAGAACACTTGCTGGAGCAGCTGTAACTCACATTTCAATAGTATAATAGATTAAGAAGTTCAATTGGTTTTACTATGAATACTGCATTTGACAGAATGTCCAGCATACATGCGGTCTTGGATCCGTTATTCATTGCTTTTCAACTGAGGAGCAGTGAATATTTTCCTCTGAAGAAAATAATTTATAGCCATCCACTGCAGCACTCCAGTTTGTGCGAGTCATCCCTCCATGCTTCTATGATAAGAATGTCATGGCTTTCCTGCTGCACAATGGCTTCCAGCTCCTTTTATTTGTTGCCCAGGCTTTAGTGTAGGTGCACTTTATGATGGGCTACTGAGTGGTGATTCCACCACCTTTCTTGGGGGAAGAGGAAGGGGAAATGCCCTAATTCTTCTGTGACCATTCTCAGATGCTTCTGTGGTTTCCAACACATCAACAACCCTTGTGTCTTTGCTGCAGCAAGGATCTCCATCCCCTACCTCCATTGACATGGCAGACTGAAGGACCTTGCTAGCACGCTGTCCCTGAAATGCTGGCGTGCTGCCCCTGGGCTTCTCTTCTGGTGAGCCTGTTTTTATCACTTCAGACCTAGTTTAAAGCTCTTTCTGTGAGCCCTGCCAACCCCTGTGCAAGGATCCTTTTCCCCATTTGAGACATGCATACCCTGTCTGTATCAACAAGCCTGGTGTTGTGTAAACCAACCCATGATCAAAAAACCCGAACTCAAAGGCTCAAAGATGAGAGCTGCAGAAAGACCCCTCTAGATCCGCCATGAGCATGGCAGTACAATTTGCTTCTGAAGGAAATGCATCTGTTCAAATGTACTGAACTAAGAATCTCTTTTATTACCCTTACTTGCTCCCTCGGAGTCAAGCTGCCTTGCAGCCAAATTTAGCTCCAGAACCTGCAGCCTTTTCAAGTTTTGCTCCCTCCAGCAGTGGTTACAGCTACAGCAGCCCTGGGCCACAGCTCTGCTTTAATCCCTAAAACCTAGTATGTATGACATGGGCAAGCCTCTGGGCTGCAAATGCCTGCAGAACTCCAGGGCCTACCAGTGATCTAAAAGAATCTCAAGGCATTATTAAACATAAACCCTTCACTTTTATATGACCAAGTGATTGCAAACACACTCAAAGCAATTAATCAACAAGTCTTACAGTAAAAGGCTTTTGGTTATTCCTCCAAGAACCCAGCTTACTCAGTGAGGCAACAGTTTCCTCATGAACTGAGCATTTTACAACTTGAAAAGCTATATTGCTTTTCCTTATTAAAATATATATGTGAAATAGAGCAGATTTAAAACTGCAAATATACATGTCAATATAATGGAACTCAGATTTTTTTTTCCCTACCTATTTGTTTTCCTTGTTATAATTTTTTATATTATTTGTAATTATCAATTATATACAAAGAAAATCATTACGAATTAGGTAAAAATAGAATATATACAATTAAAAGCTCTGTTCAGGAAGACCCATTAACTTCAGCGGATTATGTTATCACATCCCAAAATTGCACTGGGAACACAAACACCATTCAAAATCATGACTAACATCCATAATTATAGTATGTGTTGAGAGATATTTTTTATTCATTTACTCTTTTTTTGTTTATTTATTTGAGAGAAAAAGGAAGTCCAGAATTTATCAACTGGAGATGACAGGCAGAAGAATATAGCCTGGAACTGATTAAATTTGGGGATATGCATATATTTTGGAGGGGCATCAAAGATTATTTATATTCAGCAAAACACAATTATGTTTTTGAAATGGACTGAAAACATTGCAATGTAAATCAAGCTGGCATTACACTTCTCTCCAAGCAGCTACTGCAATGGCTCATGTTACTACACGCAACAGTGTAAGGACAAGGCAGGTCCCAAACCAACCTACGACAAAGTAAAGGGCACTAAGTATAGGGGAGGGGATGTGTGTGTAATTACAGTAAGGTGGTAAAAGTACCAACTGATTACAACATGACAACTCATTTTGGGGATATGCATTTATTTATTTATTCCACATATAGCAAAATAATCTATCAAAGTTATGGCAAAAATTAATTTTCAGGAGGTATGTGAACACGGATTGTTTCAGAAAGACCGGTTTGAGAAAGGCAGTTTCTGCATTTAAATTACTCAAAATCCAGATGTGAAATATAGTAGTTTTTGTTTAATATGTCACTGAATGCGTAAGTATTGTGATGAGGAAGGCAATAAAAATGTGAATACAGGATACAAAAAAAGCACAAACAAAAGCACCCAGGCTAAGACAGAAGCTAAACCCCGTACTAGTGTTGAGAACAGGACAAATATAGGAAAGATAAATTAAACTGAAAAGATGGATTTAAGCCCAACACAAACCTCACGTCTGAAAAGCATCCTCAAGTTCCGGGGTGAACCCAGCCCCTCTCCTCACTGGTAACTTCTGAGCACTAGATCCCAAAGCTACCTTCTAAAGCTGTGAGGAATGCAGGCCTCTTAAGATAAATTCAAGAGTAAATGAGGCAACTTAAATTATGAAAATGCTGTTAACAGGTCTTGTATATACGCAACTGTCTTTGTAAAAGACAATTTCAAGGAAGCTAAGCAAGTTATTTTAGGAAAAACTACACTACCTGTTAAGTAAGGCTTGCTAAATTACCAGAAGAGCCATTGCAAACATCTTCATTTCGCAGGACATAATTTCATTAGACAAAACATGAAAGAGACAGGAGGCTGCTAGACTTCCTAATGATTACATATGTGTGTGTATATGTATGTACCATAGAGATCTTGGCACTTGTGAAGAGCAGATGCTTACATAAAAAGCCTGACTTACTGAGAAAGAAATCAGATTTTAAAGGGAAAAGTTCTTTTTCTTCATTCTGCCAAGGCCAACACCAACCAACCACTCCTCATACATCATCCTCAGCAGCAGATGGGAAAACTCTCTAGCAGAGCACCATTACACTGTAGCAATAAATTGCAGAAGACAACATGACTCTGGTACATTTCATTTCACATGCTGAGGAATTTATTCTGGTTTGCAATGGATGATGATACAATAAAGCTTTGCCTTAGTGTACCTCACCACAGGCATCACTCAAGACAGGAGACTACAGTTTGGGAAGAGACACTACTTTTACCCATCACAATCTTGTCAGCTTCAGGACCAGTAACAGTTAACAGTAAGCTAAAGCAATACAATTGAAACTATACAAAGCAAGTTTCTCACACCTTCTCTGGAACACTCCAAAGTCTCTCCCAGGCTGTTGGAAGCCAGATCCAACTAGACTATATGCAGCCACAGCACACATGAATTTCTTTTGGCAGACTGGTTGTCTTTGCTCACTGAGCCATCTCTATCCATGCGCAAGAAGCACATCTGCCTGTATTGTACCTCCAAGCCTTTCCACAGCACTCATCAATGTTCCAACCTTCTTCACACTGCCAGTACAAAGCACACTGCTCTTCACCAAAGAACTAAGGCATTCATGCTGTAAGGCACTTGACAAAGTAAAATACGGAGGGATATTCTAGGGAGTAGTTTTACCTGGAGGTTAAATTATTTAAAAATCACTTCCTAAAAACAGCACTTACATTGAGAGCAACACTGCATGAAAAGCAATATAAATATGCCAACTGAGGATGGGACCCAGAATGTCAGATTTCTTTCAGAGGGAATAAGGCACCCAGACACTTACAGCACTTAACACAAGAATTAGTGCCAAACATAAGTTTTTCCTGTGTCTGCTTTTAAAATCAGGCCAAACCCCAGAACTGTATTCAAGGCTGATGTTCTGTATTCACAATCACCTAGCCAAGTTTAGGATACCCACTCCAAAACCTGCTATTTTTCCTCATACTGTTTTGTTGCTAGCATACCTAAAGAGAAATAAATTACATTAATCTGGAGCAAAAGGAATAAAACCATAATAAAACATGGTATATATTCACTGTACCTGATAAGAAATGTGTTAACGCATAAGGTATTTACATATTAAGGATCACTCTTTCTATCTGGAAATCTTACAGCAAACACACATACAAAGTTCAGATCTCTTCTCATAATACAGGATCCTCTTCAGTAAAGACATCCAAGTGTGGTATCATGGTAAGCCCTCAGATACAAGAGCTTTTCTAAGTCCCTGACAGCATTTTAGCTGGATGAAGCACAGTATTTTGCAGTTTTTAAAACAGACTAACAAAGCAAACCCCAGTAAAGCACAGTTCATTTTCCATCACATCTCACTACATATGGCTTTGTCACGCTTTGTACTACTCACATTATTTATCTCAAAATTACTTGAAAGCTCAAAACAAACAAGCCAGAGATGAACTAACTTAAGGAAGACACAACCCTAACCCAAGAGAGCAGCTTGCACAACTCCATAAAATAAAATCTAATCAGAAAATTACCTGCTCAAAAATATGGCCTTCCACTAAACACACCTTGTACAAGAACTGATAAATAAGATGTTCATTGGGAGAGACAAATTCAAAAGTGTCAGAGCATCACTGGAATACAGAGTATTTTAGTATCTATATTTCTATTATTTCTGTATCTATATTTCTTGTATTTTAGTATTTATACTTCAGTTGTACAAAGAACATGGAGTGCCAAATGAAAGGACTGAGCACTCTACAAACCTTATTTTTCTATCACAGATCATCACAAGTTTACCATCCCAGTCACTAGTATTCTTTTATACACTTTGAAGACAAATGAATATACATGCTTGGTAGGAAGAAATTAAATCTGTCTGGGTTGCCTGACTAAGCTGTTAGTTTACTGCTTCATGTTTCCACCTGACATACTGAGTCCATATGGAGGTTTCTAGACCCTTATCCAGATAAGCCAGAAACACCACCTAGACTGGGATAACACGCTTTGAGGATTTTTTCCCCATTCATAAAACTAGCGCAGTTCCTAGCTGGGAAGAGAGTCAAAAATAGCAGACTTTTCTGACTATTTCTTAGGTTTGTCTGTCAGCTTGTGCCAAGAAAAATCTCACTTAGGCATAAACAGCCACAGTACCCCAGGAAAAGAGAGGAAAGAGCATAATGCATAGCAGTCCATAGGAAGAACAAAGTTTGGTACAGTCAAATCACACCACATTCCCGTAAGAACTAAGCACTAAGAATCTGGGCTTGCTTTCAAGCATCATATGCAGAGACACTACTCTTCTTCAAGAGAAAGGATGCTCAGCCCAATGTGAAACAAAGAACGCAAAGTAGAAAGACCAATTCTGCAAGGGCAAAGTATAGTTAGGCACCAAATATGCAGACACTGCCTTCAGAACCTTTCAGTTCTGTGCAGCAAATGGCTTAACTATGCCAAGATGTGTTCATGCAAGGAAGCTCTTACTACTTGATTCCCCCATTTGTCCCCTAGGATGAGGCTGCTGAGGCAGCCCTCTGCTGTTGTGTCATTTCTCCTCAGAAAAAAACATTTATCAGACTGAAGTGGAAAAGTACACACTATACATTATAGTTCCAAACTCCACGTGGATTAGCAGCCTTGGATTATCCCCCAAAATCTTACAGGAAAACATGGAAGATGTAAAGAACCAAGGTTAGTTTCAAGAAAAATTAGTAATCACTTCTTAGGGAGATGGATGTGCTGCTTTTGTTGGCCAAGGCCATAAACTTGCCCAGATAGCTTTGCACCAAATGTAAGATGTCTATGAATCAAGACCATATCAGTGAAGATTAAAACACTGGCAGGACAGTGATACAGAGAGAAAAGTGGCAGAACTAAAGAGAGAAAAGGATCTCCAAGAAACTGCATCTACAGTTGGGGTAAGGTAAGAATTCTCTTTTCCCTCCACCCCCATGACTGATTGAAAAGCTTGGGATTAAAACTCCATTCTGCCTGTAACTACAGCCCCACTGAACATGCTAAATGCATTCTAAATAACCTAATCTTTATTTATATGTTGGCAGCTCCTCATTCAAGACAATACCAATGTTCTTGCATCACGAAAAACCAAAAACAACTGAAACAAAACCACAACACTACAACCAAAAACCCTAGCAGGTCATGATTATTGCTATGGATTCATCAAGAAACTGGCAAGAACAACATATGCTGCTCTGATTATCAGAAAGTCAGAAGAGAGAAGTGAAAAGGACACTGTGAACATTAGAACGTACATGGCTATAAAACCCAGAAATATTTTAACATATATATTTCTAATATGATTACTGTAAAAGAAATTTAGAGAACACGATGACCCTCTAATCCCACACAGCAGAAGTTCAAATACCAGCACCAGGGCTTCCAGACACTTCCAAGAATCTTGACATCTGGTTTCTATACTCACAAAGAGCTGTTCTGGTTATTTTGGCTCCCTTTAAAAATAAACTACTGAACCACTGCAGCACACTGGGGGAAAAAAAATGTTTAAAGTTAGTTTATGTGTAAGATGATATTATTATGTTGAATTACACATAAGGCTCCCCAGCGATTGTTTTACACAGGAAAGGTTAAATTGCTCAGAAGAACTGTCTTGTAAGCTGATAGAAAATGAACCCCATCCCATTTTGTATTGTTAGCCACTGCCATTCAGACATCATACTACCTACTAAGATAAATACGAACTCCTTTGCATATACCCAGGTGAAATGTTGCACTAAGTAATGATAAACTACAAAGAAGCTTCCAAAAAATGCTAATTATCTTCTACATCCAACATTCCAGAGCATAGTAAAATACTTCAGCTTAAAAAATAGCTGCATTCCCGTTCTTTCAGCATTCTGCAGCATATGGATGAACAGCCAGGCTGAAGGCAGATTGTGACACATTTGAAGATTTATGTGGGGGGGGGGGGTAATTTTTGCTGGTTGCCACTGGAAAAGTTCATGTAAAGCACTGAACTGACAGATTGAACTGGTTGCTGATACCGAACTGATGAAACAGAATGCCTCTCCTTACAAAGTTGAAATACAGCTTTTTAACTCTGCTTGTTCATCTCACATACACAATACAATTATCTTGCAACACTTACTTTTTCAGTGGCATCTTGAGAGAGTGACAAAGTCACTGGCATAGAAACAGCTCTCTCAACAATTTCTTAATCACAGAAGAGTGGACATTCACTGGTTTTATGCCACTCGTTATACTTCCTATCTTTCATCTTCTGGTTATTAGCAAAAGAAAATATTAATTTCATTCTAGCTTAGCAATATCTTAAGTAATTGCACTTTTCAAAAAGCCTGCCTTGTCCCCTTCTACAGTTTCATAATCAAACAATATAAATATTACCATAGCTCTAAGCAGGCTTCAGCATGATCTGGTTATGCTGCAGTGTTCCCAAATCATCCTGAGAAGCCATCTTTAGCCTCCAGGCTTCAACTTCTCAGCAAGCTTTAACAAAGCAAACAAAACAGAAGGAAGAAGGCCAACAAACAGCAAGCAAATAACAGACTGCCTGGACAGACCTCCACATGACATCAGCTCCATGCTGCTTTTCCTGCCTTGCTTTTCCAAAATACTGGTTGAAGTTCTTGTCTACTTGCTCCCTCCTCAGTTTTGCTCTTACCTCCTTTTAAGAAATAGCTTTCGTTACCTTTATGACAAATAAATGTAAGGTGTAAGAGCATATTTCCAGACCTAATAAGAGATTTGTTGTCAAAAACTGGCTTCTGCTTGTATGAGTAATCTTCACAACAATTTGTTGCAGAGTAACAAGTAATTATTTGGATTTTACTTTGAGGTTACATGGCTACAGGCATGTTCTTTTAGCATTTAATAGGAAAGCACAAAAAGTCCCAAAAGACAACTTAGTCACCTCTGTTTTCAGACTTCTCCAGAAAACAAAACCAAAAAACCATTACCTTCCTGTTGCATGGAACACATGCCTGAGGTCATGTTCCTATGCTCAGTGACAATGAGCAAGTTACAACAGGCCAGCAGAAGTTGCTCCCTATTTTCTTTTAAATTAGAAAACATCTAGCATTTCACAAATTTAAGTAGTGCTAGGACTATAGCACTACTGTAACACTCACACATAAGTGTTGCCATATGAAATTTGAAGGTTATTCTTTAAATTCAAAGAAACTGATGTTTAGCTATAACTGTGCAAGCAAACCAGCCATAGTCTGCCTAGCCCAGGGCCCCATTTTCGGCTGTGGATCACAGATACCCAAAGGCTATATGGATAGCTGGAGTTCAGTAAGTACTGCCTGAAGCTGAGTGGTGTCCATTTGTCCAGTTGCTTCCTGAAAATACTGTAAACACTAGGCATCTGCAGCATCCCAGGGCAAGGTGCTGCACAGATCAGTCACGTGCTGAATTAAAATGGTTCACCATTTGTTTGTTCTGACCCTGCTTCATACAATGTGTCTTACTTTTTGTACCACGAAAAGAAACATTAATCTCTTCCCTACTTATCACAGTACTCTCACGTAAGTATCTATCATGTCTCTTCTTTCTGTGTTTTGTCTCAAATTTAGAGCTAAAAATGAGCTAAACAGATGAACCTCATGTAGGTGTTCATGTTGAGTTTGCCTGTTAACATACATGTCTACACGAAGGGACTCTTCAAACTGGAACAGAGAGAACAAGCACTAGAGGGGACTATAAATAGGTATGGGAAGCAGTGCTTACTGAGGAAGGTGTATCTTCTTGTGGCTAATGATAGCCAATAAGGCTGCCTATCATGCCTAGAATATCAATGAGGATCCTTGAACCTCAAAGTTTCCTCCAGAAGTTTATCACAAATATTGTGTAAACATGTACATATTGAAATACTAAAGCAGTGGTTGCCTTTCTCCAGCAAATAATGAATAAGAAAAATAAGAGTGTTTGTTTTAGCAACCAGTCTTTGCCTATAACCTCTAAGAAAACACTGAAAGGATGCAGAGGCAGATGTAAATAGAAATATCATTAAATACACACTGATCCTTAGGTTGTTACCTGCAGACTGAAAAGCTGACAAAAACCCAAACAAACGAAAAAAACCCCACAAAACCCCTCAAGAAATCAAGACAACAGACTGTAAGACTTAAGAAGGAACAGGTCTAATGAGTGCCTTAGCAGGGAAACAATGTCCACCCAGTCTAATTTCACTGGAGCCTTCAGAGCAGACACAGCTGGACTGTCACATCACAGAAAGACCTGGGCAAGGCCAGCATGAACCAGCAGAAAGCACCACTGTGACCCTAACACCTTGGACATTTCATCCCTGGAGCTCAGTAGCACTTACACAGTTTATTAATAATCATACTGAGGGTTTTGCAGCAGCATTTGTTACATGCTTCAAAGCACAAAATAAAAACCATGACTCAGGAAAATGAGGTAAGAAGCAGACTTTCACAGCTAATGCGTGGTAATTTAATGCACCATAATCTTGGTTCATGATCACATATTTGAATTGAAATGAACCTTCAAGACAACTAATATTCTAAGAAATTTACATTTTTAGCACAGAAGCCAATGGAACTGAGAATCATCACCAACTGCAGAACTGGAAAATCCCATTTTCCTCACTGTAGGCTAAAACAGAAAAAACCTTGAACTTGTTTCTGAGTAGTGTGACTATAAAGGAGGAATTAGGAGAATAAAATACCCTGGGCAAAAAGGGTAAGAGAAATCTACATACACATTTGAAAAATAGGGTTTCAAGGCAGAGGAGGAGCCAAACCCCAGACCTGGAAGAAGACAGTAATAATTCAAACTGGGTTTTGCTTATTTTCTTATTAAGTTGCTTTCTATCACAGAATCATAGAATAGTCAGGGTTGGAAAGGACCTTAAGATCATCCAGTTCCAATCCCCTGCCATGGGCAGGGACACCTCACACTAGACCATGTCACCCAAGGCTCTGTCCAACCTGGCCTTGAACACTGCCAAGGATGGAGCATTCACAACCTCCCTGGGCAGCCCATTCCAGTGCCTCACCACCCTCTCAGTAAAGAATTTCTTCCTAATATTCAATCTAAACTTCCTGTTTTCAAACTGTTTAAGTTTGAACCCGTTACCCCTTGTCCTGTCACTACAGTCCCTGATGAAGAGTCCCTCCCCAGCATCCTTGTAGGCCCCCTTCAGATACTGGAAGGCTGCTATGAGGTCTCCACGCAGCCTTCTCTTCTCCAGGCTGAACAGCCCCAACTTTCTCTGCCTGTCTCCATACAGGAGGTGCTCCAGTCCCCTGATCATCCTCGTTGCTCTCTTATGGACTTGTTCCAACACTTCCATGTCCTTTTTATGTTGAGGACACCAGAACTGCACACAATACTCCAAGTGAGGTCTCACGAGAGCAGAGTAGAGGGGCAGGATCACCTCCTTTGACCTGCTGGTCACACTCCTTTTGATGCAGCCCAGGAATGTTATAAAACTTTTCAGATTCATTTAGAAGTGTCACTATCCAGCCAAAGTCAAAGGGCAGAAATAATCAAATTCACAATTCATCTTTACATGCTACATAAGTTTCCTCAATTATTTACTCCTAAAAGCAAATAAAAAATGGTATGCCAACTCTATAAGCAATCTGGGTAAATTCAAGTTTCACAAGTAACCTTTTCCTCTTTGTAAAGTGAAAACAATCCAGGCTACCCAAGACTGCACCAGATCTCCATCAGAGAAAGTTCTCATGTTTTGCAGCATTCTTGAATTCTTCACTACAGAGTCAACTTTACAGATCTTCACAAATACACAATGTTGATGCAGCATGAAGACTAGAGAAAACAGCACCAGTGCAACAAGATACCCAAACAAGGAGCCTTCATATTTTAGTGGCTTTCCCTATTTGTACAGAAGTGTTCATGTGCATCTAAGGAAAAGTAGAACCTTTCAAACAAGAACATTTGATAGGAAGCTTTCTTATTATTTCCCTTTTTCATAAAAGCCTGCTTATAAATTGTTGCATTTCAGTTTTCAGCTTTGCTACACACGAGCTCCCCTTTTGTTGAAACCATGTCTCCAAGAAGCTTACTCCAATGATTTGTCTTTTAAATAAAATCGTTTTTCCACTAAAGCTTGCCCAGGTTGGAGGAAAAAAAAAATAAAATCATTAAAACATAATATATGTTTCCTTACCAAGTTCTCTGCTTTTACAAATCCATCACTAAATGGCCATGTTGGGGAGGGATGAGCAAAACCCAAATAACTCCAGCTGCAGTTTTAGGCTGCTAATGTGATACAGATTGTAACCTGAAACATCACTAGGTTGGTGACATGACATAAAGCAGCAATAAGTTGAAAGCTATATTGATTAAATAGGATAGGGGAGGTGAAAATAGGGAGGTCCCCAAGGAAACAGTGGAACTTGTGTCATCTTAACTCTTGTAGCCGAGATTTGTAGCCTCATTTAGCGTGTTTTCTCTTACTGTTTTTCTTCCACTTTTCTAATTTCTATTCAAGTGATTAAACTAGAGCTCTTAAAAAGCCATTTTATAACTTTTTCATTACTCAGAAACTGTGTTATTAAAATAATAATAGAATGACCCAGATAAGATTGTTCTAATCTTATCAGAAAGAACCAATAAGTGGATTAAATAAGGAATGGACCCCCCTGATCTCAATTCTGTTTTAACATTCATGCCTTGTGAATGATGCGAAAACTATCTGCTTTGGGGCTGGCAATGCTGCTGACTCTTTTTTGAATATCTGTTACCAGCATCAGCACTGGATCCCTCTGTGACCATGGAGCAGCGGTAGATCTTCAACAAATATAGTTACAGCCTTTAATTTTAGCCTGCAAGGGTATGACTAAGTTGAATAAAACTGTGGTCTACCCTGTGATTCAAGCAAGTCATCATGAACATTTGCTGCACTAGACCCATAACATGCCCTTCTCACATAGAAAATTAAGGTAATATTTCATACTCCCAGCATTTATTTACCACAAAGCATTGCACTATGGAAGAACATTGTGAAAACGAAACTATGAGTGTTTATAAAGCACTTGGAGATTCTTGGATAAGCAATATTATAATTAAAAATTACTCTAAACTAGTGGGAGGCATTTTCCATCTTCCCTAACAGAGCTTATACCCCCACGCCCAGCATCACTCTACAACACTCCACGCTTCCATGGAGCCTATGGGACAGAATCCAAATTAAGTCCAAAGTTCAACCCTGCCTGACATTACAAATCTGAACCTACCATGAATGAGGAAATTCAGCTTTCTTATTGAACTACAGCTGCGACACACTAAATCTGAAGCTCTCAGCCTCATTTAGCTCCGGAACTACATGTAGCCCTTCAGTGAGCTTAAGAAGTATTGCTACCTGAACTTCTTACAATTTTAAACAACCAGTACTTGAAGAATATCATGACTAAGCAGTAAGAAAGGTTACCAAGACATACAAATAAACAATTGTGAACACCTGTTCACAGGATTTTTATTATCATCTGGCTTTTTTATTACTTGTGAGACAAGTTAAAAAAGCCCAGCAGGCTTTGCTGAAACAATTCATGTATACAGCAATCTTTTCATGCAACAGAAAGGCTATATTTCACATTTTAAAGCCCTCTACCTCTGAAACGCTACAAACACATTGTAATGGTCTCTATACTGAAAGAAAAATGGCTATAAGAAGGTACTGACATCAAGAATTTATTGTGCAACTATCCAGATGTATAGTACCTTTTACTCTAAAAAGACTAAAACTCTGTTTAAAATGAGACTCTTCATATTGAATATGGGAGGACAGTGATAACTATAAAAATAACAGTTAAGCACATCAGCTACTGCATAATTTGGCAGCATCAAAAGCTATCCCTAACTTGTCTTTATCATCAAAAGAGGTGGCTGAAAAACAGCACCTTCAGTGATCATCTTGGTGAAGATGTTACCAGCAACTGTGGAAATGAATGGGGACCTAAATTCATTTTCCTCACTTTTACTAGAAGCCTGAAGCCAGAGTAGTAAGTTGGCAAAATCATAACACCTAGGAAGTGATGGTTACATATGCCACACCACATTTATTCAACTGCATTGGGTATCTCATATCATGAAGCATCCTTCAACAGCCATCTAAATAGAAAAGTCAAATAGCAAAGGTATAGCAACTGTTTTAGAATAAGTAAAACCTTGAAGCTAGTGGATTTACAGATAACATGTTCCTTCTTTTGCCATCTAAATAGAAAATGCAAGTAGCGAAGGTACAGCAATTGTTTTTTAAGGAGGTAAAAGCTTGAACATATTATTTATATTAACAGCTCACAGAATCACAGAATAGGTTATGCTGGAAGGGACCTTTTGAGGACATCTTGTCCACCCCCCTTGCTGTGGGCAGAGGCATCTTTCACTACATCGGATTGCTCAATAGATTTCCCTATTTAAAGCATTAAATTCTGTCTTAGCCTTGACTGGGTCTCTCATGTTTTCAGAGCATATTATTGCTGCCAGCGGTTGCATAAGAGAATTACTGAGATTTCCAGAAATGCCACCAGAAGTAAAAAACATCATCCTGGAAACAAAACAGAAATTCGATTATCTGCAACTTTTCCCAGATACATTATTTTTCACAATCTGGAATTATGCTTAATTTTAAGATGCTCCCTCTAAATGGAAAATCCATATTAAAAAAATCATTGTGTGTTTGTACAATTTCAATTATCTATAAACACACAACTCACTTTCTACAGTGTCTGGCAGATAAAAAACAGGCAATATATAAGCAGCCTGGTGCATTTGAGAAGTTCCTCCATCTCCAGCTAAAACAGAAAAGCTCAGTTAGGCTGCAAACACAGAGTTCTGCTGTGAATCGAATGCAGGCCCTCTAGCAGCGAGATTATGTGATTATTTCTGGATGCCGCAGTCATGTGGTTGCACAGCAAAGCTTTTGTCGGAAGCATGACACAATCCCATTGCACTCAAGCTGCTGGCAGCAACTTGCAGCTTTGCATTTTCCCAAAACACACCCACAGTGACAGTAAAGAAACACCAGCTTTTCAGTGCTATGGTCTCAACCAGTCAGAGCTCATATTCCTTGTTGCAGTCAATCTAAAGGCTTGTTTCTCTCCTTTCTTTTAACTGTGTTTCACCTCAGGTGCACATTCACTGGGTCCCATGAAATCACATAGCATTAATATCCACCCCTCCAAGCCAGCCCTGCTTGAGGAAGCCTCACTAAAGACTGCAGAGTAAGGAATTGTAAGTTTTGGTTGGTATTTACCCTTACAATATCTTTCCTGCAGGTACCAACAATTCACAATAGCCAAACTACATAACACTAAAGCAAAGGATACCCAGTACCTGTAAGGCATCTGTTTGGATATTGTATGTACTCAATGTTAACCATTCAAAGACAGGTATGCTTCTCAAACATGACCATACAGTCCTTCACTGTAGTTTTCAGAAAACCACCAGAGCTGCTAAAAATATTTCACTGTATTACATCTTGAAGAACAATTCACTTGTTCAGCTTTATTTAACTACTTCTGCCTCTCAAACTGCCTTAAACCCAGAATATTTACACATTTAAGCCCTATGTGTACTTAGAAACAAGGAAACAATTAAAGCACCTACAGAATCCTAAACACTAGGCCTGCAATTGACAACTTCTATACAAACTGACTACAAAATTAAGCATGTGAGACTCTAACCGAAACAATATATTTATAATAGAACTGCTGTGGAAATGCACAACTCATCACTTGTTTTGTTTTACCTATAAATACTACATACTCACTGCTGGGCACATGGGAGTACTAGGAAATACATGACTCAATTACCTGACTTCAGGATGTTTGGCATTTGGCCATCAAAATCAAATTGTGTATAATTCAGTACTCACATAATATACTTTTGCAGCAATTCATTTTCTTTCTGAAAGCTTATAGAAGAAATGCTTCACAAGTAAAACCAATTCCCATCTAGTAATGTTTAGAAAACGTTACCAAATACAAAAGTCTCATATTAAAAGTCATAGAAACCTACAGCCACTGTAGAAGTACTTCAGAATACCTGGGAAAGGATTCTATAATGAAGAAACTCCTATTCTCAGATTCAAATCAACTCATTTAACAACCTCAGGAGGAGCCAGTAAGGCTCTTGGCTGGAAGTGAAGTCAGAAGTAATTTACAAACAGCAATTCTAATACAGTTCATACTTCAGCCTTTGCTAATTCCTGTAATAAAAACACAAGTTATGTTGGCAAAAGAAACCTTCTTTGCCCTGTTTCTGTAAGCAAACTGAAGGCCACATGCTACATCAACACAACTTTCCCCAGAAACCCACCCCACACTCCTTAGAAGATTTTTCTGATGTCTGTTCAAACGGCAAGGTGTGTGATTCTATCCCACCACAGCCAACATCCCCAGGACATTAAGGCTCTGCTGGTATACCTGGCTGAACTCAGCACATGCCTGCATGAAGCAGCTCAGAATAGCATACAGGGGGTGAGGCAGAGTTTAATGCACATTCAACTACAGCTGAATGCATGAGCAGCAATTTGGTTTTTTTCCTTGGGAACACACTAAATGAGCCAGGCTGTAATGAGCTCTGATCTAACTGGTTATTGATTTTAAACCCCAACCAAACTCCAAATGAAGAGCATCTGCATAATGAAAGCTTGAAAAAAAAGTACTCTGCACTTCAGGTATCTCCAGGTCTCAGCTGCAAGAAAAAGCATGGCTATCCAATTCACACAAATAACAGCACACAATCATTAAGCATCTTGCCTGTGGTCAAACAGCACCATTACTAGCTTCAACAGGGAATGCGGAAAGCTCACAACTTAGCTGAAGCTTCTAGGAGTTGTGTTAAAAATGAATAGGTGGAAGACAGATAAAGCACAGCTCTAAGTCTCAAAAGCTGGACAGCCAAGACTAGTGCCTTCTTTTATCTTTGTACAGCATCTATAAAGCCTTATGTAATTAGAAATTAGAAACCATTATGTTATTAGGAATTCCGCCGTATGGCACAGACACACTCCACCTTCTAAAACCTTTAAAGTTACAAATATGGCAAAAGATGCATCTTATTTAAACTGTTTACAATGAACCACAAAAACAAATAGGAATATTTTTAAGACAAAAGCATGAAGTATAGAGAAATACTGTTTTCCCAATAAGCTGAAGCAATACTTCTGAGATGAGGAATAGAAACTGGTAGAAAAAAAAGCAACAATTGCTGCATTTCAAGAAATGTGACCATGTGTATCAATACACGATTAAATGCAAAGGTTCCCTTCCCATTTTTATGAAGGATCATTTTCTTAAGTCTAAAAAGTTTCAGATACTTTGCAATTGATTCACACATTATCTTAATTCTTACACCTTTTAAGCTTTTTCTCACACAATAATTCTATGAATAAACTAAAGTTTCTTTATATCAGTTCCTGACTGTTGCTCTTTGTAAAAAAAACCTTTCTTGAGGTATCAAATAAAGTTTCAGTATTTACTGCATATTACAAAGGTTTTCAATTTAGAGTAAAACATCCAAACCTGTTGAAGTATTTCACAACTAGTTCTGAACTGAAACACAAATCTGAAGGTACAGTCTTTCAAGCAGGTCACCATTCAGACTCAAGCAGAACCCTTTGAGATATGCAGAGCTAATGCTGACTGATGCCATAAACACCATTTTGAAAGAGAAAGACCCAGAGAAGGTGGTACAATCTTCCTAATTCACAGTAAACATTTAAATTGTGTGTCCTATTAGGATCAGCAAAACAGTCCAAGTCTGAATGCAAGAGTCACAAGACTCATTTGGGACTATGCTGAAGTATTACCTGCAACTGAGGCATCTAATATGAACGTGACGTTATTGCTCCAAGAGTATTTGCCACCAAAAAAAATATCCAATTCAGGATCCATGTCCATAAAACAAACAGTATTTTGAATACTGCACTTCATGGTGGCTATTTTGTCAGACCTGGCTATTAACATTCTACCCACCATCCTAAGGAGCTCTCATTACACACACCCCTCATAAAAAAACAGTTATAGCATTAATAAACTTGCCAGAGATTACAGATTGCAAAGTGACTTCTTCATCAATATGTAGAAGGCATTGACAGTAAACAGCAGAAACACAAGAAAAATGTTTATGGTATTGGTTAGCTATTATGGACTCATTCAATGAGCAGATTTGTTCACTGTAACTCTCATAGTTAATCAGAGCCTTTGAAACTGCCCCGTGTGCCAGTCAGTACCATACTGTATAGAACTAAAGCAATAAAGAAGGTGCACTTCAGACTTCCTTTTCTCACTTTCAATAACTTCTCTTGACTCTGCTTCTGCCCAATTCAGTTTTTTAATTCCTGGACTTCATGACTGTAGATTCTGAGTTTACATCTTGTAAACATGCAATTTTAACTTCAGTGTACGTCTCTAATTATGCTGATATGGAGCAATACGGTACCATAACTCCCTCAAGTAAGAACTCATGAAGCTGCATCTGGTTCATTTTAAAGGGAACTTGAAGAGAGCACTAAAATGCATTGAGTATCTTATTTATCTCAGGAGGTGTTAAAATATGAGTGATGAAGATGATCTCCATTAAACATTTATCTGATGGTCTGGTAATATTATTAATGTAGAGTCTGATCACCAAATTTAACTTTCAATTTTTCCCCATATTAAAGTAGAAGCTCTCATACATCTCTATTTATAGTTTAATGCATCTGCTTAGCCATGCAGAAAGACAGTTTCATAGTCAGATTATATCAACTTGCACACAAGAGATAGTCTGTAATTAATAATATCCTCCACTGACAAATGAATACTGAATTCTCCCATTCTGTAACTCTCACTCTGTAAATACAGGTTACACAGACACGATATTCCAAAGACACAAATTTCCAAATCCTCAAACACAGTCTTCTCCACTGGTTTATCTATTCAGCTGAGCACAAGAACAGCCTGACAGTCACAGTGGCATAGGCTCGTTACACAAACCCTTTCTAAAAAACAGCAGCAGATACCACTAGCATCAAGCAGCCCATTTTCATAGCTGCTCTAAAGAAACCACACAGCTTCACTTTGTTTCTTTTCCAGAGAGGTCTGAACTTAGTTTAAAAGCCCTTCTTGCACCTTCAACACCTGATCAGGACTGGGGCTGGAGAGCACACACACTATCACATACCGGTTTCTATTATGTACATCCTAACCAGCCACACCAATCCCTTAAAGATGCTGAAGCATCCTTTACCTTGAAAGTCTCTTGCTAAATCCACGCCTCTAGGTCCCTTCAAAAGGCTCTCCCCATTTAAAACAGGCATTTTTAGACACTTTTTAACACGTTAATTGTGCATAACTTCCTTAGCTAAAAAGTCAGTAACAGTTTCTTAAAGTCACTTCACATGCTGCCTACCCACGGGCTAGAGAACAACAAATGGCAAGGGGAGGCTTGAGTAAAAAAAGCAGACTCCCATATGATTTGCAATGTGCGTGTTTTGTTTTGTTGGAAGAGTTGTTTTTGGCTAGTTAAAACCAAAACAAACAACAGAAAGAACCCTGAACCACAAACCTATAAAACAAATTCATCAGAAGACAGATAGGTAATGCTAGGCAGAAAGCAAGGGCAATGCAACAAGCTCCTTAGTAAAGTTTTCATTATTCGTTCATTCCACTCACACCACTTTCGTGCAAGTCACTTGAGACAACTTTGGGGTTATATTTTGGGTTTTGTACTATTTTGGTCTTGCTTCTAAAGTTATAAAGCTGAAGACACTTTATGTTGCTGCTTATCGTCTAAGCAGCAAGGGTACCTCAGGTGTGTATTAACATGGCTGAAGATTCAGGTGCTTATTGGTGCTGTACTTAAAATGGCTCGAAGAGGCTCATACTCAACAGTCTGATCCACACATTTGGTCTTACTTGGTTTAGCAGAGGTTGCTTTCAAAACTTGCTTACTCAGATTCAATTTCCCTCCATACAGTTACTGTCCTGAAGGATTTGTTCAGGAGAAGATATTCTAAACCTGCATTCAGTACAGAAGCCATGCATTAATGCTTGCTTCGCAATAGGAGGAATGTGGAGACTCAACCATCTGTAACACTCAGATTCAGAGTTCTGTATGTATTTTAAAGATTCACCTTATTATGACTACTTTCATAAGTTAATACACGACAATTAAACATAAAACTTGGAAGACTTTATGCACCATCTGAGAAAACATTACTATGAATCTAGGACGGATTCAATTTTGGACGGAACCACACTGTTTATTGCCAATATTGAAGTAAAAGCACAACAATTACATTAACAATTTTGCAATCGGTTGGCATATAGTTAATTCCCAGAATTTTTAATTAAAGTGGATTTGGAAGAGAAGTCTTAATCAAAAGCATCAAGTATTTGCTGGACAAACTAACCAAGTTCAGGAAGGCTTCTTTATAATGGACATTAGAGATTAAGTACAAGTTTTTACTTTTTTTAAATGCATCTTTGCACCTTTTCTTCCACAGAACTGTAAAATCCTAAAGATGACAAACTATAAGATGACAGGACATCTTTCTAAATAAACTTTGTCAGGATGCTTTTGCGTTGTTAAATTCTGCTTAGCTAATGACAACCTATTCCCTCTCATTTCTTCCTTGAGTCATTACCATAATAAAACTTAGTGACATCTGGAGCCAAGGAAACCTATCTGCTAACATGTGGACAGCTAGTATCTCTGACAGCCCAATTTTCATCAAGGACAGGAGAAGAAATGATCTCTTGCTAACACCACATATATCACAAATGAGATCAGCCTATGTTTTCCATCATTCTACATGGATTACATTTGGAAAGGAAAACCTACTGCTGCATTAATACAGTTCACTGTGCATCAACATCATTCGTAATTGTATGAGTCTGAATGCAGAAAGAAGCACATAAGGGAAAAGGATTTCTTAGGGGAAATCACAAAATGAGTAGAGGATGAGCCAAACTGATGAACTCAGATTTGTAACTTTCTTCTCTTTCATGGGCAAGAGAAGCAATAAAAGCCTGCTAAAGCTGCTATGAGGATAAATGCATTTTAAAAAGCCCAAACACCTTTAAATCCCCCTAAGGAACCACAGACAACAGAAATTCATATTGCTCAGTTTAGTTCAACATGAGGATCATCCTTCACGCCTATTGTTGTGGTTTAGACCCAGGACACCTATTCACACGCGGAAAGCTAAATAAAGCATGTTTGGGATCACTTCTATCATCTTTCCCTGCAGCGGACACTGAAGAACACACTGCACGTTTACACAAATTCCTTATGCCTCCTATCTGGGGAAGAAAGAGGGGTAATTATAAGAGAAAAAGGGACAACTATAGAAAATAAGTATAGAAAATTCAAGTAGCATACCAAGGGAAGAAAAACAAAAACTAGCTGTAACTTCTAATAAATGTGTTTCCTGTTCTCTCAAAACCCCTGCATTTACATTAGCTTAAGCAGTCTGGTCTTTCCAATCTACAGCTTGACAAGAGCCTTGCTTTAGAGGATGACATGCAGCTAACTGCCGCCCCCAGAAAAAAAACAAATGTACCAGGATAAATGCCATTAAAGTAAAATAGAAGGATGAGACAGATGGAACAGGAAATGTTTCTAAACAATTTGGTACAAAAACTGGCTAAGTGAAATTTTCCATTCTTTAAGCCACCATTTTGAGTTCTTCCTTATGCACCTCATCCCTTCTCTCACAACACAGCAGTTCTTCTAGATGAGCAGAATAGAACAGGTTAAGAAAAAAATTGAATTTCAAGCACACCTGTGTTCAACTTAGTATCCAGAGAAAGTTCTTGATATAAAGTTAATATACATATATATAAATACATATATTTGGTCCTATTTGGAATTTCTATTAGGCCAGTAGTAAGTTCATACTACTGGCTTGAAATAATCCTTATGCCAGTATGGCACGAGACTCAATCAATTTTTTAAACAAATGCACTATAGACTTGCATTTTCAAAGTTATAATTACATGAAACACTGACAGCTTTTATGACTGACATGGCAGTCAGGCTTCCTCTATAATCCTGATTTCTCCTAGGAATTATGGACATGCAAATTGTTTTACTCTTTCAATTACATACATGAATCTGGAATTATGTGAACTAGGCATAGTGAATCTGTGACAGTCACTTGCACACTCAAAATGTGAATATTCAAAGTTATATCTTACAGACACACCGCAAAGTAGAGCAACGTGCTCCTCTCACTGAATTCTATACTCTGCTGTTTAATAATCTTACATAATTACCAGACTTTTAGAATTTGTATTTTTCCCTAAAGTGTGTTTTTCAACTAGGAAAGGCTCACACTGATTTTTTTCCTGTGTGTGCTCCCACTGTATAGCACGTCAAATATGCCATTTGAGATTTGAAATTTTTAGCCTTACAGTTTAAATTATTAGCCTTCAAAAGCCTGCATGCGGATTTATAAGTGCTGTCTGAACAATTCACTTGAGCAGCTTTAAAATACTCAGAAGGAGACAGCACAACATCTGTCCATGACAAGCTGCTGAAAACCAGGCAGCAAGCCAAGCACTCCCTCAAGTTCCAGCCCAGTAAAATCAGACAAATCTTAAACAGCTGTAAACAGTAAAGCAAGAACAGCTTTTAACATTAAATCAAAGAAATAAAAGCTTGCAATAAGCATATAGCAGCTCCTTGAAGTCTACCAAAGAAATGAGGCACAACTTATCTAGTCCATAATAACTTATTACAGCTTATTACTATTTTACTGATGAAGATATAATTGGGTCTTTTAAAGCTGCATGAGACTTAAAACGTGGGCAGGGCTTCATTGCTTTGCAAAACTAAATTGATCATCCTCTTAGGAGTTCACTGAGCAAATTCACAGGAGAACAAAACAGGCAGAGCAAACCTGTAGAATTAAAAAAAGAACAACCACATCAGACTTTAGGATGATTTTGTCCATTAGGTTCATATCCTGAGCCTTTCCAGAGATTTCAGCTGTCTTTTGGGGGTTTGTTTTACTCTTAAGCAAACAAGAATAAAAATTATATTACAACAATGAAAACTACAGAGCAGATAGAGTCAAAAAGCTTTTTGATCAAGATCAGAGATAAGCAGAAGGGGACATGAAAGAGAAAGGTAAAGGAAATTCTGAAAGGGGTTTTCTAAATAGGAATTCTAAAAGATGTTTAACTCCTGGTGAGAGTATAAGGAAAAAAAATAAAGAAATAAAAAAAGAGCTTGGTTTTATTACTTACAATAAAGCCAGAGTGTTTCAAGAGAATGAAAGCATTTCAATATATAATATATAATAAGCATCCTTTCAATACCAAAATGACTCAAAAGGCTTTTTCTAACAGTAACAAGTAAATATCTTTTAACATGTCGCATTAAAAATAAAATCTCAAAACATGAATTGTTGAGCTACAAAATATACCTTGAGCAAAATTTTGCCTAAACATCCACAGTCCCTCAAAACAGGATTCACTTATCAGACTTTTTCTGCTACATAATAGATTTAACTATGGTTTAATGCCTTCTGGCAGAACACTGCCAATTTAAACAATATCAAACTCAAGGAAAAAACCTGAATTCACACAATCTTCAACTGCTCTCTTTAATGTGTGGTATCATATGTTAGGCTGCACAACAGTTGAAGGATGATACATAGGGAAAAAAAAAAATAAATCGGAGTAAGCCTTTAGGCTACCTTGTGGATGCCAAAGGGCACTTGACTCTCCCCTGCACTGCAGACCTGCACGTCAGATGCACTGGCTGGAGTCATACAAGGTTTGAGAGGAAGAGATATTGTAGCTCAGCCAAATGCAGAAGCCATCTGTGTGAGCCTGATATTCAAAGCACCTGACACAGGAAGTCTGCAAAATACGCAAACCTGACTCTGTGGAAGAAACTCAGTGCCATGAGATCTGGAAAGAAGTGATGATGGATCTGAAGGAGACCCCTGCAAGGCTAGGCTGTTGACAAGTGCAGCTGAACAGGTCTGGCAACATTAATTACAACCATTATGTAAAATAAAGCATTTCTCAGATACACATCCTGACTTCCTGTTTATTTCCTGGTGCTTTCAAAGCACTGACAGAGGAGCCCTGTACCATTACTGCAGAAGGCTGCCACTGCTCTTGCACCATGCTGCAGTAACAGGGTGAAGTGAGGTGGTTAAACCAGAGCTTCCAAAACACAAATGCCTAGTGACAGGCAACATGCTCAGGATGAGCTTGCAAACAGTAACTACTTGCTCTGTCATTCTAAAACAAGTCAAGCATAATCTTCAAAAAATTGTACAAGCCCACTAACTTTATTTGTCCTTTATGTTATTGTTACATTTATTTTTTAAGATTGGGTGGTATTTAAAAGGCTGCTCCATAGTTGTTCTGAATATCTTTCCTTGGCTTTATTTTGGCCACAAAAGGGACAGTTTGTTATTGAAAACTTCATAATTTAACTAGTTTCCATTAAAAATACAATAGGAAAGGCTTATCCAAGCTGACTGACAACTTGTAGGAAAGTGGAACTGCTAGTATCAGAGGGTCACGGGACTGTTGGGAGGGAAGTAAACAGTGATTTCACCTTAAAAATAAGGATCATCTAATTTAACTCATGACTGCCATGGAGTGAAGTACTGGAGAATACTGGAGAATACTCTTCTGAACATCATTCACCTTCAAGACAAACTATTTTAGTTGGAGTGCCATGGGAAACAACAGTCCTGAAATGCCACAGTAAAAATAAAACCAGCAGCCACAGCTTTCCTCCTAATAGAGCAGATATTGACAAACTAATTGTTTTCTATTGATCTTCACAGGTTTGCACTACATCTATTGTGTATCTTCTACTGACCTGAGAATCAGGCCTATGCTGATGCTAAGAATCATCATTGAAGTCACAATAGGCTGTGTTCAATCCTGCTCAGAAAAAACACGTCATCATCTTAAGTCTTAAAGACTTGATGAAAATAAACCAGATTTCATACTACAAACTTCTTTGGCAAAATAATATTTAAGTGGCACATCTTCCCCTAATGACAACTACAGAAAATGTGATATTTCAACTGTATTTATAATGTACAAGTGATGGTTTTCTTTTATAGAAGCATCAAATTGCTTAGAGTGGAAAAAGACCTTTAGGATCATTGTGTCCAACAGTAGATACCTCAGACCTTGGGCTGGATCTTCCAGTGGCTGATAGCAGGTTTAGATGAAAACACAAAACATTTGCAGACTCAACTTTCATGATGTAAATGCCTATTTACTTTCTGCCAGCCATCCTTACGTACACAACATGAGCTGACAGCCATCATCACATGCAGTCACTTTCAACACAGCACAGCCAAACAGCTCAGTGGTTTTCTTTAAGCCAAGCACCTCTGCTAGCAAAAGACAATTCACAGGATTCTTACTTGATCCACTCCCTACTTGTCTTTTTACCCAGCTGAGACTCAGATGATACAGATGATGCACTCAGATTAATTATCATACAACATATCATTTAGACTTCCATAAACTCAAGACATCTGGACTGCTACTCCTCACTCCCGTAACCTCAGGCTCCCCTGGGTCTCTGCCTGAGCTGCAGCACTTGTATACCTCTGCCTGCTCTCACACTTCCCTTTCATGAAACAAGTTAAAGAGAGACTATTGTTTTCCAGCACTAGTGAACAGACTCCTGAAGTTAAGAAACAGGAGACTTAACAAAGCTGCACCTAAGGCCACCAAACCAGCCTGGAGACAGCAGGGTAGCAGCCTTGTGAGGTTTTGTGTGCTACTGTGATGCTCAACTGCTCAAGCACGTGTGAGGAGCACAGGAGAAGACGTATGCCCCACAGAAAAAGGTCTTTTTATCAAAAAAATGTAAAATCTGAAAATACTTTATCTAACTTTTTTTTACACATCAAAAATTACACTAAATATGTTTTTATAGGATTAAATAATTTAAAACCATCCCAAAGCAATAATTGAAAAACTCCACAAAACCAGTAATTATCACAAATAATAACTCATCCAAGATCACAAAACGGGACACTTCCTACAAACCATTGTGCAACTGGTTTTAGAATTCATGTATTACATTGCAGGAACAGGTGTCAGGAGTGGCCAAAATATATTTGGAAGACAAATTTCTCAATTAAATACATACAGGTGTGACACAGAATAAGTAGGGATAAGGATACCCAGAATAAACAGTCTTCAATGGCCACAAAGAGCTAACCTTACCTTGCTATCCTTCTATGTGTTTATCCATTACGAGCAAAATGTTCATGGTAACTTATGACTTGTATATTTATCAATTACAAGACTGAAATTCTTGTCTTCATCTGAAACATGATGATGAACAACTATCACCATCTACCATCATTTCCCAGCCTGCAAAACTTGGTACAAACCAACATATCCTGGTAACACTGCAAAGCAGTTAGTTTGTTTTAGATGGCATTGAACAATATCATTTGGACAATTGTGGCTTCTAGGAACTACCTAGAATAATCTACTACTGTAGAACTACTACAATAATCATTGTATCTTAATGCTGGTATTACTAGTGTGATACAAGATGCTACAAAATCTTACTGTTTCAAAGAAAAAAACAAAACCAAAATCAAACAAAAAACTCCAACAAAACAAAACTTCTGAAATATTTGTAGCTAGACCAGGGGAGATAAGAAGGGCTAAGATGAAGTTCCTACTCAGTCAGACACCTGAGTTTCACAAAGGATTTTGTGTTTATTTAAGGAAAAGGAAATACACAAAACAAGCACTGTCTCTTTTACTCAAAGGATCAGTCAGCAACTGCAGCATTCCCTTGGCCCTGGACATCACTCAGGTGATGTTTCATAACTCACAGTATGAAAACAGGGAATAAATCCCCTCTCCCAGCTAACAGTACTTATCTCTACGCTTTTGCTCATCTCTCACCTCTCCAGGATGTCCTTTTCTCTCCCAACCTACTGTCCACCTTGGGGCAGTTGTACATTGCTCTGAACTCCCTGAATATTTGGAGAGAAAATGAGCTTTAGGATTTTCACTTGTAAATAAGAGACCAAGATGTGCCTGGCATGCTCACTAATCCCACAGGCAGGTTAGCTACAGCAAAGGTTTTGTATGACTACATAGCAGGAGAGGAAAAACCCCACCAGGAGTTCCCATCAGGTAGCAGCAGGGAGGAAAGCAAATGGCACAGCCTGGGTATGACTGTCCAACTGCAAGCACTGACCTTTCAGTATTAAACAAAACCTCCTACATATGCTGGAGTTAGGTATGGTGTGTGGCTCAGGGAGGAAAACAAAGAAAAAGAAAATAGCTGTCCACTACAATAGGGAAGAGGGAAGCAATGAGAAACAGTACCACATAAATAGACACGGTCACAGTAACCAATTAGGGTATTGCTTTGAGCGACCATACGAATCTAAATGCAAAGGTTAAAGTTTTTTTGTATAGTCAGTGGGAGTTCTGGATAAAGAGAAAAAATACGACAGCAGTCTGATCAAAGCGTTTTCTATCTGTGGAGGTACAGGAAGGCTGTATCATACTGATGCTATGCCAAGAGCATTCGCAAAAGAAGAGACAGATCACAGGCAAAGTCTACTCAGTCTGAAATGGCACAGTAGAGAGAACTAAGGGGAAAAATCAGGATGGTAGAACTATCCAAGGAAAGATCAAGAAACACAGTAAACAAGAGCTAAGGCAGAAAAACACTACAAGGTACTAGACACATGTTGAAATTGAAATGCTCAAGAAACATTTGTTAGTATAGCGAGTTTGTTTACTCACGCTCTTCCTAGGACAAAAAAAGCTACAGGCAACAGACAAATAAAGCAAGGACATCCTCTTCCTTTCTAGGTCATCTCCAGCATTCACATTCAGCACTGTATCCCCTTGAAGCTACACAACACTTCCAGACTCATCTCCTCAATCTGAGCTCCAGATCTTTCTCAAAGTGGCACACCTGCTTACCTCACCTCTTCGTTCATGGCGCTCACACCTGCAGAAAACCCACCAGCAGCCAGCAGAGGTGGACCTTGCATCAATCTCCCTGGGCCAGCCAAACCCTAGATGGGAAGGGGCTGGGTGACACCTTTGCTGCCCCTCCCAGCAGTTCAGAGCTTGGGGCAGGCACCATGCTCCCCCTGCAGAGCAAGTTCTCTACAGTATGAAGAGGGTTTTGGGGGGGGTTCTTGCTCTTGGGGGTTTTTTTAGTACAGTGAAATTTCCTCCTTATAGCTGTGTGCCAAGTTTATTTTTAAAATGCCTTTAGGGCTAAACCTCTGAAAATAGAGTTTTGCAGATAAGAATACAACTAGCTCCTTTAAAGGTGCATATGAGAAGCCACATAGTATTGGGAGGCCCAAACAGAAAAATCACAGAACATTATCTTGGTAGAGTAATTGAACAGCTCAAGAGGACTAACACTACAGAGCACCTACCACACTATCTGCTGGCATTAAGGGAGTTTCAGGAATATTTCCATTATAATACTTACCTTTTCAATTTATCAAAACTCTCCAGAGCAGTTTTGCAAATCAATACTTTGCAGACAACATCTCTCAGGGTAAGCAATCCTCCCCACTCCCCCAAAATAAAAGGTTTAAACAGAAGGAGTTCAGTTATGTTAAAGAAAGTGAATGTTACAGAAAGTGAAAGAAAAAAATTACCTATTCTCACAAAAAAAACTAACTCTTGAAATGTGAAATAATTCTAAGCAGTTCTAGCAATAATAATTCTGAACTCTGAGAGATGAAGTCTGGCACATTAATATCCACATGTAGAAAGGCCAAGAGACAAGCAAATTGTTCCACAAACATGTCTAGCTTATTGCTCACTATGATTTTATGACAGCTTATTGTAACTGTATGCTTTTAAAAAGCACAGAGCAGAAGGTACTGTGAAGCTGAGCTTTATTTTACAGGAATAATCACATTATTTTGCAACTTTCACAGTCACATGGCACCTACAAGAGAAAACCTGTCTGGCATTTGGACTTCACCAAATCACATTTCAAAGTTCACTTTTAGGGTACTGTTTCTGTTAAGCATTCAAGCAGTTTCCTTGCAGATATATTTCTACGAAATACAAACTCTTTAAACAATAACACAGGTTGTGCCACAATAAAGAAAAAAAATCAACATGTATCAGAATGAGAATGAACTCCTGAATACTTTAGAGAACTAACTGTGATAAAGGAAAGAAGAGCAGAAGACTCAATACACTGAACAAAGGTTTTCAGAAGAGATGACTTGGGAAATTGCTAATTTTGGAGGGTCAACTTCTGATGTCTTTAAAAGGACTTGATTTGAAATAAAGATGAACACTTACATCTAGAAAATAGGATCTTTGAGAGAAAGTCAGGCAAGTAATAAACAAATATTCCTGAATTTTCAGTCATTTGTTATCTCCTTGCTTATTCAATGGACCAAATGTTTCCTTTCCAGACCCTCTCACAGCTAGTTATAAACAGCATAAAAGCATAAAAACCAAACATTCAGAAATCTTGTCATGTCCTGATAAAAGTGACCATTGCCAGGTTTCAGAAAGACAAGGAGAAGGAAGAAATACTTGCAAGCCAGTCACTATATTGTCTTAGAATGATTCTAAACATTATTTTATTAAATACTTACAACGGAACCATAATTCTATTTTTCTTTTTCCTAAGGTCATAATAATATCAGGGACTTTAAAAAGTGTGTTGAGTCTGCCAACTTTTATCAGCTGCTTCCTAAAATGAGGGTCAGTTTTTTCTATATGCTTCTTACTCGATATGCAAAACACTGCACACATTAAAGGTAACCATAAAGAGCTCTCAGATGTAATGGAAAAGATCATATGGTGCATCATTATTTCAAAGAGATTTTGAGGAATATAAACACTGAAATCAGGTATAGCAAAGCTTCATGTTGTTCATAAAATTCATAATGAAATATGAAAAAGAAATCCCAAGGCAAGAAGCTTTTCTTACCAAAGACCTTTTCTTATCAAGTAACACACAAGATCTTACAGAGAATTCTTCCAGTCAACCCACAGAGGAGGGTATTAGATTGCCAGTCAATTTAGAAGAGCAACTACTGAGCAAGACTGGGTTAAGGGAAGCAGGTTACAGTTTCAGCTCAGCTTAGAGCAAGTCCTTTCTCCTCCATTTCAATTTTCCACTGGAGATTAGGTTTATCTTCACCTGTAGATATGAAAACTCCTGAGAGGAGACATACTGCATAAGCTCTAATCAATAAAATGCAATTTAAAACTTAATTCCTCCGAAGTACATTAAGAAAGCCCAGAAAGGGGATTCAGTTCTTCAAATCTAATTGCATGCATTTATACTCTAAATTCAAGTCTCAAGATACAAAATAGAATTTTATAGGAAGACTGCTGACTTCTGTTTTACCTAACAAACAGTCTACTAAATCAGACCACTAAGGAAAGAAAAGAATAAAGAACTACTTCATTCTTCCTTGAAGCACATATAAAACCAATTAAGCCAGCAGACGAACAATCCTGAGAAAGGCCATTCAACTTCAGGTAGTTTGTGAACCTCCTTATTCCTACTACAGACTCCCCTTTAAAAATGAGGTGGGTTACACAGTCATTTCTCTTGAAAAAGAGAAATTTTCCTTTAACAAAAAGATGAGCAGTTAACATGGAAGGCAAAACCAGAATAAGGTGCAGAGGAAGACACAACTGAACCACACCTGACTTGCCCAAGACCTAAAGTGCAAAGAAAAGCATGAGGTAACACCTCGCATGATCTTCTCCCAAGCATCAGAATTTAAATGCTTGTAAGAATAATGGTGGAAGAGTAGAAAAATACTCAAACAAGTCAGAGGAAATACAGTATGTGATTTCTGATCAATCAGATCAAAGTTTAAAAATCGTTACAACTATAATGTGATCCATTTTTACTTCAGATGTTGTTCCTTGGAGTCCTTATTAATAATTACATTAACTGCAAATGAATAAAAGACAGGAAGAATACAGGTAAAAACATGATACCCCAACATATGAATTCCCTTTCAGGTCATACAACTCCTATGTCTGCTTGAGACTGGACAAGAGCTTCTTTATTAACTTTCTGAGCACATCCAACAGCTTCAAGATTCTAAAAGTGGTTTTCATTCTACCTGTTGTGTTGTACTTTTTCTGCAGCATTGAAGTATTAAAAGTATCAGCCAACTTGGCAAATTTGTCCAGGGTGTTTTCTTGGTAGATTTTTTGGTTGGTTGTTTTATGTGGTATGTTTTGAGGTTTGGGGATTGTTTGGAGTTGGGGTTTTTATTTGGAGGGGGTAGAAGGAAGATGTTTGGGCTTGGTTGCTTCAGGTTTTTTTGGTCACAGATATGTTGTTTCTTACTACTAAAAAAACCCAAAGCATATGAAGAGCTGAAGCCAGAATGAGAGAAAAAAAACTTTCTGCTGATGCAGTTATACTAATGATATCCAAATCTGCAATATACATGGGACTATGTTAGTGCTTCAGTGGAGGCGACTCCACAATTAAAATATTTGTCTTCCGTGCCTCAGTCTTACAGAGCACATTTTTCCCAAAACAGCTTCAGCTGATGAAGCTTTATGCTATTCATGCTATACAGAAAACCAAGAAAAAGGTGCTCACTCTAAGTCCTGATAAATCCAATACAGAATCTGACATAACAAATCATCTCACAGACCATCGTTTTGTACTGAAACCATTCCAAAATCATCATAATCATGAAAGGACAAAGTGCTTATAATAGTCAAAGCTGGAATACATATATGTAATTCCCTTTCCTCTTGCTGCAAAGCTGTTTATTCAGTTACTTGTAATGTGCATCCTTCAAACTTGCAACTTGGTGTTTCTTCAAACACCAACTTCACTGTTTCTAAATGTAGTCTTGTCTGAAATTTTTAACCAAGATACAAAAATCAGTGTTATATAAAGCACTCCTTCCTGATACTGATGATGCATAATATGAGTCACCACTTCAAAGCCTCCAACACACCACACAAGCCACATTCTTTTAAGTCACGAATGAAGCCTAAAGTGGTTTCTCCTGTCTTGTTTCTAACGAAGCATCCTCAGTTCCCAAAAGCAAATTGTAACATCGCCAGTCAGTAGCAAATAAGCTCTACAAGCAGAAATGAAAGCTTATAAACAATACATATATCTCCTTTAACGCAAAATGCAAGTATTTCCCAGACCTGTTATTTTTTAAGCATTTAAAAAAGGCTTAAAAAAAAAAAAAACAACCCAAAACCCAACAAAAAACTCATGTCACCAGTGAAATGTTAATATTGTACCTATGTAAATTCCTTTTTCAGGATTTTTACAGTGAATTTGTGGTGCAGTTCCATGAGCTGTAAGAGGGGAAAGAGAAAAAATAAAGGGTCAGATCATCTGAAAGGTTAGGCAAACAAACAAGTTAGTGCCTGTTGTCTGGCTTATGGTGACTGATGTGCACACCCATACCTAGGGGCAAATGCCAAGCAATCAGAGGTAAGGATTCACTTAGAATTGAAGACAGTTAAGCTAAATAGAATAACTTCACTGTTGCCAGAATTACTAGACATTTGATGATGTGCAATAAGTTGTTGGTATTACTTAAGCCCAAAAAATCAAAGAGTTGAAATCATCTTATGTGAACAGAATAAGAATTGCTCAGGAAATGATCATTCCTTCTTGGCTGGTGATGGAAGATACTCTTTTACTGAGTTTCAAGCACTTATAACCCTGTCCACATGAGCTGTACCTACACTTGCACATGATGTTTACTAATGTCCAGCCAGATACGTTCTTCATCCAAGGCAACAAACACTGCAGATGTGGGCAATGAAGAGCCCAGCCCTAACAGGCCACTGTTGCAACAGTCCTAGGCACTCACCCAGATTCATATGATTTCTTGACTATAAGTGACAAAATCTCCTTCCTTTTTAAAAAATCAGGTGTTTCTTGGAAGCCATACTGCCCATCTCAAAAAAAATACCACTGAATGGCTTATATAGCAAGGCTTTTAATTATCTTAGTAACTTCCCTACTTAGGCTTCCCCAAAAATATGGACTCAGGAAACATACACTAGAAGAGTGCAAGTACTGTAGTATGGTGACATCTGACAGTAGAGCACTTACGGCCCTACTTCTGAAGAACTGAGAAGTTCTACAACTACATTTCATTACAGTACAGCTGTAAATTAAATAGCTTATTAGCTAACCATAAGGTTTGGAAAAATCTCCCAAGTAAACAGCACACCTCGAGCAAACCTCAATTTCTAAGCGCTACTCTGTTATTACAGAACTGTAACAATATAGCCAATATATGGCCATGGATAAATATGTACACTACATAGACATTCATTAAATCTATAAACAAATACACCCAAGGAAGTCACAAGAAAAAGGCAACATGTTGAATGGTATTTGCAAACAACAAGAAAGTGAAAGGATGCCCAGAGCAACAGAAACAGCCATGCCAGTGGAAAAGCAAAAAGGCACCATAGATCATCCCCAACTCACAGAACTAAGTGATTGAGCCCAAATGAGAGACAATGCTCCATTGGAAGAAGGAAATCTCAACAGGAAACAACAGAATTTCCTTTCCTAGGAAATTGTTTCTGTCATCTTTTGCCATGACAAGGACCAGTGTTCACAAAGCACATCTGTACATGTGAGGACCTAGAAGAGAGAAGCAGCACTAGTGAGGTGCTTACAACTGTCTCAATTTATTTTTCCTCAGGAATCATTTTAGAAGAAAAAGTATGTAGTAAGAGTACAAACATTCAATCAAAAAAGATGTTCTAACACATTTTCATCTTCTTCCTTCTTTAAGAAGAATATACTTTCAATTGGAGCAAGATCACTATTCCTCTTTAGATTTCCAGTGTCACAATCTACAAAGGTCTTGTCTTTTATCAGTGAAGCAAAAGCTAAAAATACTATCTGTATATATTGGAATATCTCTGACAAACACTGATGGTGCTATATGCTGTAGAAATAGTTTTATTCTTCTTTCTATTTAGTCTACTGTGAAAATTTAGCAATTACATTTCTCAGCTGTGTTCACATGATCTCTGGTAAGGCCATCCTGAAAGCCATGTGAAATTCCAGGCTATGAAAAAAGAAGTACTGGCTTGTGATGAAATTAAATTAACAACACTTGTTAATTTATTTCATATTTTACAAGTATTAAGTTGAAGGGTGGCTTTTTGGTCAAATACTATAATCTTTCGCATCCAAGTTTCTGTTGCAATTGAGCCAAACCAGTGAAAAACAGTGCAAGACCACAATGAGCTATGACCACAGTATTAGCACCTTGTGAATAAAGCTTCCATCAGCTATGCAAAAGTAACCCCACCAAAAATAAGTTACAAATATACATAAATCTGCTTGAATGGTAGTAATGGCAGTACCAAAGTACTTATCTTCAGTATGCTGACTGCAATGAGTTTTATGAGGAGATCCCCACATTTCTAGCCACAAAATGGGGGGGGGGAGGGGTGTTGAGTTTTTCTTCCCCCCTTTATTTTTTAAACTAAGAGTTAAGCAGACATTATAATCTTTTAGTGTAACCAGAGCACAAGTGGAAAGCTACCTGAGGTGCCCAACTTGCCTTTTTGCATTATTCTAATGTGAATTTGTAATTTCACAGTTACTAACAGGTTAAGGAACAATTCCTGCTCACTATTTTCTTCCTTGATTTCTTCCTCAACCCCCACTCCCTTTTTGCTCTGCAACCTAATTTCCAATTCAATTGCAACATCACTAGAGATGCAAGGTGCATGGAAAATAAAAATACAAGAAGGCTAAATACTCACTATTAATATGAGATCCTGATACTGCCTTAGGAACAGAAATTCCGATTATGTCTGAAAATATTAGTATATTGGAACAAAAGACAAAACCAAACACCCCAACGCACAGAGTTTTTAACTCCCCACATAGCAGAAAGACCTATCCTAAACAGACGGATGAGCATTAGTCAATGTAACACCCTAAACCCTAACTTGCGGATACAAGAGTTCAGCTTCCTTCCACTAGGAAGCACTGTTAAACCAACGAATAAATGCTTGGGATAAAGTGACCTAGCTCTGGCCTACGTTCAATGAACCAAGCAGTACTGGTTTCAGTACAGCCATCCAGAAAAAGTCATGCCACTTTTCACTGTATAAAATGATGTGCTATACATAGCACTGAACTCAAGCTCCTTGGTATACAAGAAGAAATCTGAAAGACTGGTAACTAATGGACCTGTATTAGTATTCACAAGCTCTATACAGACAAGCTCAAGAAGGGGCAGATCTCACTCCATCAGCACATAGAATTTGGTACCTCAGATCAAACTGAGAAAGCTAGCTGTAGATTTAAACCAACTACATGCAGCTGGCGCATTATGGACACAAAATGCCAAATTACAGAATTTACCACTATTACACTTTTAAAAAAGTTAGACCATAACAGAAAACCTACTCCAGAATTACACATTACTAATTTAACTTAGGTTAAACAAAGAGAACAAGGCAATTGATTCATATGAACATTACCTACTAGGTTTACTATCCCAGTTCTCGGATGGGTTACCTCCTAGAATAATTGACTAGTTGAGCAGAAAATGCTGCCAGATTACATAGTTTATGGGCACAGATACTCTGCGACTTCCAATCCCACTGAACACAAGAAATCTGCTGAGCAGGACACAGTGCTTGAAGCCAACAATCATTTTCCTAGTACAGTCACGCACCCACTGAGGAAGCCTCAGCAATCACCTACACAGCTCTGAATGACATTCTCTTTTTTTTCTTTATTTACCAGAAATGATTAACATGATATGAGCTAAATTCAAAAGACTTCATCTTTAGCTAAGCACATCAGCAAATTCTGCCATACAACACACCTCATCCAAGTTACCTCGCTGCAGAATGGACCTCAGGTGAGATTTACAGAGACAAAGTACATTAGAGTCAGAGCACACAAGCAATCAGAGGTTCTGACTAGCTGGTGAGACACACCACCTCCTCCTCCTTCAGCAACAGGCCAGAATGCAAGCACATCTCTAGCATTCCTGCCAGCACACACAGAGTTTCCCAAAGGCAGGGTCCCTCCCCAGAAAGCACAGCCTTCAGGAGGAGGAACTCATACCCCAGCTGCAACCAACAGAGGTGGCTCTGGGGAAGAAGTTGCATATCTTGGGCTCATGAGGTTTTGCAGAATGCAGCTAGTGGTTGGAATCACAGAGTCGCATCCACAAAGAGCTTCCTCTATCAAATGACAGCCTTGGCTGCAGATTCCTGGTTCAGGGATTAGTTTTTCACCGCATTCACTTCTTGTAATGAAAACACACTTGTACAAATGTAAGGGGAAAAAAATAATCAAATATTATAGTATAAATAACCAACATAAGGAAAAATGTTGAACAAAGCTGGAAGTGAGCAGAAAAATGCAGAAACCTGTAAGTGTAGATGAAGAGGTCTCAAAAACAGCACAACTTAAAAAAAAGAAACATCTAATAACCAAGCAGTTACATTCCTAAGTTTGGCCTTCAGAGGGCATGCCTAATGGGTCAACTAAACAGTGAGAGTCCAGAGAAAGATAACAATAGCCAAAGGCATTACATCAGCACACAAATTAAAGCACATTAAATTCCTTTAAGGACATTCCCTCCACGAAGATCAACCTGATAAAAATAAAACAAAGGCCATCTTCTCCTCTGCAAATCAGCATAATTCATTTTAACTTGCAGGCATTAATTTCTCATCTCTAGTTAATTGTATCAACTCTCCTGAACAAGAATGGATAAGCAATCCCTTAGACATACTAAATGGCATGAAAGAGCAAGCACAAACACCTCAATAAATCCCTACTTAATTGGTAACGCTGCAGAAGACAGAACTACAAGATTTGAGTAGAAGCTTCAGCACTTTCACCTTCCAGGAAGAACAGTATTAAAAGTCTCTGTAAAGGATTACACAGCAGCATCCTCCAACACCGGCAAGCTGGCAGCTACATGCAGGCTCTTAACTTACTGGCTTTTGTCATACGTTATTCAAGAGCTATAACTTCCCTTTGCCCCAGAAGCCCCCACCCCAGGCCCTTTTCAGTGGTACAAAACCACAGATGAACTGACACAAGACAAGTTTTCAGTGCACCACAAGGTGCAATTTCTAACAAAAACAAATTTAAAAACAAGTTTAACTGTGGTCTCTTGGAGTATTCATAAGTTTTATAAAACTTCACTGAACTCATTTATTTCCCTCTGGGCAGCAAAATTATGATGATATATTTTTAACTAGACAGAAGGCTTACCATCTTCTAGACTACTTGATTCAGTATTAATACAACAAAACTACCACTTGCCTAAGGATAACATGTCCTTGGTGTGCTCAGCCTTAATAAGCCAACTCACTTTGCTTTCAGAATCAGTTTATTGCTGACAGTTCTACACCATCTTTAAGTAAAGACATTATAATTTCAGTGAGATGTCATGCCCTTCCCTTCATACATTTTCAATGTATCACATTTTTATGTAGTTAAATTCTTATACAGCTGACCAAAACCAATCAAATGAAGGCCACAGAGGTGCTATTATCCTGACATTTGAAGCAGAGCTGAATAAACTAATGCACTTAGAGCTTCAGATAACAGATTTCACTAAGTTGCAGGTAGCACTAAAGCTGTTTTGTTTTATGCTCCAATATAGTTCAGAAATCGCACAGAATTTTTTACATAAGCTCAGCTGGTGCTTTATCCACATGGTTTAATAAACAAGTTGACCAAAGTTAACACGGTGATATTTTTAAGGATAAAAACTAGAATTAAAGTATTTATTAGTTACCTAGTCTACCTGTAATTAAAAAAATATACCCATCTCATGCTATTCTTTGCTCCATGTGATCTCTGTAGACAAAGCTCAGAATGACAGGATTCTTTTGGGCCACCCTTGCAAACTCGCTATGTATGCTA